>NW_025767077.1:0-600000 GCF_003918875.1 Haliotis rubra
TCAATCAGGTGCAGTTGGGTAGCCTCATGGTTAATGTGTTCACTCACTCACTCACTACCCCACCACATCTTCTGGTACCCTGTCCACAAGGGACATTACTCACGTCAATCAGGTGCAGTTGGGTAGCCTCATGGTTAATGTGTTCACTCACTCACTCACTACCCCACCACATCTTCTGGTACCCTGTCCACAAGGGACATTACTCACGTCAATCAGGTGCAGTTGGGTAGCCTCATGGTTAATGTGTTACTCACTCACTCACTCACTCACTACCCCACCACATCTTCTGGTACCCTGTCCACAAGGGACATTACTCACGTCAATCAGGTGCAGTTGGGTAGCCTCATGGTTAATGTGTTCACTCACTCACTCACTACCCCACCACATCTTCTGGTACCCTGTCCACAAGGGACATTACTCACGTCAATCAGGTGCAGTTGGGTAGCCTCATGGTTAATGTGTTCACTCACTCACTCACTACCCCACCACATCTTCTGGTACCCTGTCCACAAGGGACATTACTCACGTCAATCAGGTGCAGGTAGCCTCATGGTTAATGTGTTCACTCACTCTCACTACCCCACCACATCTTCTGGTACCCTGTCCTCAAGGGACATTACTCATGTCAATCAGGTGCAGTTGGGTAGCCTCACTCACTCACTACCCCACCACATCTTCTGGTACCCTGTCCACAAGGGACATCAATCAGGTGCAGTTGGGTAGCCTCGTCAATCAGGTGCAGTTGGGTAGCCTCATGGTTAATGTGTTCACTCACTCACTCACTACCCCACCACATCTTCTGGTACCCTGTCCACAAGGGACATTACTCACGTCAATCAGGTGCAGTTGGGTAGCCTCATGGTTAATGTGTTCACTCACTCACTACCCCACCACATCTTCTGGTACCCTGTCCACAAGGGACATTACTCACGTCAATCAGGTGCAGTTGGGTAGCCTCATGGTTAATGTGTTCACTCACTCACTCACTCACTCACCCCACCACATCTTCTGGTACCCTGTCTCACAATCAGGTGGGACATCACTCACTACACCACCACATCTTCTGGTACCCTGTCAATCAGGTGCAGTCAGGTGCAGTTGGGTAGCCTCATGGTTAATGTGTTCACTCACTCACTCACTACCCCACCACATCTTCTGGTACCCTGTCCACAAGGGACATTACTCAGGTTAATCAGGTGCAGTTGGGTAGCCTCATGGTTAATGTGTTCACTCACTCACTCACTCACTACCCCACCACATCTTCTGGTACCCTGTCCACAAGGGACATGACTCACATCAATCAAGTGCAGTTGGGTAGCCTCATGGTTAATGTGTTCACTCACTTCAACTTCCTTATTCCTTCAATATAACATTTGTTTTGGTAAAGGTGTCAGTACCGTTATGAAAAAAGTGATCAACAGCTGTGTCAGACATAGTTACAAACACTATGGTTCAACCTTTCACTAACTTGGCTAGGTGACCAAGTTCATGTCACTCATCATCATCCACTGAGAGCTGAGATGAAACTTGCTTGTTCCCAATGATAATGATATCTATGCATTTCTAGGAGTCCTACCCTCAATATGGCAGCTGACCAAATTTGTTCACATGCATCGGTTGATACCTATTTTGTTGAAGGGATACAATGTTTGTCTGAGCATAATACTGGAAACTTTCTTTTCCAAAATACTGAATCCATTAGAAGGATGTGTGCATTATACAGGGGCTAGGGCAGAAATAAAACAACTGCAATTTGCAGATTAAAGCAATACCTTAGATGCAGCCCTGCTATTAGCAGATTAAAGCAATACAATAGATGCAGCCCTGCAACTTGCAGATTAAAGCAATACGTTAGATGCAGCCCTGCAACTTGCAAATTAAAGCAATACATTGGATGCAGCCTTGCAATATGCAGATTAAAGCAATACAATGGATGCAGTCCTGAAATTTGCATATCATATACCACCAATGCAGCCCTGCAACATGCGGATCATAGACCACAAATCCAGCCCTGCAAAGTGCAGATCATAGCCCACCAATGCAGCCCTGCAAAGTGCAGATCACAGACCACCAATGCAGCCCTGCAAAGTGCAGATCACAGACCACCAATGCAGCCTTGCAACTTGCAGATCATAGACCATCAATGCACCCCTGCAAAGTGCAGATCACAGACCACCAATGCAGCCTTGCAACTTGCAGATCATAGACCACCAATGCAGCCCTGCAAAGTGCAGATCATAGCCCACCAATGCAGCCCTGCAAAGTGCAGATCACAGACCACCAATGCAGCCCTGCAAAGTGCAGATCACAGACCACCAATGCAGCCTTGCAACTTGCAGATCATAGACCATCAATGCACCCCTGCAACATGCAGATCATAGACCACCAATCCAGCCTTGCAAAGTGCACATCATAGACCACCAATGCAGCCCTGCAACTTTCAGATCATAGACCACCAATGCAGCCCTGCAACATGCAGATCATAGACCACCAATCCAGCCTTGCAAAGTGCAGATCATAGACCACCAATGCAGCCCTGCAACTTGCAGATCATAGACCACCAATGCAGCCCTGCAACTTGCAGATCATAGACCACCAATGCAGCTCTGCAACATGCAGATCATAGACCATCAATCCAGCCTTGCAAAGTGCAGATCATAGATCATCAATGCAGCCCTGCAAATTGCAGATCATAGACCATCAATGCAGCTATGCAAGTTAGTGATACTGTGGTTTAGTGATAGTTGCAAAGCAACTGATGCAACTCTTCACAAGCAACCCATTTCATAGTTCAGTAAACTCAGTGTTGATAGATTTACCATTATGTACCAACACTGTGTCTGAACAAATCTCAGAAGACTTTCACAAAGAACAAGAAAGCAATCAAAGTATATAGAGTTTTTATTTGTTCTGTACAATATGCAATAAGGTATATGAAAGATGTGACAAGACAATACATAGAAATGAGACATCTATTAAAATGTAGACTGAATGAAAAAGAAAACAGATACAAAACACACAGATCAAAAATATTAGCCAGATGGACAAAGAATAGCCTTCTTTAATGAATGAAATATATTTTTTTCATATGCATGTACCTACCATAATTTAAATATGTTTCCGGTACTATTTGTCATGACGCTTAGCAATGTTTGAACCTAATGATGGCATCCAGCAAGTCATGATGTTTGAACCAGACGATCCACTGATTGATTTCCTTATATTGCCATCAGCATATGAGTACTAAGTTCAACAGTGAGTGAGGTTGGTTTTACTCTACTTTTAGCAATATTCCCACAATATCACAGCAGGGGACACCAGAAATGGGCTTCACACACTGCACCCATGTGGGGAATCGAAATGCTTTAACTACTTGGCTACCCCACTGCCATCTAAGTTAACTAAGTCACACTGATCCTGACCATATAATCCTACCTTAGGTTGCTAACTCCACAAAGTACTCTTAGTGCCATGATGATTGTAACTCCCATCATATCAACTCCCAAATATAAGTCTTAGCACTAAGATAGCTCTGTGAAAGCGGCCCCTGGATACCTAATGATTACCTGTGAAGATCCGGGTTAGAATTGATCTTCAGCAACCCATGCTTGTCGTAGGAGGCGAATAACAGGATCGGGTGGTCAGTCTCGCTGACTTGGTTCATACACATCGTACCCCAATTGCATAGATCAAGCTCAATGTTGATCACTGGATTGTCTTGTCCCGACTCAATGGTTTACAGACCGCCGCCAAATAGCTGGAATATTGCTGAGAGCGGCATAACACAAGAACCAAACCAAACCTAATGCTTAGCGCAAGTCCTTCCATCTTGTGAAAGTCTGGGTTTTTCAGCAACCAATGTTCGTTGAAAGAGATGACAAATGGAGTTTGGTGATCAGGCTTACTGTTTGTACATTTGCTCGCTGTAAAACAGTTATCGCTATATTTTAGCGATATTTACAAAATTACTCCCCCATTCGTTAAATTAATGAAACAGAATTAATTATGATCCTGTATTAGTTATTCATTGATGTGTCCAGCCCGTTCACTGCTGCCGATCATGTTTTTATATAACGCGGAGGAAGGGAATCATGTCAGTACAAATAGATGTTTTCTCACAACTAACTGTAACAGTTATCGCCATTCCAGAATTTCTCATGCCATTCGTGAAATAATATATATTTATATCATAGAGTAACCCTGAATAAATGATTGTGTCATCTGTTGAGTTTTTTACAGTAAACTGATGACTTTTGTGAACTTGATCTTTCTATCATATAGAGCGTGTGACATTTACAGGGTTCATAACTTTATCTTTAATTGTTCTCTTTATCTGTTACTTACCATGATGAGTTTTCTTTTGCTGTCCTTTATTGTTGTCAAATACTGTGGGGAAAAATACCGAAAGTGTAAAAACTGACTGGAATACTGATGTATTGGCGATAACTATTACGCAGCGTTAACTGTTCGGCAACCAGTACCAGAGTGTTTAAAGTGAATGTCAAACAATACCAACATTATCACTGCTACTACGTACAAATGTGAAAACAACAAGGAACAAAAAGGCAAAGGCTCATCTGCATTTATTTAAAATACAAATTCACACCAGAAATGTCAGGTATGGTTAAAAAGTATATAAAATTTATATGTTTCAACACAAACTTCAACAATGCATGCCTGCATATTGATACAAGCATTAGTAGGAGGGGGGACAAAATTATTCAACAAAAATTGAAGGTATCTAAAGAGATACACAACAAAGTGATATTTTTTTTTCACTGACTAAATGCATAACATAATATATGCAGAAATATCTGAAAAATTGGCAACAGTAACATCTAAATTTGGCTGCCATGGGTTCGGTGTGTTAAATGTGATCAGCATTCTGTGACACTTTTTGACACAAATTTGCTGGAATGAAACACAAAATGTTTCAAGGGAGACATCTAAAGTGTGAAAGTTTTGTTCACCTGAGCTTCAGATTCAGGTGAGCTAAGTATGGGTCAATTTTCATCAGAAAACCAAGAACCATGTCAGCAATCCAAAATTAGTGGACTCTCTCATTTAATATACATTTCAATGCTATCTTTAGTTATTTTCTGTAAAAAAGTATATTTTGATAGCAAGTGACAGTGTAAATGTCCACATAACAGTCAATTTCTTGTGAATTTTAACACAGTTCAACGATACATATGATGAAGGAAAACTAAGTTCTATGGATAGTCAACTTCTTAATTGTATTGAGTGACGTTCCGGTGTAGGTACGTCATACTCATTGCAATAAACAAGTTGACTATCCATAGAACTTGGTTTTCCTTCATCTTTACAAATTCTAAAATGACTCTCACAGAAATGATACATATCACAATATGAAAAAAAGTATTGATATATTTATTATCAGATAAAGTATCATGATTATCGATACTACAGTACATCGTCACAGCGGTATCTAATTTCATACATTCTGAATAACACTTGATATGTACACACACATGGATAAGTAACTGACTATTCAGTGGTCAGGGTGTAATTATTTTTGGACTAGATATTATGTCAGATTCACCTCGAAAACTGCATAATTTCAAATAAAAACTGTAAGCTTCAACATGAAGAAAAACATAAACAAACAAAACACTTGCCAGAACATAGTTTTTGTGGCAGATAATTACTGTTCATTTCAGCAAAGAACAAATTCTTTTCCCCAAATATTAGTTGGAGGTGTTTCTGTAGAAAATTCACCGCCCTCACCAAGAATATGAAATGGTCAATGGTTAAGTTCAATTTGTATTTTGGAATCAGTGATACCCAAAAATATTGCTGAGAAACAGTTCACTTTGAGTGATTGAGTGTGTAAGTTTAGTCTTATGCCACTTTTAGCATAATTACAGCAAATATCACGACAGGGGACACCAGAAATGGGCTTCACACATTGTACCCTTGTGGGGAATTGAACCCGGGTCTTCGGCGTGACGAGCGAATGCTTTAACCACAAGGCTACCCACCATCCAAAGAACACATGAACAACATACACAGTCTAAATGCAAATAATACATACAGGAACATGGAGTTAATTCAATTACACGTTCCTTACGACCTAAACTCAGAAATTCTACCTCAGACATCCTGGTAACAGCATTACTTGTGTAGTCTCTCAGTTATTCCACAGTACAGCATTATGAAACTTCCTGATACCAAAGGTGAGGTGAGGTGAAATTGGGTTTATCGTCGTGCTTGAGAATATTTCGCTCATATGACGACATGCATGCGTGTGTATGTGTATGTGCGGCTGCTTGTACTAGCCCAGATTTAAGCTGATTTTATAGTGCTAGCCCACTGAGATACCATGCCGCAGAAGCATGAATACCCCACTCAGACACATTATACTGACTCCAAGCCGACCAGTCCCTGTTGTACCCATTAATGCCAAGCGCCAGGCAGGGACCAAAAAGTACCATATTTTAACGTCTTTTGGTATGACGCAGTCAGGGATCGAACCCACGACCTTCCGCTCTCCGGGCAGACGCTCTAACCACTACACCACAGAGGCGGTTCCTGATACCAAAGAAGATCCAGGTAAGAACTGGTGTTCAGCAACCCATGCTTGTCGTAAGAAGAGATTGACTTGATGGACAGGTCGACTATGCGACTTGCTTAATGCATGTCCTTGTATCCCAATACAGAAGATAATTTTTAGGCTACCATAATACATGTATACTACCCATCAAAAGTTTAGACTCACCTAAAGCACTCAATATATGTTATGTATATATATGTGGTTACATCGAAGATAAATTTATCCACTACCTTGGGGGACCAACTGCAAACTTTATGCAGATGAATTGTACAAGGATCACTCATGAAATTGCTAAACAGCATGTGCAAATATCGTTCATGTGAACAGCTGCGTTTTGGTGTAAAGTTTTGTTAAGAATTTGCCAATTTTCACTGATTTTCATCATTAACTGAACTCATGACAAGTCTTTTCAATGTTACGAATTTGTTTTACAAACAATACATTAGTTCATGTGTAAAGAGTGCCTTTAAACTGAATGGAATATTTAGCAAAATCTACTTCAGAACAATGAAGTAAGGGACCGTTCATAATTTATGGCTGGGGGGACGATGGTGATTTTAAAAGGGGTCACCCATTTTGTTTTGGGGGCTAGGGGTCATCAATTTTGTACACATGTACTGTGTGTGTGTGTGTGTTTTCCATCAATTTTGTACATAAAAGTTTTTAAAATCATGCTTAGAAATTATGGGAAGGGGGAGGGGGGGTATCATTGATTTTGTATATGACATGCAGGGGGGTCACTTATTTTGTACATAAAATTTAGGTAGGTCACTCACATTGTACATGCTTCTCAATAAAAATGATCATCATCATCATCATCACACACACACACACACACACACACACACCCACCCACCCAAACCATAAATAATGAACGGTCCCTAAGTGGCTATATTTACACTAGTGAGTGTAAACAATTGATGGGTAGTATATAAGTGGAATATTGTTGAAAACAACATGCAAAGACCCAAACCCCAAATATACTTCCTTTACATCTTGAAGCTTATGAGTCATTCAACCTTTAATTCCATACCACAAGAGTCTGACTGAACTACAATATTACCCAGGAAGATCCAAGTTGGAATTGGTCTTCAGCAACCCATGCCTGTCATAAGTAGTGACTAACTGGATTGGCAGGTCAGGATCACTAACCTGGTTGACACATCATCGTATCCTAATTGCGTAGATTGATGCTCATGCTGTTGATCACTGGATTGTCTGGACCAAACTTGATTATTTACGGAACCATGCCATATGGCTGGAATAGCTGAATGCAGCGTTAAGCATCAAACAACTAAAACATGTATAGTTGTTATTTGTATGTAATATGTTTCTAATAAAATGATAAACACGTTTAACACCACTTGACTGGACCTGACACTCAGTTTGGCAATTTATATATGGGACATTCTCATGACATCTGGCAAGAAACAAACTAACCAATCTACAATATTAGGTCTGCCAAGATCGAGAAGGATGTGTAACGTCATTGAAACCGATTTACGACAGTCCGACTAGGTTTACGATTTAGAGTTAGCTCCCTTGGCTTTGTGTGTGAGAAACCATGTGCGATTCACTGAGTGTTTTGAGCTCAGACTTCAGTCCGTCCGTCCGTCACGGTGTTTTTATGGACTTCTGCTCAGTAATGAGTTCTGTATTAACAAGTGAATAAACATTGTGTCATCTGAAAAATTCCATTGGATTGTGGATTACGGATCAGCTACAGTAAAAAAACCTGCCCGATAAATTGTCCGGTTTTTGATCATGAGTGAAAATAGATGTTGTCACATTATCAGTGGGACTAGAATCGCCAAACCAACTCAAAGGTATATGGAATACCAAATAGAACAGTGCAAATCTCGTCTTAGGACATGACATTCGTCATGGACACGAAATAGGACGACGGTGTTGTCAATTCTTTCAGACTATTGTGGTGTTGAACTTCATGAGTGCAGGAGAGATTTGGACCGACGACTTGGACTTGAAGAGGCATTTGTAAGTCATGACAGATTATTTAAGGAACTATTATATTTTGACAAAGAACTTTCACAAAAACGCGAAGATACTGAAAGAGAACATTACGAATTTGCCAAAGCCATAAGTGAGAGAATTCATGAGTTAGACAACATCAAAAGTGATCAGAAATCCCTGTGTGAAAATCCCTTCAAGATCATCAAGGAATCTAGTGTTGGGACTCTTTCGCCATGTAATGAGTTCTGTATTAACAAGTGAATAAACTTTCCATATGATTGTGGATTATGGATCAGCTACACTAAAAACACCTGCCCGATAAATTGTCCGGTTTTTGATCATGAGAGAAAATAGATGTTGTCACAGTATCAGTGGGACTAGAATCGCCAAACCAACTCAAAGGTATATGGAATACCAAATAGAACAGTGCAAATCTCGTCTTAGGACAGAACATTCATCATGGACATGAAATAGGATGACTGTGTTGTCAATTCTTTCAGACTGTTGCGGTGTTGATGAACTACGTGATTGCATGAGAGATTTCAACAAAACAGTCCCTCTATAAATGGAACTCTGGCTTCACACATGATCATCAAGATGGCCAGCCCAGGAAGCTCTTCCCAATGCTTTAAGTGGGAACCACCCAAAGAACTACTCACAAAAGCTAAAAGTTCAACAAGAGAATACAATTCTCTTCATTCGAAGAAGTGAAAGACTGCGACAGGGTAAATAGATAGTCATGAATGGAAGATTTTGGCTTTCTTGAATTCTGTGGGGAAAAAAGGGACAGATTTGAGCCTGTATACGTAGTGACAATGTTAAGTTGTGTTTGAAAAATGTGCTTCAGTGATCTCACAAGTCCTTTACTTGATTTATATTCATGCATATGTTGAACTCTTTTGTTGACAATTTTATTACATTGCAAGTTCTAGATGTATAGCAAAATGATTTGGAAGAATAATGATTGTTATAGTTATAATAAATAATTGGATATTAATATTACTTCCTTTTAATATTTTGTCTGTTTTTATTAATGCAATTGTACACTGGACCCCACCCACATCTGCGGCCCCTAGACCCCTGCATTTAATGATTCTCACTTCTTAGACACATTTTAGGTTGAGCTATGGTATTAACTAGTGGATAAACATCATGATATCTGAAAAATTCCATTGGATTGTTGATTGTGGCTCAGCTACAGTGAAAACACCTACCCGATGAATTGTCCGGTTTTCGAACCAACTCAACTCAAACATACTCAAAGGTATATGGAATACCAAATAGAACAGTGCAATTTCATCTTAGGACAGAACATTCGTCATGGAGATGAAATAGGACGACTGTGTTGTCAATTCTTTCAGACTGTTGCGGTGTTGAACTTCATGAGTGCAGGAGAGATTTAGACAGACGACTTAAAGTATATGTGAGTCATGACAGATTATTTAAAGAACTATATTTTTTCACAAAGAACTTTCACAAAAACGCGAAGATATTAAAGGAGACCTTTATGAATTTGCCAAAGCCATAATTGAGAGAATTTGTGAGTGAGACAACATCAAAAGTGATCAGAAATCCCTCAGTGTGAAAACCCCTTCAAGATCATCAAGGAATCTAGTGTTGGGACTTTTCCGCCATGTAATAAGTTCTGTATTAACCAGTGAATAAATATCGTGTTGAATATCAGATGAATATCAGCAAAGTTAACCACGTCATACCTTCTGCACACTAACAAGACAGAAAATACAATATTTCGTTGTCCATTACACAAAGACAGATCATGTAAGATTGAAAACCAATCAGAACCTGGCGTACAATCACCCAGGATGTTCTTCCGAGTGCAGCTCAAAGATAGGCTGATAAAAGAGCTCCACAATAGAGGAAATCCAAGTCCCAAATGACTGGGTGTAAACTCCAGTGTTCAGATTTAAAGAGAGTCACCTGTTTCATCATCAGTAGCCCTTCTATAACAGTCAACCAGCTTCTTAAGATCCATACTTTTATGGGTGAGACTGGTAAGGTGTCACATGATGTTTGCCGGTATGAGGTAGATGGTTTGCAACCAGGTCAAAATCCCGGATCCGACCCTGAAAAGTTATTGTCAAAGGTCCACAGTATTTATGGGACTGTATCTGTGGTGCCCCGATGACCCGAAGGGTTACAGGGCTGACGGCCAAGGTTAATAGTGATGTTTGGACTGCAGCGTGTTTGCATGGAGAATTTTGTTATAACTTGGTTGTTTTGTTGTTTTTATTCATATTTGCAGGTGTTTCACATTAATTAAAATGGTAAATGCATAGTAAGATGACTGAAAGCGAAACAGCATGAAACAAATGAGTAGAAAGTCAAGAGCATTGCACAACTGCATTGATATTTGTATAAAAAAGTGTTGACAAGTGATTACACTTTATGAAAATCAAATGTAACATGTGTCGGGTTCGGGATTACACCTTCTTAGTACTCGATGCATATGTCATGCTTGTCTACTGTTTCATCAAATTATATTCATATGCCATCTTGTATGCGTCACTGAAATGAATAAAAGTATTTTTAAAAAAAGAAAAAAAGGAAAGAGCTATAAAGAAGTCAGAGCAATTAGAATAATGTAGTTCTTCATGTACTGTAATTGACTTTGTGAAATTAAGTCATAAAAGATAAATCACTGTTTTGTTCATTGCAGCATCACTGGCAGTCAGTGAGTTAATGTTACAGTTGTAAATAACAGTGGATAAACCAGTTGCAATATTCCTATTTGACAAACTGGATGACTGACTGACTGACTGAGTTTAGTTTTACGCCGCTTTTAGCAATATTCCAGCAATATCACGGCGGGGGACACTAGAAATGGGCTTAACACATTGTGCCCATGTGGGGAATCGAACCCGGGTCTTCGACGTGACGAGCCAACGCTTTAACCACTAGGCTACCCCACCGCCCCGACAAACTGGATGAGCATGAGATGACACGCAATCACTGTTTTGAAAGGCAGTTTGATTTTCTTGAAGATTCAGTGGCAGGAAACTGTTCAAATCTCATGTATGACAGTGTACACGCCCTCAATGCAATTCACTTGCAATCGGTAACAGTATATCACTCTCATGACCAGCATAATCCACCATCTTCAGAAAACTCATCAAGTGACGATAGTGGAATTTTAACATCCCGAGTGTCCTAAGCAATCTAAAATACTTGCCACTGGTATGAGCTGTCTTGCTTTCAGGCTGCAGTCAACTAATTGGCATATTGGCATTCTTTGTGACTGGATTAGGGTTACCAACAGCGCAGTTGCTATGTCCTGACAGATACAGCACAATTTTCATCTTCGCTACTTTTGTAAATGATGTTCTGTTCATAATGAGTTTTTTAGTATGTCTCAAGTCCATTATCCTTTATCTTTTCAAATGTTTGTGTAACACTTAATACAAATTATATTTTTATATTGTAGAGCACAAGTCGGGTCAGGATAGAGTTAGGTGAAGAAGACTTTGAAGAAATAGCAACAGTTGCAATTGAAGGGAGATAACTGCTTTTGAGAGGGTATTTTAAATGGGTTGTAGTCAAAAGGGCTGAAGGACAAAAGGTCCGAGGCTAAAAGTCAAAAGGGCCGAGGCTAAAAGTCAAATGGGCCGAAATGAAAAGTAAAAAAGGCCGAAAAAAGGGCCGAAAATAAAATAAAATTTAATAAATTACATAGTAAAATAGTATGAATAGGGTATAGTTTGTTGTTTTTGTTATTTTCAATGGAATTTGAACATGGGACTCAGTGTCATGACTAATCTGTATGGGATGTTTGTTTTTGTTGTTGTTGTCGACTCAGTGTCTTAACTAATGAACTCACTTCAATTGACAATATGGTATATAACCTGCTTCCCAACATACAGCATTCACAACACTCACGATGGCTGTCCAGTGTGCGCAGTGCTCTAAGACTATAAGAAGAAATCAGCATGCCTTAGAGTGTGATCAATGTCAGCCATGGACACACAGGATTTGTGGCACAGGGATGACTCGTGACGGCTACCTAGACTTATGCAGAAGTGGAGAAGTATTTAATTTCTTGTGTCATTTATGCAAGACAACTATTCCCAACTTCACTCGCCATTTGGATGCTTCAATAGATGCTCCATCAGTTGCTTTCGATGACACTCTTGAAGTTCCGGAAGTGTAAGTATATTGAACATCATAATGTATAACATATAACTTAATGCCGATCAAACAATTATATATATTATATTTTCAAGTTTTGTATTTTAATAACACAAATTTTTATTGACATAACAGATCAATGGAGCCACACAGCAGAGGCAGGCAAAATTGTTTCAGTCCAAGTAAGAGCTCAGGTGAGTAGTACTTTCTATTGATTGATTCCTAATTAGGATTAGTTAAATTGTCAATTGAACATCCTTAATTGTTAATTGGTAGATGTTAACGAATTGAATTGAATTGAATTGATTCTTAATTGGATCAATCAACCTTGTTGTTATAGGTGAAGAGGACTGCAACACAAGACCTGTTTAAGTCTGCCATTATTATATGGATTGCAAATGAATGTTTGAATGAACGAATGAACAGTGTGTCAATTATGAAGTTGTGTGAATTATGAAATTATGAAGTTGTGTGAATTATGAACGAATGAACTTGTGTGAATTATGAACTAATGAACTTGTGTAAATTGCCATAATATTATTTTTCCATAATATGTGAACTTGTGTTGATTAGATATATGTATTGCCATTACATGAAAACTTGGCTACATGCTTTATTAATGTTATGCTGATATTATGCTATATGTGTCAATAAATAATGTAAAACCTTTCTAAACTTTTTTTTCTGTTCGGCCCATTTGACTTTCACCTCGGCCCTTTTGACATTTTCCATCGGCCCTTTTGACTAGGCACTTCTAGGCCCTTTTGTCCTTCGGCCCTTTTGACTAGTTCCCTTCTAAAGTGAGTGAGGCTGCAGTAAAATACCTCCAAGGGAAGACAACCAATTTACTTTTGATAGATTTCTAGGTGGCGTTTTGCAACAGTGACATGGAGGGATTCCCGAGAACCTTCTAGAACGTGATGATATGGTTAGACCAAGTGTTTGGTGCATTTCTCCCGTGACATTGTTCAGGAGTCGTTCTGATGATCTCGGTAGCTCTTCTTTGCACCATCATCAAGTTATGTCAAGTTATCGAGCAAAAAGCCACTGATATCAGGAAATAGATGATCACACATAATATTTCAGAAATGTTTTTTTGATAATTTTCCGATCACGTAAAAATGAAAATATCATAGGGGCGTGTCTCCCTTAGAAACAGTGTTAGAAAGACATATAGGTATTTAGACCCTACCCTATTACTGTATAAAAGGAAAGGGATGAAACGACGAAACCACTCCCTCCTCCAAGTTAGATTTCACCACGTAAAATACTTGTGTAAGGATCCAACGCGGGCTACAAAATGAGCTATAAAATGAGTTTTACATCATGACTCATCGAAAACAGCTACCTCCGCAATTCCAAGCCAAAATCATGGATCACCCAAGACAGCGAAACTCGCCTTTTACTTTCGTTTATTAATTCCAGCCACGTTGACAGCACCTATGTAGGGCTAGAATCGATTGGCAGCGGAATTACACGGGTCTAAAAACTTATTGCAACATCTACATATCATTTCCTCGACAGAAAGCAGGCATTTTCTCCAAAATCAGCAGCAATCATACTTGTCGGCCATACTTAATCTTTCATGACTTAGATATAAATTGTATTTCACAGGAGTGAGATATCCTGTGTATTACTTGCTAAAAAAGAACCAAAATCCATGACAGTGTGATGACACTAATATTTCGAGTCATGCTAGGCCAAAAACCATTGTGATGAAGGTACTAGCATTGTGCAACTGTAAACAATTTTGAGTGTGCAGCGGTATTACTATTGTGTAATATTTTAGTACAAATACTGTCTTCAAAAATTACATCTTCCTCTGAATTTCACGCCTGTTTAGTTATATTTCAGCACAAGTGAGGCGGATGAAATGTCTCCGGTTGCTGATGGACCGACAAGTGCTTTTGACCCATCTGATGATTTTGATCTCAGTGAGGCCTATGATGAGATTGTTGGTAGTCAAACAGATGAAGATGACATGGAAGAAGATCAAGAAAGTTATAGAATCGAGGAATCCATGTTGGTCCTGCTATCTGCAAAACCGTTGTACAGATTTACTGATTTGCAGAAGGATGTGAGTACTAAAATTGAAGAAATCATGAGCAAGAAAGATATTGTGGAAAAGTTTTGTGCCAAAACAAAAGATGCCATTTCCAATGTATGCACAAACAGTTGATGTAACATCAAATATAGAAAACATAGCCCAGTTTTACAAATTGGGCAGGGATTACCTTGCATCCCCAGCATACAAAAGATCTGTATCTAATATATTATACAACAGGAACAGCAGAGTATCACATATATTATGACAATCCGGGACGAATTTCTGGAGAAGAAAAGCGAAGCGGCCATCAGTTTGATAGAAGAGGACGCTAATCCAAGAACCGCTTCAGTAATGTTTGAGGCAACACGAGCAAAGGTTCGATATGTTGAAGGATATTGTTTCGGGAGTCTCCTCACATCGTGCTACAGAAAAATTAAAAGTAATGGCTTCAAAACAAGAAAAGGTTCATTTGGTGTTGTGAAGTCAGGTTGTCCCCGGGAGTGCGCATAACCCGAGTCTCAGCTCCGCGGATGTTGTTGCTTCTGGCCCCGACCCCGGCACCGGTCACACGGGTCTCGTAACGTTGACAACCAGCATGCTGGCTATTGGTCCTCCGAGCGCACCGGTGCCTTCCCTTGGGTATCTGCGACTAAACTCGACTAAGCTCGGCCGAGCCGGGCTACTCGGCTCTCCCCCACCCTTTGTCCTTGGCTCCCTCTTCCGTTCCCTCGGAGATTTCGCTGGAAACAGAGAGTTCCCTCCTCGAGGAGCGTGATGAGCAGACCATGGAGGAGCATGGGGGTCAGGAGCAGTCGGGGGAAGTTAGCTTCTCGCTCAGTTTGTCCTTGAAGAAGGTGCGCGATAGGATCGCCACCATCTTACCTCAGGTGGTTGTCCACTCTACAGACCCTACAGAGTTTTGTCTTCCCGGCGGGTTGCTGAGACTCAACTGCGTATCCTCCCATCTCTTATCGGCGAGGTTATCAATCCTCTCCTCTCGGGTAGCTTTACCCCGGTTTGATCTCCCTGAGCCGTAACGCCGTTCAGCAACTCACGGTTATTGTCCACTCAGCCTACAACTCTGCCCTGCAGAGGCAGCTGGTGGACCTGGGTGGCGTGGGCGATGACTTGTCACTACATCTGGCCTGCGACGCCATAATGTCGTGCACAAGCCAGATGATGAGTGCAGTTATGGGCCTCCGTCGTCTTTGGTTGCTTGGTATTCACCGGCCACACAGCAGGCGTTACTGTCACTCCCCTTCAGTATGGGTTCAACCCTATTTTCGGGGGCGTTGACGGTGGTTTTCATTTTTACGTAATCAGAAAATTATTATTAAAAGATTTCTTAAATAATATGTATGGTCGCTTATTTCCCGATATCAGTGGCTTTCCGCTCGGTAACAGGACACAACAACGGAAAATACCTCGGTTTTCGGAGCTTTGTATGAATAACATGCGAGGCAAATCGTTTGATGTCGGGTATCGTTCGAAAGCTCTGAACATCAACAATATCACTGTACCCTTGCCAAGAGTATTTTCACAGTTGTAAGAAGCGATTTTATTGGATAAAAATTGGTTTCTAATGACGCTTTTTCGCCACAGTCTGCTATATGGGTCGTGATTGGTCAAAACCAGACACGTGACCTAAGGCAGCCAATCATATTATGGCAATGGATACCGTCCTCGTAAACGAAAACCTTTAGATATAGATGAAAGTTTTGGGTAAAATAATGCTATTCTGAACATATTAAGCAAGAAATCGCTACATATACGTAAATTATGGGACTTATTGGACGTATTGTGCTAGGTTATGACCTGTGACAAAAATGCTTCATGCATATGTTTTCGCATTAAACATCGTGTCCGAGCGTGAAGATTGAGGCGGCGAGAGCCGAGATGTCACTTGTCAGTGACTTGACTTACATTACATGTTTGCACAAAAAGATGGAAATAGTAATTTTATATGTACGTTTGACAACTTTTATGAATGCTGCTGTTGATTTTATTCATTAGTTTATTCAATTTATTAAATAATTTCCTCGAAACATCGTTACTTTGCTCTTTGACAATGTTATTGTGGACCCACTGCCGAAGCATGTGTCCGAGAATCGTTGTTTTCAATAACATTGCGAAAAATAGTTTATAATTTTAATTCTGCCGATAATATATGATCAATTGAAATTGAATAAGTGTTTTCAGACATTGTGAAATGTGATGGATTTAATATATGAATCATAAGTCAGGTAAGTTCCTAAAATTATGTCTCATTTTGACGTGACTACTGCCTGGCCGCTAAAGCGGCCTCCGGTGTCTGGGGACTCATAGCAAGTTGACCTGTACGAATTCTCATTATTTCTGAAAGAATAACAATGTGTATATGATTTCTTTCAAAGTGAACTGAAATTTAAGTTGACCAGCTTCATTATGATATGATAGGGTAGCTCCAAATTACCTTTCATTCCATACACCAATGTAGTCCAAAAATATTTTTGTGGTTGTTTCCATCCACATGTGGAGGATAAAATTATAACCGGAACATGAAACATATCTTAAACAGTATTTATGTCCCTGTCTAGCTTTTGTTTCAGTTTTAACATGTCTCACTATTTTATAATACCTTAATGATTATGAAATGTTTTGCATTCAATAACTGAGGCAGTACAACAAGTAGTTCTAAAGAGGCTACTTCTGGTTTTGTTCATAGCATAGCACAACATATCTCATAAAAAGTGAATACATACATTTAATAACCAGTTGCAAATAATCTCATATTTGTAAAACATAATTGCAAAAGAGACAAGAGAATTTAACCAGCTATAAATATTTGGTAAACCATGCAATCTGTGTTGCCTAGGGCTGCATATAATTAATAACATTATCTATTTTTATCAAAGCTGGTACGTTTTGATAATTTTTTAAATACATGAACATAAAACAAAGACAGATTTTATCACACATTTTTGCAAGTACCATAGAAACATGATTATTACTGGTCTGTGCCAGTGATTGATGCATTGTAATAAAATGCCTCTATTTTTTTTAGATCAACATAACAGCCAAAGTTGGGTGCTTCCTCATTGAGAAAGAATGTCTATTGTATGGCAGCATGAAGCAAATGAAGAAGATCTTGGTGTGTGACAACACCGGATGTATGCCACTGGTTTTGTGGGACAAATTAAAGGACTTGGCCAGTGTCGGAGACTCTTTCCACTTTTCAAATGTCATTGTCAAAGAGTATGGATCCGAACGCTTCTTAACTACCACCTCAACAACAGAGGTGAAAAATGTTGAAGTTCCATGCAGTGTGGAACTGGATGTAATACTTCCAGCAACAACAGGAAGTATTGAAACTGTTAACGTACAGAAAACACACATGTGTTCAAACAGCCACACTAGCATTCCATGTGAACCAACATCAACCACATATAAGTGTGGTTCCTGCAACATGCCGCAAAAATAAAAAAACATTGTTACCAAGGTCACCTGAAAGTTTACTGTGAAATGTGCTGAATCTGGTAGACTACTACACCTGATGGCAGAAGGCCTCACGACATTCATCCAACAACTGAAATGTGGAAATGATGTTGATGAGATTGAGGAGGCAATGTTGTCATGTGACAGTATTAGGGTCACACATCAAAACAGGGAAGTTTTAAATATGCAGTTATTAGCCTAAGATGGTACTTAAATAGTTTATGACTATATGTACAAGACGTAGCTGAAATATTGCTGACTTTGTTATACTGGGGTATGTAAGATTATGTACAAGACGTAGCTGAAATACTGCTGACTTTGTTATACTGGGGTATTGTAAGATTATGTACAAGACGTAGCTGAAATATTGCTGACTTTGGAGTTAAATACATTCATATTCTAATTAAAAACTATCATTTATAATGTGAATAAATAGTTGATTATCTATTGGTGCCGTAACATGTTGAAATTGTTTGTGACTATGTACAAGACGCAGCTGAAATATTGCTGACTTAGCTATATGTATAATTATGTACAAGACGTAGCTGAAATATTGCTGACTTTGCTTTGTGTAAAATTATGTACAAGACGTAACTGAAGTATTGCTGACTTTCGGGTTAAAATGCATTATATTTTATTCTATTAAAAACATTTTAAGGTATGAATAAATAGTCGATAGTCTCATTGTCATTTGTTTCTGATGTGTGACACGGACATACAGGCCGGCAGATACATTTTTGGGGTGTGAGTGTACTTTCACCTCATATTGCTGGTGGAGGTGTACTGAGACTTTTGAAGGAGTACTGACATGTTTTTGTTATTTATAATATTAAACAACACTTCAGCTATTAAACTTCATATATATGTTAGGCGTTCAAAGGTATTTCCATGCATACATGACATGCTTGAAATCTTATATGTCACACTTCATTGATTTTTAGGAGTACATTAGTGGCGGATCAGAGGGGGTTCAACACACACCCAAACACACACCTTTTTTTTTTTTTTTTTTTGAAAATGACTTCAGATCACATTGAAGATTTTTTTTTCGTTTTCAAAATCCCTGGATCCAACCATAAATTACACCTGTACACCCCTTGTCTGTAGCCCTGAATATAGGTTTACTTGTAAGTGCTAAGGCTATTTTTATTATAAGCTATAAACACAAATGGACACTGTATATATCAATGATGAAAACCTATTATATCCTCCTCTTCTTCAAAACATCAAGAAAGAAATGAAACCTTTCGTCTACATGCTTATCTCTACAGAAATACCTGAATATGAATCCTGAATCTCTGTAGTTCGAAAACAAACATACAACATGTAACATATGTTATATTTGGGATTACACTTTCTTAGTAAAGTACAAATTCTAGTACTTTTTCGAAATGCCCCACCCTCAGTCAGGCACCCAATCGCCAGCACACAAAGTCAGTCGCCTAACCCACTCAGCAACCGAGACTTCCACACAAATGGAAGTCGGACAACTGGTAGTCTAGAATGCGGGCTTTGTGTACCCCTCTGATAGGTGTTACATTCATACATACATTCATATTTTTGCTCCTAATAGTTTTATTACCGATGCAGAAATATGTAAGTATTCACCTTGCTTAATACTATTTCTAAACAAACCCCACTTCTAAAATGTCTGTCATATTTTAAAAAATATTTGACAAAGCAAGAAATAGCATTTCGAGCAAACCTATATTGGGAACCTGAATTAACACTTGATAATACTAGATTAACTCAAAGTATTGACTTGGATTATTATATGACTTATGTGTACTTCTATAAATCTTCATTAAGTGTTAGTAAACCCAAATATTTACTGTGCAACTAAAATGTGAAAGGACTCAATGTGTCTTTACAATCAATGTTTCAGTGTGTTAATTAACCACATTATCCTTCAAAAATATCAAAGAAATTCTTATGAATTGGTTACTATGATCATAATACAAAAGAACTTGTGAAAAATCTCATGAAACATTTGCAGTAGGTGACAACACACTAGATATGATAAAAAAATAATTCTAACCCGAACTGTGTGATATGTGGATGTCAGTCAGTGCAACACCTTACATAACTATCATCAAATATTCGTAAAAAATAACCCTATTATACACAATATAATTTCTACATCAATACATGCTAGATATGTCTTCAGAATACATATTGGTGTCAGTAAATCCCATAGATTCCAATAAATATATAATCACTGTACCACACTAATCTATATTTTTGAATATGCATAATTGTACAATAAGTTATTACTTCTATCAACCCATGCTATAGTTTTTCGAAGACCACCATTATGTATTCTGCTTGAAATCAAGGTGTTTTCGACGATGCTGAGGTATTGTCAGCAAAACAAATCGTCTGTTCCCGTTGCATTTTATGTTTTCACTCAAATGACTCAAGATATGACGGAGACGTACTTTTTTACATCAGGATGAAGGTCAAATCAATTAGAGATGAAATTCACAATATCTGTACACATATGTGCAAGAAGGCTACGAATATTTTGCACATACCGTATTGTTCTAATTTCTATTTTTCATAAAGGAACACTGTCCTTACCTGTTAACAATGGCGGCCGTAGAGGTAGTCACTGCGTGCGCCGCCTAGTATTAGGGCGAAGATACAGTTACCTCCCCTACCAATGCAACGCAAATGTGGCTGCAGTTGTTAAAAAAGTACTGTCGGAAATAGAAGAACAGTTTTCACATTTATATCTACAATGTATGTAGTTAATATGTGCAAGTGTGAAATATCTGTTAAACAAAGTTTGGCCTAACTACAATCTCAGTGGTAGGGAGACAGGAAACGTAGAAAAGGGACTTTACTGAGGAGAGATTACTGCAGAAATGAGCAAAGCGGTTTTGCTAAGCAGACCAAGAGTATAACAATGTAATGTTTGGCACAGAGCTAATACCAATGCTAATAATAATAAGTAGATCTGTTATGTGCCCCAAACCCCATAGAGCTACACAAAATTAAAATACAGTGCAGTAGAGGTGTTATATCTTCATCGTAATTCACTCTTTTGTAACGGGTATGTCTTTAGGCAGCTTTTAAAGATTGTCAATGATTGAGCGTTCCGGGTCATGGTAAAAGTTGTAGCTGTGGTCTAAGGGGGGTAACTCTGGTCTAGCTGAAGGAAGCGCTAGTAAAATATTTCAACACCCGTCACTAGCCGGCTTTGCAATGCCCTAAGAGTGATGCGCTTTTGCGAACAATTCGGTCTTGTGCATTTGCACGGATTTTAAAACATAATAGGCAACCTGTATCGAGATGTTAGGTGTACTTCCAGTATATTTACTTGCTCTCGATTCACAACTTTAGTTTGCAGCTGCCGGAGCGTAACAGTGTAATGGATTCTGATACAAGCTACTGAAGGGTTCATTCTCAGGACGTGAACAACCTGAAATTTTGCATTCGGAGGACGTGGACAGACGGTGTACCTTTGATGTCGTCTGTTTTTTAAATAAGGGATTAACTGGTCGGGAAGTGTCAAAATCTGAACTGAATTGTCAAGGTGTCGTGAACTCTGTTCACTCTGGTAGTTCACTCTGGTAAGCGTGGTTAGCATGTGACTATGATAGGTGAGTGAGTTCACTAAGAAATTGTTTGCAGTGTTGACTGATTTCATAAAATGGGTTCACTCCGATAAGTATACACGCTAGGTGACTAAATTAATCAGTGTCAGGAAATTGTACTATATAATTCTGACAAAATGAGGTCAATGCATCACTTTCACTATGGCAAACGTACAATTAGATAACAAATTTCTTCCGACATTTCGAGGTGGAAGATATTTCTGCATGAATGGGTACACATACAGCATCCTGAAGAGAAGAAGAAATGACTGGTGTTCGTGGCATCAAGCGTTGTAAATCAACTGTATCAACAGTCAACGACATCCTCACACAACCACCACGCTGTTCCAAATGAAACTGAGATTTGTTGATGTTTAATAACCGTGGGAACATTAGCGTCATTGCCGACACAGTGTATTATGATTTTATTAAAACTGTAAATAAACCCTTGTTTCGTTTCCTTATAATTACACAATCTAGTATTGCCCGAAGTCTTGCAATCACAAACTCTGTCTATTGTCTGGCGTTAATTAGCTTAGTAACCCAAAGTGGACACTTTTTTCTGGACTTTGTTTTTACACGACTTAGGGTGTCCACGTCCCGAGAATACCTCTACTGGAGTACCTTAATTGCTGTGAAATCACATGTTCAATTGCGTCAGCGTGAGAGAAACAGCTACAGAAATACATAGCACGAGTGCTTCTTGTTGACATGTCTTTTGGGCTGCTGTTGATATTTAGATGGAAATGGTGTCTACCAACAATGCAGAAAAAATCCGCATCACAACTCGCCAGGTATCTCTATCAGTAGGCAATGCAACATGATAAAGAGCATAAAAATGTCATTCTTTCCGTAAAATGGCACAAGAGTTTTGTTTATTGTGAATCACGACTTGTCAGCTACATGTAACAGCATGTAATGCTGATTAAGAGTATAACAATAAACAAGGTGAACATTAAACAATGTCCTTGCTAATTTTTGTATATATCTGATATTGATATTACATCAATGGAAAAGTATGTTTTGTTGTTGAAGAAAGACGTACATTTCTCTGACTGTTTGAACAAAGGGTTCTTCTGTTTTGAGATCCATGATACCCAAGTGATATTTTTTAATCTAAGAAAATAGGTTTTGTGATGAATTTATCGAAATTTAACGACCTTCCAGTACTTCCAGTCGAAGAGCTTTCGACTAACAGTGATATGATTCATATTAACTAAACCTATTACTACTTTCATCAAATATGTGACAGATACAATAGGCTAGATAGAACTAAAGCCGAGGAGCCCGCATCGTTCCTTGCAACTATATTTATTCTTATTATTTGTACAAATTTTGTGACAGCTCTCCTGAACTAACTACTGAATCGATTTTCCTGGAACTTTCAGGGGTGATAGCCTGTATGCTGAATTTGATACATAGTCGAAAAAATCCCGGGTTCCAGTAAGGGCAGATAACCCAAAATTTCAAAATCTTTCAACTTCAATATCTCCAAAACTATAAGAGATTAACTGACCAAATTTTCACTCAATGTAGACAACATCATTCTCCATGGATTCAATGCATAGCATAACCCTGATTTTTGGGGGGGTCGATTTTCACATTTTGACGGTGCCTGTGTTTAAAAATCTTCCTATACAGTACAATCGTGTTCGTTACGCCTTTGGAAAGCCCATACGCTGGACATCTTAATTTGCTCAAGGCATGTTGATATCTTGAACAGTTTGGGAGTTATATCTACTGAAATGGATCTGTATGAAAATATTTGACACGTAATATCTCTTTCCCAGAAACAGTTCCCACCAAAGACTATGCGCTATTTACACTCGGTTCGATTTACGGTTCATATTGTGGTGATTTCGGTTCTGTCTGCAAACAGCATCTACTGAAATGGATCTGTATGAAAATATTTGACACGTTATATCTCTTTCCCAGAAACAGTTCCCACCAAAGACTATGCGCTATTTACACTCGGTTCGATTTACGGTTCATATTGTGGTGATTTCGGTTCTGTCTGCAAACAGCATGATATTTAGCTAGTGTAGTTGACAGAAAATGGATACATATATATATATATATATATGTGTGTGTGTATATTGTTTCGCTAAAAGTCATATTTTTTGTAGTTTGGCGATCACATGTCAACAAACTGTTTTCGCGGTGGAAATAGCGAGATTGCGCAACATCTCATCGGTGACAGGTCAAATTGTCCATGCACAAAAACTATCCGGCATAACATCAAAAGTGCTCCCGCATAACCTTAGTTATGGTTACAAGTATTTAACATTTATAGAGCAAAACCTGTAATTACAAAGACACAATGCTAGAATTTATCTATCTTGGTTAAATAGTAGTTTAGATAATATATTTTACCGATCACTGCGCCAGATTTCATCCCGTTATATTATTGGGTATGTTTTAAATAAATCAACGGTAGATCGCCTAGGAACGTGTGCACAGCTGATTGCTATTTCCGGTTCTGTATACGACAAATATGCACACGTAATCTTTATCCCTGCATATAATAAAATGCCCAGCATGAACAAATTAGAACTGAAAAGGTACATAATCTTGTCATGGTTAAGTTGTTTTGATTACGTCTTTCAGTAGAGAGTAGGGTAATGGGGTAATGTCAAACAAACTATTAAACAAGGGGGGATTAAGTCGTAATAACAAACAGATAGGGTTGTTGTTACAACGTAATCCCCCTTGTTTACTGGCATTGTCCCCAGTCTCGTTTGTTGTTGTTAGTCCCCTACTGGCCTCTCACTATTATATACCAGCTTGTATTCAAATACATGTTGTTGTTAATGTTAATCTGCTGTTTGTCAAAACATACAATGTATATATACCTCTGATCATCTGGTTGTATTCACATATAGCTTGATAACGGTGCGGGAATACACTGAGAATCAACACCTACGCTATCTGCAATATACAAGAAGTCATCCATCAACTTGTGTGTTTCATTTTTGACTCACAAAGATCTAGAAGGCTGATCAGACTAGTATTTATTGTTTGATTTTAAAAGTGCATTTGTCAGTGTAAGTACAACAACGTTTATAAATTTCAGCTGATTTTTCTGTTTTCGGGTGAAATCCCAGATTAAGTAATATAATAACTATATGCACATCTTAACTGATCTGAAATTTTATGTAGAAATTTCGAAATTAATCATTAATTTTCATCAGAATATTTTGTAAACATTTATAGAATTGCTGCAGTGTAATTTCAAAAGTATAAAAAAATAATAAAAAATCATTTTTCATAATTTGAATTTTAAAGCGCTGTAACTTTTTACTTAATGTTACATATCAAGTATAGTTATAAGGAATATAAAAGATCGGAATGAACATGAAAGATACCCTTTTGTTAAATCTTTGTGGTCTTCACTCTGCCTTTATTAATTTCAGAATTCTCATCAGCTGCCTCATTTTCTGCAAGATGGCAGCCAAGCCAATCGGCAAATTTTCTGCTGGAGTTGGACTTTCTAGGTATAGTTTTGTTCAAGGAAACTTTTCCCAAGAGTCTTTTGAAAAATTCACAATTGGCTTAGTTCTGGAACTGTATCACTTCTAGAAAACCTGTCGTGCAAAGATCACTCCAACATGGCTTATGCAGCTCGCTCCAGCAGAATTCCTCAGCGTATTGGAGCATTTTAAAACATGTGCAGCTAGATATCAATCGAAAATTTCAAAAGCGGAGGACACTGCGTGGGTCAGCACTCTCTGACTTCCTGGACACACCCTATACCCTGCCTGCTCCACAAAATGACAAGACGATGCCAGATGTTCCATGCAGTAAACCCATACCAGTCATCGTTTCTGAATCACAACAAGCGAGGAGTATTTCAGCTGAAAAGTGTGCAGTGAGTATGAACTTGCAAGTAAAGACAAAAGAGGCTTGCGAAGGATATAGATGTAGAAACACAGAGATTTCAACAACTGACCACAAAATGTTCTCACTTCTCCCCAAAGAATACTTTGAGAAGGAAAGAGAGAGAGAAACGAGCTCAAGAAACTATTGTGGACCTGAAAGAAGAAAAGTTGTCAGAAGCCCTCAAGTGCAATCAAGATCTTTCAGAAACTGTCATGTTTAGGAAGCCAAGTTGAGAAACTGAACTCAAAACTTAAACAAACGGAAGATGAACTTTCACGTACCCGCAAACTGAAATCCTGCTACAAGGCAGCATGTGCTACAGTGAGAGCCAAACACCAAAAGCGAGAGAAGGACTTGCATTCAGACTTCAAACAAAAACTAAATAAAAAAGATCAGATCATTGCTGGACTAAACCACAAAGTAGCAGAAGAATCAGGTGCCTCCCTGGAATTAATAATAATATGTGCAGAAAGACAGTTCACCAGCAACATCAGGCAGTGTGTTATGGAACTGTTTGAAGCTTTGAAGTGGCCACCGATAAATTGTCTCACATCATGAAGAGTGTTGCAAAACATCTATTTAATTGTGATGTTCCCCTTAAGAAACTTCCCAAGAGACAAGCAGTGTTAAACATTTCAGACGAGGCCCAGTATCTTGTGAGAAGAATGTACAGTGAGAAACTTCAAACAGCATCACTTTTTGGAATTAACAAGGATGGTACCTCCAGACAAAAGGTTAAGATTCTTAACACTGCACTGACACTGGACACAGGAGAAACTATGAACTTAGGATTCAGAAAGGTGGCGAGGGAGACAAGTGACAAGATTTCTGAGACGGTTAAGAAAGATTTGAAGGAGTTGTCAACCTTGACAGAAGATCCAGAAGAAGAGAGCCTGAAAAACATTCTAGGCAAGCTGACATTCTTCATTTGCGACCGGGCAGCAAATGAAAAATGTGCTAATAGACTTCTGACTGAATGGAGAGATGAAGTGCTCGTTGAAAATCCAGGTATTGTCCACAACTTGCATGGTATGGCCCATGTTCTGCTTGGATTCCATTCCTATTCCATGAAATCATTGAAACACCAGCTGAAATTACATGCAGAAGGACTAAAATTTGGCCGTGAGAACTTCCCGTAGTTGAGCCAATTTGGCAATGACCCAGGCCCCACTTGATTAGTCTGCATGGTGTCAGAGATTCTTGGACCTCTTGGAGATGAGAAAAAACGGTGTTAGAGACAAGTGGCTCTCCTTCTGTGATCAGCACAACAAGAAATCCCTCATCAGCAGCTACAAGGACAACCGATTCAATGCCCTATTTCAAACATCAGCTGAAGTTCCCCACCACCGTTCAGATGTTATGACATTACTCCAGCAGACCGATCAACCCAATCTTAAGCTTCTATCTGTACTGAAGGACTTGCAAGACTCCAACCTTATGTCAATGTTGCAGCCATTTGCTGTGTTGTACGTTCGTCTGACTGGACCATATTGGGATATGGTGACAAGTGGAAACATGAATTATCTGAACCTGTACAGCGTCATCCAGCCAATGCATGACATACTCCAGGTGTGGCGAGACAATCCACTTAACTTCCTCCAGTCAGATTTCCCCGCAAACAGGTTTGTTGTTTTATTTGTTATAAATAATCGTGAAATGACAAGTTTATAACTTGTTTCATATTTAAAAAAGTGGTAATAAATCTGAATGATATATCCTAAAACATAAACTTGAATTTCATATAAAACATATGTAAGTCGTTCTTTACTTTCTTTTCGTTAATGATCAGGACAGTAAATATACAAATATACATTGGAAAAATGCTGTTTCAGGTCAAGTCCTCTGCATGTCGCTGCCAAGACCCAGCCACCCAACCTAGACTTGTTCCAGCAGATGACTGTGAGCCTCCTTGATGGTTTCGTCACAGCCTGTGACAATCAACTTACGGATTTTTTGCAAGGTGGCATACATGCTTCTGAATCAACTGACATTAAGTTGAACAGGACACACAACAGTCACCTCACAAATCTGGCTTGTGAAAGAAACTTGGGCTCCCTGGATTCCAGTCAAAATCGCTGCAGAAATGCTACATTGCATTACCACTCAACCATTGATATGATCAAGAAGAACAGGGAATCTCTCTTTGATTGGATAAATAAACACCCCCGTTTCAGAGAAAGAGTTTCTTTTTAAAACTGCTCGCAGATGTTGCCAGAATCTCAGTGTGAAACACAGAGCAGAAGAGAAGGCTGATTCCCACTTGCAACAGGAACTCCTTGCTGAAGGAACTCGACGCTTTCTTGAGAAGGCCAAGAAGTCCAAGAAGGTTCAACAACCAAAGCAGCGATGCAGAGAAGCTTTTTCTGAAGCCATTCAAACCTTTAAAGTGGATGACTCGATTGCTGTTGCCAGGTATCCAGGTAAAAATGTATAAACATAATATACATTCAGGTTACTGTCAACAGTACTAAAAATAATTAGAATATTTTTAGCAAGCATTTGTTATGGTAATCAGTAAATTTCTAACTGGTGTGAAGAACAGTTAAAGGTTAACAAAATGTATATAATATATATTGTTGTTTCAGGTCAGATCATCTGTGTCTACTCGGCATCTCATCCCTTCAGCTATGAAGTGAAGTTCCTTCACCCAACCAGTATTCCTGGCAGTTTAAATATCCATCCAGGGATGACCAGTCCATGATCAGATGTCAGTTTATTTTTTCAAGTAGCCTCAGCCATCCTGAGCCAACATCTGGTGGGAGAATATTTTTCCTCCCGCAATATCTACAACTTCAATCAGCAGATGAAGACTACAAACAGAGGTAAGCTGCAATTCAATGAATACTGTAGCTGCCGAACGGCTAGTTTTACTCAGTCTATTTTTAGAACACTTTTATGGTATCACGTGAGAGGTAATGTGACTGGAAGTAGGATGCCATGTGCTTCTCAGTTTGGCTACAGAACGAGGCAAGGTCTCACAGTTTTTTTCAACCTTCAATTAGCGATTGGTATTGCATGTTCATACAGCCAGCAGTGAGTACAGACGTGTAACATGTTCAGAAGTAAGAAATAAAGTCATTCATAGTTCATCGATACAGATCGTTGTGTTGGAAATGAGAAAGAGCCTACAGGATCGCACGGTGCAGTGCAGTGGACCAGTATAAATACATCATTCTGGCCATCATACTAACAAATCTTACAGGCATCAAAATGGAAACCTCTCGCTTTGACCTCATCACTCGTCTTTACGAAACTGAGATGAAGTTCAAAAAGGGCATACGAACAAGTGGTCCTTCTTAATGACAATTGCAGACTCGCTATGAGAAGGCACGTCAAGCAAACCATTGCTCCTTTCACTACAACTTAAGGCTCCGAATGGCAACAGTGGAAGGGGTTCGCAATGCATTCTATGAGTATGCTTTTGAAAAGGTTGAGAGAATTGAAGAGCTCATAGACTACATCTCTCAATTGGACGCAGACACTAGCTCAGAGCAGAGTGATTCTGACTTAATGGAATATTGACAACGCAGCATGATGTTCACAACATTCTGTATCTAGCCCTTTCCCGGGCTGACCAAATATCACGTGTGACACTTTATTAGTATATATATCATGTGACATTTAAATAAAATACTATCTTATCTTATCTCATCTGTAGATATTGCTCAATCCCTTTGCATTGTTTGAGGGCACGTGTGAAGAGCAAGCTCCTCGCTGTGGGTGCTGGATGACGCTAGTAGCTCTTCGCCCGGATTAGGCCCAGGGCAGAATAATCGTGTCCAAAGAAACAGTTAAAAAATGGTAGCCACGAGGACTGTACGGGAAGTCTGAAGACTGTCGGTATTGCCCAGGAGACAATCCTAGTTGTACTTTTTATTTTCTTGAATTATTAACATGGTATCTTTCCTCATTACATATAGCCCATGAAGAAGACGTTACAGTTATCTTTCAAGAACCTACAAGACCAGGTACGCATAGTATCTCACAATTCAAGCTAATTTATTTTCTTTTTTAAAATGTCTTTAAAGGACTGTCAGAGCAGATTTATTAAAATGGCTCTGTTTTGAAATGCAACTTTAAGGGCAATTGTTTTGTAGTTAATTGTTGATGCCTATTTGTATATTGCAAGTTCAGTGTTACTAATCCAAGTGTATGTACTTCAAGTAATGTCTTTTAATGTAACTATTACACTGGAAACAAGAAGAAGATGAAGAACTGAAAGTGCTCTTTTCAAAATACTTTACTGGTCAGATTTCAAAGACATGAAGATGTCTATGACAAGTGGAGGAGCAATATGGAATACAGGCTGGGAGACAATAAAAACAAGAAGACAAAGTTATCAATATCCCCCGCAATGGCAAAATACTCTTCATGATTATGTCTAAAAGTTATGATTATGTCAAATATTTAGGTGTGTATATAGAAAAGTGGAAGGAGAGTATTGAAAGGTTTTTAAAGTTCTGCTCCAGAAAGGAGCACTATCACCAATTCCAAAACTACCAAAAAGGAACCAGTACACCACCAGACTAATCTAAGTGTCAAGTTTGGTGAAGAAATAGTTAACGGTTTTAGAATTTAGCTCCGGAAAAGTGCACTACCACCAATTTCAGGCTAAGTCAACTTGTTGCCACGGAAAAGCCAAAAATATTTTATTCAGAATTTCAAAACTACCAAAAGGCACCAGTACACCACCAGATCTATCTATGTGTCCAGTTTGGTGAAGAAATAGTGAACGGTTTTAGAGTTCTGCTCCGGAAAAGAGCACTACCACCAATTTCAGGCTAAGTCAACTTGTTACCATGGAAACGCCAAAAATATTTTATTCAGAATTTCAAAACTACCATAAGGCACCAGTACACCACCAGATCTATCTATGTGTCCAGTTTGGTGAAGAAATAGTGAACGGTTTTAGAGTTCTGCTCCGGAAAAGAGCACTACCACCAATTTCAGGCTAAGTCAACTTGTTGCCACGGAAAAGCCAAAAATATTTTATTCAGAATTTCAAAACTACCAAAAGGCACCAGTACACCACCAGATCTATCTATGTGTCCAGTTTGGTGAAGAAATAGTGAACGGTTTTAGAGTTCTGCTCTCGAAAAGAGCACTACCACCAATTTCAGGCTAAGTCAACTTGTTACCATGGAAACGCCAAAAATATTTTATTCAGAATTTCAAAACTACCATAAGGCACCAGTACACCACCAGATCTATCTATGTGTCCAGTTTGGTGAAGAAATAGTGAACGGTTTTAGAGTTCTGCTCCGGAAAAGAGCACTACCACCAATTTCAGGCTAAGTCAACTTGTTGCCATGGAAACGCCAAAAATATTTTATTCACAATTCCAAAACTACCAAAAGGCACCAGTACACCACCAGACCAATCAATGTGCCAAGTTTAGTGAAGAAATAGTGAACGGTTTTAGAGTTCTGCTCCGGAAAAGTGCACTACCACCAATTTCAGGCTAAGTCGAACTTGTTGCCATGGAAACGCCAAAAATGTTTTATTCAGAATTCCAAAACTACCAAAAGGCACCAGTACACCACCAGATCTATCTATGTGCCAAGTTTGGTGAAGAAATATTGAACAGTTTTAGAGTTCTGCTCCGGAAAAGACAAATGTGCACGGACGGAGTCCATTTTAATACCCCCCGCAAAACGCGTTGCAGGGGATAAAAAGTGAACAATATGTTGAAGAAAGAAAAATAGATACCTTTCTTTATCAGTTACCCAAACATAATTTTACTACCAATGACATGAATGTATGGTGATGTCTTTTGGACTTTAAACAGATCAGAGTTACTTGTCGGATATTCATCGATTGATGGATATTTTGTTAAGCAATATTAATCTTTGTCTGAATATATATCTAAATATAACGTCCCGTGAACGTATGCCATCAAACTCTGCCACCCTGATGACAGTAGATTTTGAGAAATAGTTCAAGTACATCAACAGTTGTGTTCTTGTACCTGATGACAAATGTTTCGTAAGGCTGGTGAATGTTTAGTCCACATAAGTGAAAGGTGTTGTATCCCTGATGAAACACGAAAAGCAAACGCTTCCACTTTGAACTTGTTAGAAAAGGATTGAGACTGAAAATGTACTGCAGTGTGTTCTTCATTAAAGTTATTTCAGTTAGTGGTGGACTACATTTACAATGTGTGATATCCAGAGGTGAGGTGAGGTGAGGTGAGGTGAGGTAAAATTGGGTTTTACGTCGTGCTTGAGAATATTTCGCTCATATGACGACGTGCATGCGTGTGTATGTGTATGTGCGGCTGCTTGTACTAGCCCAGACTTAAGCTGGTTTTATAGTGCTAGCCCACTGAGATACCATACTGTAGTGAAGCATGAATACCCCACTCAGACACATTATACTGACTCCGAGCCGACCAGTCCTTGTTGTACCCATTAATGCCGAGCGCCAGGCAGGGACCAACAAGTACCATATTTTAACGTCTTTTGGTATGACGCGGTCGGGGATCGAACCCGCGACCTTCCGCTCTCCGGGCGGACGCTCTAACCACTACACCACGGAGGCGGTCACATAGTAGTGGACTACATTTACAATGTGTGATATCCAGAATGTGCTAGCTTGTGATACCTTTGTAACATCTGTTTTGAATATATTGTACGGGCCTGCTTTTGTAAATTTATTAGTGTGAATGGTTGTTTACATTTTAACGTCCCTGAGCTATGCCTTTTTTGTGAAGCAGTTTTATTCCAAAATGTAGAGTTAGACTGAGAAGTAAACATGATCTAGAATGAATTCTGTAATGGTCCCTGTTACCTACCACATGTCAAAGTCAGTCCTGTCCAACGAAGCATTTCCCACCCATGGCTACCAGAAGCATGTGACTAAGTTGGGTCAATGCTGACCATAATTTTGTAATTACTAAAGAAAGATTTTGTATATAGATTTTTTTCATTTAAACATTTTATTCATTGAAGAAAAGAATTGGGCACAAGGTATCCCTCTCCCAATATTTAAAACAATTACATTAATATGATATAAATCAAATGTGCATGAAACAGAGAAGATATACATGAGAAATCTTGATTTTGAGAGTATAATAGATACCGTATATTACCGTAGATAAGCCGAATTTTGAGGACAAAAAAAAAGCAGTCTGTAGACGGGGGGCCGACTTATCTATGAGATATAATTTCACTAAAGTATTTTTCAGTTCGTCAGTGCCCTGTCAGGACGATCTTACATGTTAGCGGTACACCTGCCAGGAACAGCACTGGAAGTTTACGACAATTACTGCCACTTTGTTATAAGCAGATGGTACAAAACTTAAGTCCATGATTGTATTCAAGAGGAAAACAATGCCGAAGGAAAGTTTCCCGACCGGGGTTATTGTGGCCATACATCCCAAGAGATGGATGGATGAGGCTTTGGTGAACAGATGGATCGAGGATGTGTGGTGTGAACATTCGGAAAAAGTGGGCAGAATGGATGGTAGATGGAGAGCATACATTCACTAAATCCAACGCCATGAGGAAAGTGTATCTACATGAGGTGAGGTGAGGTGAAATTGGGTTTAACGTCGTGCTTGAGAATATTTCGCTCATATGACAACGTGCATGCGTGTGTATGTGTATGTGCGGCTGCTTGTACTAGCCCAGACTTAAGCTGGTTTTATAGTGCTAGCTCACTGAGATACCATGCCGCAGTGAAGCATGAATACCCCACTCAGACACAGTATACTGACTCCGAGCTGACCAGTCCTTGTTGTACCCATTAATGCCGAGCGCCAGGCAGGGACCAACAAGTACCATATTTTAACGTCTTTTGGTATGACGCGGTCGGGGATCGAACCCGCGACCTTCCGCTCTCCGGGCGGACGCTCTAACCACTACACCACGGAGGCGGACGTCTCTACATGAAGTCACAAGACGGGTGACAGAGTCATGGAAAGAGATCCCAACAGACATGGTTGTTAACTCCTTTCTAAAGTGTGGCATTTCTAATGCAGTGGACGGCTCACAGGACAAGGTCTTGTTTTAAGAGTTCACAACAACTGAATCCAGAGGTGATGCAGACGACGTCCTTGGATATGAGAACCTTGCAGACTATTATGATGATGAGACAAATGAATTGGCGTGGCAGGCACTGGCTGGGGAAGACAGCGACACAGAGTTTGATTTGTACATTAGCGGTACACATTTTTGTATATAGATGTGAATCTTCATAGACTAGCTACAGACGACGAAGACGACCAGGGAGGCACCCCCACTGCACAACAACGGAGACAAGCCAGACAGGGGCCCCATATCTCACAGCAGATACCCTTCGGCAACGTTTGCGAGCCCTGGGCGCTCAATTCCCGCAGACGTGGGGCAGGAAGCTGTTGCTGCAGCTCTACAAGGCCTATACACCGGCGAGCCTGAGCGAAAATCAAGAGTTGCAGCCTTCGCAAGCTCAGGCATCACGTCCCAGCACCGGGCCTCCACCTGTCCACCAGCGGTCAACCCGAAGGCGCATTCCACCGTCTGCTACCGTCAGCATGCCACCCAGTAGTGACCATGCAACGCCGTCGTCACCAACTTCCACTGAGGCTCTCAATCATCACACCAACGTGCTAGCGGCATCGCTGGCCATCGCGTGGGGTCGGCTTGTGTACGTTTCACATCCAACTGCCAGATGTATTGTGGTGTGAGCTGGCCATCGCGTGGGGGTCGGCTTGTGTACGTTTTACATCCAACTGCCAGATGTCTTGTGGTGTGGGGTCGGCTTGTGTACGTTTTACATCCAACTGCCAGATGTCTTGTGGTGTGAGTTGGCCGCGCGTTGGGTCGCGGGGGGTCAGCTTATGTGCAAAACATACCATTTTGACACTGATTTCAAGGGTCAAGTTAGGGGGTCGGCTTATCTAAGGTAATATACGGTAGGTTAAGATGAGCAGAGGAATCTACCTCTACTCCCTCAAGACACGTGGATTGAAGCTATGGACAACACTCCAGATGTCCCAAGAGAAGTCGACTTCAACGATTACATCGTGACAACCTGGGTCGAGGACACAGCCAGATTTCTACTTCCCCTGTGGAACCACAACCTGACAACTGGGCCGAGGACAAACAACAATCTAGGAGGTTTTCACAACCGACTGAACCATGAAATTCCACACCGGCATCCAAACATTTACAGCTTTGTAGAAGTCATTTGGAGAGTTGAACATGCTGAGAGGGTGAAGATTTCACAAATAGACTTTGGTGCTGTGACAAGAAGCAGACAGCGAGTATTCAGGGAATCACCTGTGTAGACTCAAGGAGCAGCTCGAGCTTGGACAGAAATCACCTCTTTGGTTCTTGGATGCCGTCGGCTACCTGCTTTTTACAGAAAGACTTGGCCGTTAAATACCAGATAAGCAAACAAACTGTATCTGACATTTTGTAGAAAAAGGAAGACTACAGATTACAGTTTGAAGAAAATGTGAATGGTGTGAGATTCCGAATGCACAAGGGAAAGGATGAAGCAATAAACCAGGCTCTGCATGACTGGGTTGTTCGTGCACGGACAAAAAACATACCACTGTCGGGTCCAATTTTGAAAGAGAAGGCATTTCAGTTTTCAGCGGAACTTAAGAACTAAGTTCATGGAAGTCTCGTTATAACATCAAGCAGCAGTGATGAAGAGTGTGACAATGACAATGAAGAAAGTGATTCACTCACTACCAACCTCACACATCCAAAGGTTCTAGAGATGCTGAGGGAAATAAAACATTTTGCCATGGTGCAAAACTCACCTGAACTGTTGAACCCTGTGGCTACACTCGAAGCCAGTACAGAAACCCTGATTCTAAAACAATCACTTAAAAGTCAGTCACAGTCTTTGATGACTGATTTCTTCACAAACTGAAGCTTTTATATGCAAGTATGTAATAAACAAATGTACATGTACATTGTCAGTGTTTCGTCTTTATATGCATTCATGTAACATGTGTTTCATGCACAATCGTATGCTTGTCAAAGGGAGATAACTCCATTAAAATCTGTGTACTTCGGACTACTGTATAATTTGGACTTTTTAGTCGGTCCCAAGCTGGTCCGAATTTATTATTAGACAGAGTGCACTGTAGTTGATGAATAACATCAAGTTCACATCTTTTTCCCTCTAAGCCATTGAATATTGCCCCTTTTTTTCACGTTTTAAACATCAATATGTCAAGAACTGATAGAGAGAACTTGAACCAGTTCTTCAAGTGGCATCCTACCCACGACTTGTACTTGACATCAGGATCTATGCCATATGTGTACGTTTTACATGCCAATTGTAACCCTGGTGTACTGAAATAAAAAAATGGAACACCCCCCAACCCCACCCCCAAAAAACCGTTCTATGGCCACCTTCAGATGTGACAGTTGGGAAATGAGGCAAAGTCTGGCAACATTTTGGAACAACTGAAAGCAAAATTTCAATTCAAATGTGCAGACAGGGGAAAAGTGATCTCTCTGAATGACAAAGGTCTCAGAAAATTTCTGGATGCCATCAATTGCAGTGACGACACTGATGAAATTGAAGTTTGTATAGTTTAGGAGATATGCTTCATACAAAGTGTAAACGGACGCATGGACGGAACTCGTTTCTATATCCCCCGCAACTTCATTGTTGCGGGGGATAATAAATGGGTGATTGTCTCTTTGTCTTTCTGTTGTTTTTGATCTGTGACACAGACATGCTTTTCCTACAAGTAAGTGTTCAGGCTATATTTATTACAAGAAGTCATCAATATCCCCCACAATGGCAAAATACTCTTTATGAATATGTCTACTAGTTATGATTATGTCAAATGTTGTGGTGTGTATATGGCAAAGTGGAAGGAGAGTATTGAAAGGTTTTAAAGTTCTGCTCCAGGAAGGAGCACTACCACCAAATTCAGTCAAAGCCAAACTTGTTGCCATGGAAATACAAAAATATTTTATTCAGAATTCCAAAAATACCAAGAGGCACCAGTACATCACCAGGCCTATCTATGTGCCATGTTGGGTGAAGAAATAGTGAACATTTTTAAAGTTCTGGGCGTAGATTTTCGAAGCTCTCTTAGCGCTAAGATAGTCGTAAGTGCCATTCATTAACATTAACTTTCGACTATCTTAGCGCTAAGAGAGCTTCGAAAATCTTGGCCCTGCTCAGGAAAAGAGCACTACCACCAAATTCAGTTGAAGTTAAACTTGTTGCCATGGAAATACAAATATATCATGATCAGAATTCCAAAACTACCAAAAGGCACCAGTTCACCACCAGACCTATCTATGTGCCAAGTTTGGTGAAGAACTATTGAAGTTCTGCTCCGGAAAAGTGCACATCAATTTCAGTCAAAATCAAACTTGTTGCCATGGAAACGCAACGAATATTTAATTTACAAATCCAAAACTACCAAAAAGCACCAGTACACCACAAGACATATCTATGTGCCAAGTTTGGTGAAGAAATATTGAACGGTTTAAAAGTTCTGCTCCAGACAATTGTGCACTGACGCACGCACGGACAGACAGCGTGCATTTTAATACCCCCGTTGCGGCGGATAATAACACACAAATGACATTTTGTAGCCGCTGTTATTATTCAGGACATTATCGATATCAGGAAAGTGAACTTATTATGTCTTCCAAACTCACTGATCAAGGATAGTCAATTTGTAACTTCACAAGACGGAGGAGGAGAACAAAACCTTTTGCCTACATGTCTATCTCTACACAAGTACATAAATATGAAACTTGATTCCTTTTCAAAAGAAGTCCTCCTTGGGGTACATATAGACATTAAATGTCCATTTTAAAATACCTACGACAGTTGTAACAATATTTCAATAAAATATTTTACCAAACAAAAACTCGTTTTGTTTAGTGAGACCACCCAAAAAGGGCCCCTCACAGGGCCCCCTACAGCCAAGAGCAGGTAACTCTGGCTGCTTACCTCGTACCTCACTTTTCATGCTGTCATTGTCAAGAACGGTTGTGCATGATCCAGTAGAAGACACGTCTTTGCCTTATCTACGAGAGAAATGAGTGAGAAAGAGTCTAATTTTGTTTGTATGGTTCCTTCTTTTTCGCACGGGCGCAAGCTGGAATCTTCGTATGACGTTTTTGCTTGCCTAAATTCCACTTTTTCAGCGTTTTCTTTGGTAAGTTATGGTTGAGTGATTTTATAGCGTGTTCATTTCGTATCGTTCACAAGTGTTGCTCTTTGTTAGTTATGTGCACAATTAGGCTTTGCTATTGTTGCTTTGTGCTAGTATTTTAATCGCTTTGCTGTAGCAGTTAAATATCGCCCATGCGTTGTATTTGTCTGTATTATTGTGTGCATATTCTACTTGGGTTGTGCCATGTGTCAGGCATTTTCCCCTTGTTCCATCAAGTCGTGACATGTGGACATGATGTTCTAGACGTCTTTGCGTTCAGGTGGGGAACATTTGGCGCAGGAGCCTCTCTCTGAGGAAAAGGACAAAAAGGCCAAGAAAAAGAAGAGTTCCTTTTCTTCTGCAGGGGATACAGCGCCTAAATGGGCAAAGGGTGCAGTACCGCAACACGGTCCCGTACCTCAAGGTTACCATCCATTCTGCCTATATCTCAGTATTGCAGAGGCAATTAGTGGATGTGGGTGGGGTCGAGGAAGATGCACAGGGTTAACTATTCGTGATAGGTTAAAGGCTCATTTGGTTATCGCAGTGGCTACATCAAAGGCATATGCCGCGGCACTGCCCATTGAGATCTGCTCAGCGGCTATTTGGAGCCGACCGAGTACGTTCATCTGCCATTATCGGCCGGGACAAACATTCACGGGAACGGGAACATTTTGATGGTTGGGGGGTGGGGTGGGACTTACGTCCGTTATTATAATTTCGCCAGTAGCATATAAGCTAGGTTCCTTCTACCCGGCCTTGCCACGCCCCCGCCTGATTGACATCAGCGGTCAGGTGACTAGGTAAGTGTGTTTTACTCTCTCTCTCGGTTTCGGCTGTGCCTTTGATTGAACTAGAGGGTATGTTAGCCAGACAGAATACCGCTCCCGACTCACCATCGTTGGGAGTCTGCCTTATGCTTATATGTACCCCAAGGAGGACTTCTTCTGAAAAAGAATTTTACAAACCTGTAGAGGTTATGAATTCTTTGAAGAAAGTCCTCCTTGGGGTACATATAAGCATTAAAATGTCCATTTTAAAATACCAAGAGCCTTATTTGGCGTCTTTTGGCATTTCTCTTCTACAGAAGCAACCCAATGAATACGCCAACATAACCATGAAGAGGGATCATTACAAAATGTACAACAAGAAATGGATGGCTACACGTTCTGAACTTCAAAACAATGAATCAAAAATGACTGTAGCTCTATCAGTCAAAAGGAGAGGGAGGTTCCCTTGAAAGAACCTTTTCAATTGAATGTCAATCAACACGAAAGTTTTGACTCTATAGTCAACAGTGAACAAGTGTGGGAGATAATAGACTATCAAAATATTACTGCCTCTGGAATTGAATGTGAAGAAATCGAACCTTTGCTTGAAAATGAATTAGCTGAGTAAGCATGTATTTAACAAACAAAACAGAAAGCTAATTATAACATCAACATTCCCTCTGGTAGTTATGGTAACCTTTATTCCTGTGGTACTACAGATACATACAGAAGAATACAGCGATGAAACTGTACGTTATCTTCCCTAATTATCCGACAAAAATGATGACTGCAACACACGGAGATCAAAATAGGCTACGGCGGCAGTGAGGCGAAGTAAAGGACGACAAAGAACAGGGAACAAAACTTCATTTCTCTTAGGGTAGCTGTTACTTTGCTACTCAATTCAAGTAGGAGATACACAATCAACTCCAAACTAAACACAGTAGGTGACATCGACTATTTGTATCTCAACAAAGAAGCTGCCACTCAGGTAAAATTTTGTAGTACATTCAATAACATGTAAATACTTACCTAAAATCATTTGATTATCTGTAAATAATATTTGTTATCCTAAACATAAGAAAAGAAAATGAAATTTTAAACACTAAGTCATAGATATTCCTAGTGGTATGCCTAATAGTCTACTGAGTTACCTCCCCTGATCATGACATCAATGTATTGTTGTTTGAAAATAATTTTTCTGTATGGTCCACACATACAGAAGAGACAGTGAAATTTTTCCTTAATTCAGTCCTCCCTTCTTCCTCAACAAGCTATTCAATTGGTCAGTCAAATGAATCCAGGAGGGTTAGTCGCTCGGTAGAAACCTTGACTGTTGAGTCGGATGGGCAATGCCAATCCAAAACGAAACAACAATGCCGTAATGCCTCAAGACCGTCACATTTCCTACTTATTCATGCGAAGAATCTGAACACTTAGGTAACAAATCATATAATACTGGGTAGCAATAAAAACATTGAATTCCTATAACTTTCATAGTGTGGGCTTCGACTGATATGTTACAACTGTTACAGGTGTTATTTATAATTTCACATCAATATTATTAAACTAGGCAAATCTTTAGTGAAAAATATTTAAATTAAATAATTGCTTTCATTTGTTTAATTGCGTTTCATTTGCAGGAGGATATATTGATATAGCACATATCATATAGCATGTTATTTTCTGACTTCAGTTCAAAATTATCCAATAACGTAGACAAACATGTATAATTAATGATGACAGCCATTTACTCACATACAGTTTTATCAATCACAACTACATGTATTATACAAACGCTTGTTATTCCCGATATGCACCTAAGAGGAGGCGATATGAGGGACTTCCTTCCCCACCAATCTACCGTACGTCTTCCCCAAGGTCTTTCTCAACACCGACGTTACTGCTGGAACTTTAGGTATTATAAGTGTATTCAACGTTTGCGGTCATGTCTGCGACCCTGTCCAGCTGCTAATTTTCTTGGCTGAGGCAAGATGCTGCAAACCACTCTTAAACTTTTTTCAAACAAATCTAGAGGTACAAGCCTCTTCTTGACACAAAAAGTAGCGTGTGGATTCTGTGGAGTATCATGATTCAACATAACAAGTTATAGAGCTGTCTTCAGTCTTTACATCGGTGAAAATCCTGGATAAAAGGAGAGCTAGATTTGCCTGCTACCTTCTTATCTGTACCTATGTCTCAACCAAACTTGGCAGATATATCAAACAGATCCTTAAAGGTCACATGCAACGTAAAACACAACTTTGCAGATTCTGATACCTTTTGGTATGGACTTACCGAAACAAATCATGAAAAATGCAAATTCAACTTATAAAGTTGAAAAATAACGCAATGAAAACAAACGCGTGAAATCAGAGTTTAAACGATTCACTAATTTTTCCCCGACTTTTCGGGAGGAAACTGGTTTCAACAGCTGGGCTGCGCTGCGCTCCTGACGCATGCGCACTGAATAGGTTCGCGGAGCTTGAAACAGGATGTATGCCCGGATTATAAGGTCGTGAGCAGGAGTAGTCTAATCCTGGTTGTGTACACAAATAAATAGTTAATAATCTATTCATTACATAAAAGAACCTTGTAAGGATCCCGGATCTAGATCTACTCAGCTATGTGTCAACCAGTGAGGCGTTCGACATTTCAAGACGGACAGCCTTTCTTGGCGGTGACCGGGTGAGTACTCGTAGTCGGGAGGCTTTGATGTGAGCTATTTTCTAATGTTTTGTTGATATTTCTCAGGCGCGAGCTTTTTATATGTTATGACAGTAGAATACCGATTTAACTGTTTATATAATTTCATTTGACTATTTCACCACACATACTTGTTACCGAGTCACTTTCTCAGTTCGATACTTACAGCAACGTCATTATTTAGCATTGTCAGAATTTCTAACTGTCAAATAAGATCAAGATGTCGGGTTCAGACAGTGATTCGAGTTCACCAAACATGGTTTTAGATATGGAATGTTAATTCTTTTCAGAAGGTGGACACTCAACCGAGGAGGAAGTTGACAGCAACACCCAAGTAGACCCCTACATGTTTGAACCAGTAACAGATGAAAGTGACAGCGAGGGAACCCCGGAGAATCCTGGTTTAGGATATATGGATAACAGGCTCGCAGAAAACACTGAGTGGTTTGTATTGACCTACTAGATTTTCGTATCAATGCTTTTCTACTTTATTTCAAATCAGAGACTTCATATAAATTTATTTTTTAATGTTAGTTATTAATCTTGAATAGAAACACTAGTCCAGCATTTGACATTAAAAACTTGTGAATAATAATAATAAGAATAATAATTCATTATTATCATTGAGTACAATGAAATTTGTTTTGTGTGTGCATTGGAGGCACACTTTACAACCGCAGTGTAGCGCCAGCTGAGTGTAACCTTATATCAGCTTAGCACCAAGCAAGGAAGCAACAACTCCCATCTTTTAATGTTTTTGTTAGGGCCCGTGAGGAATCGAACCCTGTTCTTCTGGGTGATGGCGGACACTCTACCAACCGAACTACATCCATGATTATTTAGACAGTCCCCAATTAAAGAATGGTCACGTTAACTTATTTTCAATTTGTGCACACCCAACTGCAGAAGAGTGTAGCTGCTGTCAGAAAATTTAATCCATAAAAGAATCCCAATATGTAGTTTAATTAGGAATGGTATTTGATGTGGAATTATATGCACTGATGCTTTTAAATATTTTTAGATTGATGCAGAAGAAGCTGCTGGAGAACCCTACAATTGAGAAGGCCTGCCACCAGTAAACTGCATCACTCAACACCATGGCTTTGCTGGGGTGTGCTGTAACAGATGGGTGCTGCAGACAGCATACTTCCAGTACAGACAGTAGTATGGAGAGGGAGATGTGGCTGATCAAGCTGTCAACAGGTAATGTGAATAAATATGTACAGAAGTAAAGCTTATTCAGTAGATTGTATCTTCAATTGATTGAATTCTGATTTATATCAACACTGTAAAATAATAATTATGATTACATTATTTTTGCTTTCAGGCAGTACAGATACACAGGTTACCGACAGTTTGGGAGATGGTGTTGTGGATACCTCGGAAGGAAAGTGAGAGTGCCACTTCCTGCATGCGCAGTTAGAGCCATAAGAACGGAATTTCCATCAGAAGAATTTTGTGGCTTCAAGTATCCATCTTTAGAGTAATGACAAACAAAAGAATTTATCCTACCTACTCAAGATATGGTGTATAATGAATAGTTGAATTGGTTTTGTATTTATTTTCCTGCCTACCAACCAAGACCTAGTAGTAGGTAGTATTACGATCTGCTATGTGACAATTTGCATGTCATTTTTAATTTTGATACTTTTTCAGCCTATAGCCTGATCTAGTTCTCTGTGTTAGCAAAACCTACACTTTTCACCCCACAAAAAGTCCATGATTTTGCTCAAGGTCTAAAAATTTTCATTAACGCTTATGGAAATTACATTTTTTCACAAGTGTCTTATTTTATTGCAATGATATCCTAAATTGCACATTATCATATTGTATTTTGAATTGCAGATTATGTGGATCGCCTTTTATCAAGAACCTGCCAGGAGGTTGGCAACGACAAAAGAACTGCTGCACACAGAACCTAATTCCAGCATCCCTCACACACACATTCAAGAGATTAACTAGGAAGATGCCATTGCCAGACACAAGACACGTTTCAGCAGATAGACTCTCATGCCATAAATGAAACAAAGTGACAGACATTGAAAAATAGACATTCTTTTATTTTGTCAATATGCATAATATAGTACAGTGTTACTATCCTAAAGTTATTTATACATTAATATGAACATTGAATCCAGGACAAAATCCACCCGGACAAAATCCACCCCAAAATTGCAACCTAGGACAAAATCATAAAACATCATACAACATTGATCAATGATTCCCATTAGAGTATGTACGATATATTCACAAATTTGCCATCATTCTTCAGGATGATGGTATTTTACTGAGTGAACAGTAGCTATAAATAGTAACGGGGGATGTACAGATGTACAAATTCTAGAACTCATTATTTTTCTTGGTAATTTATAATTCACGATGTATGTATCTAAACATATGTGTGTACTATTTACCCTGTCCTTGCTTGACTCTTTTCTCTTTCGCTTTGTTGGATGTCCGAACATGTCAACATGTTTGGTGTCAGTTTCTTCTGGATCGAAGGTATAGCTTTCGTCGACAGTAGTCTCCTATTCAGCGTCGTCTTCCAGCAGTCATAACTAAAATGATCTGAGCATAATCGCGAATGCTTGTTATATTGCCACCACGAGAGCTTCTCTCGAACAAACTGCATCCATTTTTCTCGGAGCACTGGATCGGACGGAAACCGGTGCAAACTCCGAATGTCAGTTTCAAGTCCTGCATTGTACTTGGATGAATGACAGTTTCCAGCCACGCAGTAGTTCACCATCTCAGTATTTGTTGATTGGATCGAACGCAAATGCAGAAAAAATGAGCATGTATTTACAAAACCCAACATCTCTATATACACACAGATGAGCATATCGGCAAATGAACCAGCCAATGAAAAGTCTTCGATACACTTGAGTGCACGCCCACCCGCTCTGACTGGGTTCGGTATCCCGGCTGCTTCGTTTCGAGGGAGGTAAACCCAAGTACAAAATATTGCATTTTTGATTTTTGATTGTAGGCTTATAATTTTGTTTATTTGATTTTTCATAATCAATGCATATTATATGTCATGAAGAAGTGATAATTGTGTTTTAATTATGTTTGATTTTTTGGTTGCATGTGACCTTTAAGTGGTGCATTTTGCTATTTGCATATTTTTGTCTTTTTTTTATTATTATTTTTTTTTCATATTCCATGGAATTGAGGGATGGGCTTTGTTTCAAAACTTGGCAGATATGTGAAACAGATATTTGAAGTGGAGCCTTTTGCTATTTGCAGAATTTTTGCATTAATTTTTGTCATGATTTCCATGGAAATGATTTGGACCTAGTTAAACTTAAAGTAACTGTCATTTGTGGGGGCAGGGGTTATTTGTCATTTCCTGAGGACTCTTTGTTAAACGTGCTGTTGGTACGGATAAGAGGAGTTTTGAACCCTGGGTCAGGACCAATCCAGTTTAATGAAACAGTAATACATGTAGGACTTGGTGCTGTGAGTGGCAAGTGTTTAATGTGCAGTTAATGACTTACAGCACTGACAATCACTGACACCACAATGATGCAGTATGCATTGGTTGAATTCTCCTACAACAAGACAGTGGCTGTACTCCCAACTAACTGGTACTCGGCGGACCAAACTGTTGGTGTCTACCAACTAAGAACAATGATGTATTGAAGAAGATTGTACAAACACGCATCATCCCCGATGTAGAAACATGGCGCACATGACATCCGCATTTTGAAAGAATTTGGTATGTACAACTTGGTACAGTAAACTGAATGTATGATTGTTATATATTAAGATATGCATGTGCTAAAAAAAATATGTCATCACAAGACTGAAAATTCAGCATTACTAATGTATAAATTAGTCACTTTGTCTTTTCTAGTACAGGTGCTGTTTTTTACTTCTGAAAGGGAACATATATGCTGCTTGTTTTACATGACTGGTACAGTAGCTTTTCATCCGTGTAAGGAAGTAATGTCTTACGCTTTTCAGATACCTATGAAAAAGCTCGAAAAACTTAGAAAAGTCAACTTTGACATCAGATCTTGAGACGACTGATGAGGACGCCCCACCCAAACGAAGGTAACTCTACTGCAAACATAGTTTTGAACTACACCCCTATTTATTGAAAGTAATCAAAAGGATATTAGAGTGAGAGGGTAGTGTCCATTTAACAAAAATGCCTTAGCACAACAGGGATTGGGATAGAGAACTTTGACAATGGGCCATTTTCAGGATTATCAGCCATTTTCTGAATTTAGAAAGGGTCACTGACCTTGTATCAAAAGTAAACTTCAAAATTTTAGTGGGCCATTTTTTATTCTAATGTGCAAAATGGCCCATGGCCCCTGCCTTTCCCAATCCCTGGCACAAGAAGAATTGTTAAGCCATAGAAAACATGGCGTTCAGTTATGGGTAATGCTTAGTAAACAAGCATTGTCACTAAGGTGACATAATCCCCTTCCACAAATTATCAAATCAAACTGATAAAGTAATGAAAGTTTAAGTTAAACGTCAACAAAAACATGACCAGTCAACCTCTCTTGATGTCTTGCTCTTTAATTGTTCAAACACACACATATCTTCAAGACCGACTTTGACATGAATGTCATAGTGTATGAAATATGCAAAAATAGTACTAAAGAAATTGCTTTTTGAAAAACATTTAAGGGAAGTCTTGAAAGTCTTTGAAGAAGATCCAGTGAACTGTTTTTGAAATATCTTGCTGACAATTCTGTGACCTTGAAAATTAAGTGAAGGTCACCAAAATCGACTGCGCCTTCCCTAGATAAAGCTTGGTTTCAAATATGAAGAAAATCCAGTGAACGGTTCTTGAGATAGCTTAACATGCAGGTTTACATGCTGAAATCATCAAAGTGTCGCCATGACCTTGAAAATTATGTGAAGGTCACCAAAATCGACTCGGCCCTGCGCCTTCCTAGATAAAGCTTTGTAATGAATATGAAGAAAATCCAATTAACGGTTCTTGAGATAGCTTAACATGCAGGTAAAACGTTAAAGTCCCCTTGTGACCTTGAAATTAAGGATAGGTCACCAAACCTGACTTGGACCTTTCTTATACTGTGATGAACCTAGGTACCAATTATGAAAAGAATCTAGTGAACGGTTCTTAAGATATTCCAATTCGTACGTACGTACGGATGGAGCCTAATACTATATCCCCCGCTTCGCGCTAAACGCGCGGCGGGGGATAAAGATTTTTTTCACTGCATGTGATGGTACATGAGGGGTCATTGATCAATTCTCACAGTATGACTTTTCAACAAATCAGAGCAACTACATACTGCTATATAACTATGCATTATTTGCCAGTGTGGGCATGAACGATTGTTGATGCAGTTCTGAATCTTAAAGGTAAAAGGATGGGTTATATATTGGCCATTGCAGCTAAAGTATATGATCAACATTACATTTATTGACAGTGTAAATGCAGAAGTCATCATGTTTTCAGTATTTATTAGTATGTATTTATTCGAGAGTGCGATGCTTTGTGGTCTGTCTGTTTGTTTTGCAGGTAATGATGTTTCCTGGTAATATATATATTTACCTTTCTATGAACCAATCAATATCTAATGACATGATTGTCACATGAGTTGATTTGTTACTGTAAGTGTTGTAACTGTAAGAAAATGGGTTTCTCTTTTGGAGTAAATGTTATTTTTCACGCTATTGGGTTTGTAATTTAGTGGGAAGTTTTACGTAGTGATTGTGATAGCTCATTTGTGCAACCATTCGTGACGAAACCTACCCATCGTGAAGTTAGACCGGATACTTTTGATGGTAAAAGTTGTGAATGGCCGGATTTTCTTGTTCATTTTGAACAAGTTGCTGCATGGAATGGGTGGTCTAGTGGAGAAAAAGCACAACAGTTAACTATGTGTTTATGAGGTACAGCTCAAAAACTTCTCAGTAGCCTTACGCTATTACAGTTGAGTGATTACAGTGCAATTAAAGGTGTACTAACTCAGAGGTTCAATCCTAGAGAAAGAGGTGTAGCTTTTCGGACTGAGTTTAGGAACCGTAGACAGGGCAAGAATGAGTCGGTGTCTGACTATGGTTACCAGTTGCGGAGATTGGTCGTATCCAGATGCCACCTTTGTTTCGCTTGAGCCACATGTCATAGACCAGTTTTTGACAGGGTTGTCGAATTTCAGTATGAAGAAACACATTGCATTTGCACATCCCCAAACATTAGAGGAAGCAATTGCTCATGGTGTAGAGTTTGAGGCAGTTGAGGGACAAAAAAAGCAGGAAACCTGAAACGTGTGAGCAGATTGCCAGGGTTTCCGAACCAGTGTCAAATGAGGGTTTGACTGTGGATGCTGTTGTCAAGTTGATAGATCAGCGTTTAGAAACATTTGCAAAATCATTCAAGAGGCCCAGGAAATTTGCATGTTATGTTTGTCAGGATCCTGGACATATGAGAGATAAGTGTCCACATCTAGCTGAGTTAAACGTACCTTGACCTGCTGTAGCAAAACCAAATGGGGGAAACTAAGTCAGGCTGGGATCGAGGCCGAGATTCCAGCCAATGTCAAGCAGAATGTTAGGCCGACTGAAAGTTGCACTGCAGGCAAGATGTCATCACATGTTGGAGAAATGCGTTCTAGTATGCGAGAGCCAGTAGTATTGCGTGCTAGTACTAGTGGTAAATCATGTCTTTCCTCTGGATATTGAGCTTGGGTCAGACATATGTACAGTACTTGTGGATACAGGTTCTCCTGTTTCAATAATGTCATATCAGGATTTTCAAAAGTTGGGTCTCAATGATTCCACTTTGAGTGTCGTTGATAGGGACATTTTCACAGCGAATGGTACTCCGGTTCCTGTGTATGGTTGTGCAACATTTGAGTTTCCTGTTGGTAGAGCACAGTTTGTGCAAGAGTTTATGGTTGCAGACCTAGGACATTTGAGTAGTATCATTGGTATGGATTTCTTTGAGACGTATGATTGTGAAATCAAGATCAGAAAGAAGGTGCTTAGTACTTCACAGGGTAAGCTCAAGCTTTACAGTCAGAAAACATACAGCTGTTCTCGTATTCTTGTGCAGGACAAAGTTGTTGTTCCTGAAGGTGCGGAAAGGTTTATTGAATGTAAAATGGTAGGTCCCTTTTCATATGAACATGGTTTGATTGAACCAAATAACCAGTTACGTAGTAGAGGTCTTTTTGTGGCTAGGACACTGGATGACACAAATTCAGTTGTGTCATTTTCCAGGGATGAGGAGGATGAGTCTGATGAGGGTGCAATCACTCTTGACTGGGCATCTGGAATGAGATAACCAGTACGTACCAGAGTAGGTAGGGCAGTAAAGCTGAAGGTTGTGTATTCACCAAGTTAGGTATGGGAAAGGAGGAGAACCTCGTGGTGTATATATATATATATATATATATATATCTGTGTGTGTGTGTGTGTGTGTATATATATGTATATATAGCCGTTACAGTATGTTTGTTTGTGTGTTTCTTTTGGCCAAATAAATTCTTCAACGTGTTTGAGTTGTTTTAGTTTTTGATGCTTGTTGTTTTTTTCTTTGCCTCGTTTTTGTTTTTCTGTTAATTTGCTTGCTTTTTCTCGCTTTCAAACATGGAAACTCTTCAGATTATAGTCTCCGAAGGAGGTGCAAGACTTCCTGGATGGTGATAGACCGATTTGGCCCGCTGACGGCATGCCCTGTCCAGTTCCCAGGTGTGGGGAACATCTGTTCCGTAAATATGGAAAGTTGCTGGACCATTGGCTCAGCAAGCATAAGGCGCAAGTGACATGCTATCGTTGTTCCTTATGTGGGAAGGACTTTGCCAAGCTGTCATCTGGGAAGTGGCATGCAAAGTCACATGGTGGAGAGGGGACTATCACCAAAGTTGAGATTCCCATTCGTCAACACATGGATCCAGGGGAAACGTTATTGCCGAGGTTGCCGAAGCCTCACGAGAAGACGCTTTCTCCACGGAGGTTACAGCGTCGACAGAAGGAAGCCTCGAGGCGTCATCGCCTCCCTTCCCGAAGAAGGTCAAGAGAGGAGAGGGAAGAAGAAGAGCTAGAGGCCATGGCCATGCTGGACAGCGATTAAGCTTCTTCTCAACTGTCGTATTATCTTCTCCAACTTCGCATTATTTATCGCATTTTCCTCTGTAGTAAATTATAGTAAGTGAATGAGTGTGTGAAAGGAAATATGGGAATAAAATTGGGAATTTTACTCTTAAGGGGGGAGGAATGTAGGAAAATGGGTTTCTCTTTGGGAGTAAATGTTATTTTTCACGCTATTGGGTTTGTAATTTAGTGGGAAGTTTTACGTAGCAATTTCCGGGAGTAAGTGATTTCTTTAGAGGTTGCTTGTAGTGCATAAAATTCCGCTTTTTACCTTTGTTTGGCTGTAAAATTCAGTTGGAATTATTCCTTTCCCGGACAGTTTACAGTCACGGCATGTGCTGCCATGCCGTGCTCGGATTGTCGTGGCCGGTGTGTTTTCTGTTCGCATTCCGAGTGTGGTATGGTAGAGCTTTCGGATTGGTCGGCTAACTCCACTGCGGGCCATTGGGGGAAATGATAGGTTTAGAGTAGGTTTTTATTTTGTAGGAATGAATTGACTAGTGGGTTGGGGGAAATGATAGGTTTAGAGTAGGTTTTTATTTTGTAGGAATGAATTGACTAGTGGGTTGGTTGAAATGATAGGTTTAGAGTAGGTTTTTATATTGTAGGAATGAATTGACTAGTGGGTTGGGGGAAATGATAGGTTTAGAGTAGGTTTTTATTTTGTAGGAATGAATTGACTAGTGGGTTGGTTGAAATGATAGGTTTAGAGTAGGTTTTATTTTGTAGGAATGAATTAGTTAGGGTTTTCTTTTTAGGCTTAATAGATTACTAGGGGTGAATGCGTGAGAGGAAGTCTGGTATTTATTTTGTTAAGTTTGGTTCAGTTTATTTTTATTAACTACTAAATTGTATTTGTTTGGTGAACTTGAATTATGTTATATCTCTGCAAGAATCATTAGTCATGACTTAAACCATCATAGAACCTAAAAGAAAGGTTATAAAGGTTCCGGTTTCAAGGCAATAAGTCAACATCCACTAAAAAAAATAAACTACGCAAAGTCTGCTACTGAAACCGTTTAGAAACATCGAACCTAGAACCTTACTGTCACTGGGTGATTCGCCGCAACGGAGTCGCCTATTACATAACCATAATCATTTTTTGGTTACTCTTTATATAATCAATGTCTTGTATATACGGCTCACTTTCCCAACATGGCGGAAGCCTGGTCATTTTTAAAACCTCAGCCAGTAAAGCCCCCGACGAGCAGATATACCAAGTGTAAAGAGTTTCAAGTGTTCAAAGTAGCTCGTTAACCTCGCCCTTCTAAAGCAAATTCTGGGAGCTTGCAACTTGTAAAAAATTAATTCCATTAATTTTTCGTAAATTTCCTATATCTTTTACAAATACTAATACTTGGCTATAAATCAGTTCCCCATTCAGTAAAATATTTTAAATTGTAAACTGTCCTTGTGACAAATGTCACAACATGCGGCAGAAGTAAGCACGCTTTTGCCGAGGCAGGTCGTAGAATTATTGCTTACGTGCATCCAACTTTCCACCTAATAATTCAACGTAAGTGCTTTCACTGATCAAAGTCAAAATTCCTATCTTCTGGGCCTAAGGGAAATGATGAACAAATGTTCAACAACTGTATTGGACACCCTCAAAGACATCAATGCTGCCTGCCATGGGTCATTAACTGAGGTTGGTCAAAAGATACTGACAAATATTAAAAACACTATGAGTGATCGTGCAGCAACAGAAAAGAAATTTCACGAATTACTCGAGTCATATAGACTGGAACTGTTGCCGCACACTGTATGACATGAAATGTCAGATGAAGAGAGAAGTGCATGTTCAAGACTGAACAATTTCTTTTGTGGACTGCACTTATTAGTTGGATGTGCAGATCTGGCCGCATTAGCCATCAAGAAATTCGAACAACTGCACTCCACAGAACAGACTGACCATCCTGAACAAAATACTAGCCACGAAAAAGATACCAACCCAGAATATTCAAAATCAGAAAGCGGTACTCTGAGACTTATCCGATGTACAAGCAAAGCTTTTGGAAGGTGTGAACGAAAAAAGTGGAGTCCATGGTTCATGGAAGAAGTATGTTGAAAGTGAAGATGAGAAAGTGCTGTTTTTCGACTTTAAAGGGGCACTGATGCGAAGTGATTTTTGCTCCGAGCTAACGTGTTAATTGTCGTGTTCGGCTGCCGCGCGGGCAGTGCTTGCTCTCTAGACCGTGACAAACACCGGGACTGGGCAGCTGACCACCTTGGCAGACTTGTCATTCGAGCCGTCGCGACGGGGAAATCCCCTTTCTGTTTTCTGAACGCTGATTGGTTCGTTGCACCCTTATCTACCCAGACCACAAACATGGACGACAATCAACATGGCTAGTTCACAGGATATCGTATGCAGATGCAAAAACACTTGTACTCGTGTATCGAAGAGAGGAACATGTCCGTGTCGCTACCGAAACTGTGTTCAAGTTTGTGCTCATGCGGATGGATGGTACCATGCGCGTCAACAAACCCGATTGCCAGCCCCGAAGTTGAAGTCGATCGGCGTGGACTTCAGGGATTTCACCGATCGTGATGTCATCAGCACGCACGAGGCGTCACGTTATATGTTGTTTCTTATATATATATATATATATATTCACATGATGCAAGGTTATGCACACACAGGTATTCAGTATTAGTTCACCTAAGCGTCGAAAAGCATTATTTATGTCACTTATCTTCATGCCAATTGAAAATTAGAAATTCGATGACACTAATAATTTCATAATGATATTCATCATATATATTCTCTTTTCTGTTTATACTGTGAAATATAGTTGTTTAACCAAACATAAATATTTGTTTTGCAAAAGGTTCTTGCAAAATGTGATTGCTACAACATTCCACTTGCTGATAATCACTAGATTACCTGTTTGACGATACACACTTTCTGGTGGAAGGAAGCGTGTTATTATTTTAACTTTCTAACAAATGTAATTGCAGGATATGGATGGTGACATCAACCACACCCCTCCTCAACACAACCCCACCAAGAAGAGAAAGAGGAAGACTGCAGATGGTAGCCGGGTGCGAAGAAGGCTCAATGTCGACCAGGTTCCAGTGGAGGTAATATTTATTTAGATGAATGTTCATGCTCGCATATATGCCACTTAAATATTAATTAGTAATATCTATGTGTATTTATAAAATCATAATCCTTTGTACTGCAATATCTGGATAACTAAGAAATGGTATTTTTCGTATTTTCACAGGCTGACAGCACAGATGACCTGGAAGCTGCATCGACAACATGCATCAATGACCTGGAAGCTGCACCGACAACAAACACAAGCTCATCATCCTGTCCACCAAAAGGCCCATCAGCACACCATAAGGCAGTCAAGGTACCTTTTTTCAACAATGAATATGAAGTATTGTTCGTTCATCTAAATGGATTCTGGATTGTTATTTCCAATTAGTATTTTGTACATATTCCAGATAAAATGTCAAATCTTTCCAAGTAGAAGTACAATTATTTTATATGTGTTTGCACTTCACAGAAAATTTAGATGTCACATTGCTATAGCACACGATTTATAACATTTACACATACTTCTCTTCTTCATTTTCTATTTCATATTAAGTGATCATATGCAATGGCATCTAAAAAGGCAAATATATTTTGTGGCCTTTAATTTAATATTCCTTAATATTTTTTCCTGAAAATATTGAAAGTATGGCTTTATATTGTTTAAAATCAATTCATATGATGTATATTTCAAAATAAGAAAAAACACATTGGTGGATTATTGCAATTGGTTTTGCCTTACCAAAAGAAAAAAATATTTTCATGAGAGAGGTTGATATTGCCTTCGGATATAATGTTCAGCCAACAAGACACCTCCCTGTTCACAGTATATGGACATTCACATATTTACATGTATTACTGTATCAAGTGTTGGTTCATGAAAATTTTGAGTGATCATAAAATCCAACCATCTTAACTGTATGCTCAAAATCAGTTGTTTGGTATAATTTTGCTTGTCTCTAATTCTATATCTCTATTCCAGGATTTTTGCGGCTTCATTAGATGTGACAGAGCTCAGGAGTATAGTGACTGAACTTTTATTTCGGGACCAGGGGCTTTTGGACGACTTCCGCCTGGGATACAGGCCCTGTGATGATCCACCAAGGCAGCCCCAACCAGACAACACACCAAGCTGGTGCAGATGTGGCAATTGTAGAAGCATGCCAACAGCGCAAGAAGAGAAGTGCTGCTGGCAGACTGGCTCCTACGAGTGTGTTGTGGATGGACCAAACTTTTATACGGTGATCTCCCCAGCGGTGCTAGACATTGCAATGGCACATTATAACGACTTCTTTGTACATGACCAAGAGCGAAGTAATGCAGCATACAGACACCAGGCGTACAGACAGTTTATCCTACAACGGTATCGATTTAATGTTGTGTTTTTGCTGTGTGTGTGTCTTTGCTTTGCTTTGTTGTGTGTGAGTGCGTGTTGTTGTTATTTATTACCATCCGCAAAGAATTATAAATTTCCTAGAAAATGTCCATGGAGTTACCAACCAGCTATTACAACAGATTGTAAGTGATGTCAAGAATGAAGTCTGTCTTGCAGAATGTCGTCCATTTGGTCTCATATCAAAACAGATAACAGATCCAATTTGCCGATTCATTGAAGGTGGTCTACAGATCCTTGAAATGAACAAGCAATACTTGGATCTCTGCACACGTCTTGAGAGTGTAAAAGGTGACAATACAGTAGCCATGGACTTTGTGAGTGGAAAGATAACCCCATCTGACAACAGTTGCAGAAGATGACAACATCCACAGGGATCTCACACGCCCATGTGATGGGGATGGTTGTCTTACATCTGATGTCGTACAGGTTGTGTGTGAAAGCATACTTACTCTGCTTAAACGTCAGCTTGCTAATCAACTTCCACAGAGGCAAGTATGCTTCTTTCACTGATGTACTCAAGTCAGAGACCACTTCATTAAAGAAGCACAACCAATTTCCAGAATTCTTTGGGCAGGTGGATTTTCTTATTCATAATCGCCCAAATGCCTCAACCCTTTGCAACGAGTCATTCCTCATGTATTCTTACAATAGAACAGGACAATGGCTGAAATCCTTACCTAAAGAAGAAAAGAACAAACTCCTTGATGATTCCAGTACACACAGCAAAACCATCTCCTTAGATGGAAGATATCTAAAGAGGACAGGATCAGCAACTGAGATAAAAGGCAGATACCTTTAAGACAGGAAGAGAACCAAAACTAAAGAGAAAAGAAAACTTAACAAACTTGATTGCCTATTTTGGCCTTTGCCAATCAGGGACTGAAGTTGAGACAAAATTGTCATACATCATCTGAAAAGAGAAAAGCCCTTGACACTCAACTCAACTTCAGAAAGAAAGTCCTTCAGAAATCAAGCTTCCCCAATGTTTTTTCCTTCAGCGGCAAAATTAACCCAGGAAAAGTGAGACAGTTCACCCTTGAAAAGCTCCAATACAATCTACAAGAACTTATCAAGGAGACATGAAGGTCCAGTGCTACCAAATTAACCATTACTCGTTGGCAAGAGAATTGAACACTAGTTTTCAGATGGAAACACGTAGCGAGGCAATGTCATCTCTACAGTGCCTGGCTACCCTTCATGGTACAATGTAAAGTACGACCATGACAATGTGTATGACTTGCTGCTGGATTATGAAGCAGGAGATTTGATGATCATCGTGTAAATATTGATTGTGAAACAGGAGATTTGATGATCATCGTGAAAATATGCATGATGAAAAAACTACAATTTAAATGTTCCATATGATTTGTTTGACTTTACCATTACAACAGTGAACAGCATATTTCTTTTTGTTCCTGGTTATCGTGATATAACCTACCTATGTTTTTTCCAGTTTAATATCATTTTGAAATCACTAACCTTTTACTTCAGTTATTTGTTTTAATAATATGAAATCAAAGTAAAATGCAATTGTAAACTTCATTAACATCATCAACTCCACGTCCTCTACAGTTTAACTGAGATGGAGATATTCAGAATGGGGTCTATATATATATATGCATGCATTGATCTTAGTCAGTCCTCGCATATTCACTATTGCTTTTGCATTTTGTAATATCTCTAGTAACAAGTTGAAGCCAGTGTTAAAGTACAAGAGTTTTACAGAAGTAAATCAGCTAAGTGCAAACGAACTTAAGGCCTTATGTGTAAGACATCACATATCCAACACCTTGCCAAGGACAGCCGTGTCATTTTCTTGTGTCACCTTTTAGGTCTTAGTACAATTGGATGTGCTTCACCTGACTGTGGATTTTTGACCATAGGAGAAGAGCGACTTACTGCAGAGCAGATCTTGACACTCCGGAAACTTTCCCCATTGAACCTTCTCCGTCTCAAGTCGTGGTCTCGTGACATTTCTTCACTCCCAGACATAGACGAGACTGTTGTGAAGAAATACCTCCTTGGATGTAATATTTTAGACAAGAGTCAACTCAAGACATACAAACTATCCCGTGCATATCAGATGAAGGACAACATTCATTCAGTGCTTGTGACACAACATATTCTGATTTTTATTGCATCCAGGCTAGGTGCAATCCCTCGCAGAGCGCACAGGCAGACGATGTTAAAGTGCTTCACCTGGTGCTCGACACCGTGACTGGTGACCCCTGTTCTGCATTGGGTACATGTACTAATGGGTAAGTACATATGAATTTCATGTTATTTATTATTCGTTAACCTGAGACTATGTAAGAAATAAAGTCCTGGTTGTCATTGCTCATCAAAGATAATGGGTCCAGCAGCTGGACTCTTTTGTACTAATTATTTTCATTCATGTTAAAAGGTTTCAATATTGTGAAAAGCTGGCACAGCTAGAGAACCTAATCTGAATTTTTGAAGATTTAAAAAAGTTTATGTTCAGGCAGTAATGAGAAACAAGAGAGATTTATAAATGTGCCTTTAGGTATAGACAGACAGACAGATCTTATTTCTGTAACTCCAGGCCAAAGACCCATAATACAAAAATGCAGGCACATTGGTACATCATATTCTACATGCTTAAGTATCAGCACTGTAAATATAAGGAATAAAACATTGTAATATCAGAATTGCTTTCTTACTTTCTTTGTATGACAGAAATTAACTTGATATGTTTGTTATCTTCTTGGCAAGTGTATAAGGTAAACTCACATCCAGATATTAAGCTTACAAGTTCTCTGTAATGCTATATGAAACTAACATAATTTCTCTAAGATTGTCTAATTTGTTCTCCAGATTCACCCCGGCTTGTGGCCACTTGGAGCTGTGCTGTGCCTCTTGGCGAAGTGGCAGGCGCATGGAGTCCAGTGAGTGAGTGAGTTAATATTTAACGTCACATTGGCAATATTTCGGCAATATCGTGACGAGGCATGGAGTCCAGACCGTTCCTGGTGAAGCTGCCTGTACGGACAAGCTTTGTCCATGGATTGACCCGAAACGTCATTATTAATTTGGTCACTTGTCATTGTTTGAAACTTATGAAATGTTGAAATGGAAATGTTTGTAAAAAAGTATTTTTAAGCAGTATCATTTTCCTCTTTAAACTTGTTATGGTTATGAAGATTTTAAAGTTGTGGATGATTTATTGCTAGATGGGCTTGTTCATTATATATTATTAGACACTGGCAACTTACAGATTGAATTCTGTTAAATAGTAAAAGGTTGTCTTCTCTTTAATTTCTCCATTATTAATATAGACATGATCATATTGTGTGTCGAAATAAAATTTACATGTATGCTATCGAGAAGTGTGAGAAGTCCCTCAATCAATAACAAAATATTAACACAAATTCAATGCACCAATTTTAATATGAATGTTTGGTAATGAGTAATTGTTTACAAATGTTTAAGTTTATTTCATTATATTACAGCTGCAACAGTGAAACCTGCGGTTCCAGGACATCGGTAACCATGATCTGCCCAACACAAGGAGGAGAACTGCCGATGATTATGGGTCCACTGTTACCAACGCCATCAAGCCTCTCACCGCTGAGGACGCTAGTGACTTCCGAGCTGGCCTAATCCGGGCAACCAGTCATCTTGGATGGGTCTGCCCTGCGGTCTTACGCCCTTGACCCATCCAGGTTTCCTGACAACATCCAACCTGGTTTTGCACCATCAAGCCTGCCTCCAACTGCCAGCCTTCTTTCTCCGGACCTCGCCTACTCTTCTGAAGTCGACGTCACCAGCCAACCTCTTCCCATCACCTCCCTACCTCACAAGACTTTCTCTGATGCAACACATCCCTCTTTCCTGTTGATGCCTTCATTTCGTCATTTCCGTATTCTTTATCTGATCTGCAGCTCATCCCCTCTCTCACTCTCGGACAAAGTAACAACCTGGAGTGGTTCCGGCAGAAGTATGGCAGTTTAACCTCCAGCAACTTCGGCCGGATCGTCCGCTACATCATGACAAGAAAGGCGGATCCAGATGTCCTTGTGCGGGATATCATGGGCTACCGACTTGGTGCCAACCCCCATCGGCGCTCCACCTCAGCACCGAGCTTGAAATGTGGACTTCGTTACGAGTCGGTGGCCCGCAACGCCTATGTGTCTCGCCGGAGATTGCAACACAGGTCTCTGGAGGTGAAGGAGACAGGACTTCATGTACACCCGGACTACCCCCACCTCCGAGCCAGCCCTGATGGTATTGTGTCCAGCGGATGCCACCCAACAACCAACCTGGAGATCAAGTGTCCGTTTTCATCCAGAGACATCAGTGTCAGGGAAGCATTAAGGACCAGAAAGCTAACCAACCTGGAGCTGCTTCCTGACTTTTCTCTGAGGTTGAAGCAGGACACTGATTACTACCATCAGGCACTGGGTGCCATGGCTGTGGTGGGGGTCAACAAGTGTGACTTCGTGGTGTACACAAAGAAATCGATGGAAATCCTCAGCGTGCTGTTTGACCCAATACTTTGGGAGAGAACTCTTAAGGATCTCAACACATTCTTTGAAGTATATGTTGTCCCAGAAATAATGACTGGTCGAAATGAGGAAGTTTTTAACCCTCAAGACAACCCAGGCCAGCTGTGTCATCTGCCAGAAAGTGCTGCCTGAGGCAGATGACATTACCGTGGACAACATGCTGCTGTGGCATGTGACTGTTCCTGTGCTTGTGCCACAGCAGACAGCTGGTACTGCTGGCCCTGTGTTGGCTACACAGCTGCTATGGCTGCTGCTGCTGCAGCTGCAGCTGATTGGTTCTGTGCTAGTTGCAGGAACTCTTGCTTATAACGGGAAGTGCTTTTGTGGGCCCATTCCAACTAGAAATTTCACAGTGTCATTGTGTTTGTAGTTGGAAAATGTTTGTTTTCGTGCCTGAAGGTCCATAGAGCGCTGTGAGAAAAGTTCTGTGCAGTCAAGCGTTATCGTCACTTCTGGAAATGGGTCCATACATGGCATTGTCTGCACATGACTTAGATCAACTGCGACCATCTCAACATAGCCAGTCAACTCGTTCATGAAATTGATCCAAGTTGTGAAGATTCTTGACAAAGTAGGTACACTTACTCCAGTTCTCAAATGCATGTCTCTTAACTCCATACCACGCTGAAGTCGCACAACACAAGAAATAGTTCCTCTTGGAAGTTTAGTGTGCGTTCCTCTCCAGGCTTCTTAGTGGAGCGACGTGTGTTAGATGTCTCCAGTAGTTAAGCCTCCCGCCACATCTTCTATGCAGAAACATAGCCAGTACTTCAAAAGTATCGTAGTTTGGTAGATTGGTCATGTAGTGGAAATTCACATCATTGTCGTTATACCTGGATAGACAGAGTGTCTTCTTCAGGTTTTCATTCTCGCGTTGAAGATGCTGAAGCTGAAGTTTTAATCTCTCCATCGACAACTAAACCGGAAGCACGCCAGGGGATTATTTACACGCTCTGCGGATGCGGGTCGCAAATTTATGTGAAACCGACGAATGAAGAGAGAGATGATGAATCTGCATTGTCATACAGAGAATCATTTTTATTAGAAGAAGCAAACGGCAACCTTGCCACACTACAACAAAAGTTATTTGAAGAAAATGATGATGTTTCTGGCTCAGAGGAAACACTCAAGGGCATTCACCTGAAAATGTCAAACCTGTGTAATGGTAGGGTTACTTTCTTAGTAGAAATTAGGCTTGATTTTAGGGTTGGGACAGGGTTAGGCATAGGCTAGGCTAAAAATAATACACCAGGCTTAGGCTTCAGTGGGCTGGTCCATTTACCTCTTGAGGGGTAAGGACCCACCAGGCATGTGCCTAGCATGCTTCTTCCCCATTGTTATGCAATGGGATGGGCCAGTGCATGAGCATCTCATGAGCAGAGGGATCAGTCCACTGAACTTTTCTTTTGTAGGCATTTATTGGGTAATTTTCAGAGCATGTTTTTTATTTGGTAAGAGTTATAGGTTAGGGGTATAAAAGGGCAGATTATTTTTTTCTCTGCACTCTGGGGTCTTACAGAGGCAAGAAAGGTGAGAAATTCACTATTGTTTCTGTAGACTAGGCAAACAAGAGTTTTAGGTTCTTTTAGTATTAGTTTAAAGAAGAAATAAAGTTTGGTTAGATAATGTTAGGTAGTTAATTTTTGGTTTATTTTGCAGGGAACATTATTTGGGGGAATTAAGTTGGGATAAGGGGCAATAGTATAGGTATATTTAATAGGGTTTTCACTTTTCTTAGGATCCTTGGAGGCATTATTATTTTTGTTGTTTATTTAACTTAGTTTATTTTTGATTTTATGATATATACAGCTAAACGTTAATTAAGCACCACCAAATTCTAAAGTAAATATTATCAATTAGTGTCAAGTAAGGATAATGAAATTTCACAGTATGCTATATGCCTGTATTGCCCGTGCATCACACGTATCGCAGACATCAACTGCGCAATACAGAAGATGCATGTGCTCGATACACATGCACGGGGTCTTTCGTTTGAAAACACAGTATTGTTGTTTGATACTTGGTGGCTGAAATTTGAACGTTGAAGCAACAGATGTTATTGTACTGTTCCAATACAACATGCCGAGACGTAGGCTATCCGAGAACCTACGATGGAGAATCATTGGCATGCATGAAACCGGTTTATCATGCCGTTAAATTGGTATCAATTTGAATCTCAATCACACCATTGTTAGCCGACTGGTGCGAAAAGCGTGCAAACTGGAGGCGTCAAAGACCGACCCAGACCTGGGCGTCCAAGAAAAACTAGTGCTTTCGTGGCGACAGGGCCTTAATTAAACAGCCAGGCGCAATCCAATGACCCATGCTGAAGACCTCCGTGACAATGGCGAGTGGGCGTCAGACTGTCCACGAATACCGTCCGAAAGAGGTTAAGAGCTGCAGGATTGCGTGCCGTAGACCAGTCAGGCGTCCATTTCTCACTGACAGACACATGCGAGAAGCGCATGGCGTGGTGCAGGTTAAGGCAAAACCACAATCTCCGATACTGGCGCAGAGTCCACTGGTCGGACGAAAGTCGTTACCTGTTGCCTGCGTCACTGGCGGCCGCAGCCGTGTCTGGCACCGCCGCCAATGAAGCTTATAACCGGAAATGATTGAACCAACGGTCCCCTTTGGCGGTGGCTCAGTGATGGTGTGGGGTTGTGTGTCCTCACGACTGCAAGCTGGACCTAATCACAGTACCGGGAGCGTTAAGCGGACAACGTTATCAAGCGTGCCATCTTGGATGTTGCCGTAATACCCCATTTTGACAATCACACACTTGCCAGTCGTCCCCTGTTCATGGATGATAGCGCCAGGCCTCATCGTGCCAGAGCAGTAGTCGATCATTTGAGGAACAATGCTATTGACACTATTCCATGGCCAGCCAGAAGCCGGATCTTAATCCCATAGAGCATTTATGGGATTATCTCGGCGCCAAGTGAGAACCAGAGATCCTCCTGTGCAGAATATGGATGAACTGCAACAGGCTATTCACGAGGAGTGGCAGAGAATCCCGATGCTTAGAATCAGGCGTCTCATTTCAAGCATGAGAAAGCGTCTTGAAAATGTGATTAAGTGTTAGAGGTGGATACTCGATACTGACTAAACAGTTTCTTGAGATAGCCATGATGACAACAAGCATATTTAAGTTGAACGTTTGACATTGCAGATACCAGAATGGACTGGACAGTGATACTTTTCAGGCCTAATGAAATGGTCGTTTTGACGCTTATTCGCATAACTCCAATAAATTGGTATCAAAGATAATCATCGGCTTCGTTTTCTGTGTAGTGATAGTGCAGGACATCCCTTTAGCACAATCAATCCTCTTTACATTGAGTCAGACAGGAAATTGCACTTTTCATGATTTGAATGTTGAACTTTTCTGCAAAAAGTGGGTGGTGCCTAATTAACGTTTAGATGTATATATTAGTTGAGTTGAAAATAAATTTATTTGGTTTGCAAAATCTTGTGTTTGGTTGTCATTATGACTTTGAACCCCTGAATCCTGTGGACCCGAGGACCCGAAACAGGATCCTCCTGTTACATCTGAAAGAGGAAAAACGAAAACAAGTAAACTTTGGCTGATGTTCATGGACTTTGTTGCAAATAATGTGGGAATGTTCATCCGAGCTGAACAATCTGGTAACTGGTTGTTACATATGAAGGCCAACAAAGATATGCTTCTCTTATTTGCTACTTGTATTTGCAAGACTGCCAAGATCTCTGTCAATGTCTGCATGGTCCCATGGAGAGAGGATCGTTCACTGTAAGAAGGAATCCCAACAGATTTTGGAGTGGAACCTGGAGCGATATGACCATTGAACAGTACCTCATGAGAGCAGGGTTAACAAAAGGAGGGCTAATCAACATCACCCACGAGGACTGCCAGAACAAAATGGTCGTTATCAGCTCACATTGTTGCGCAATACACTGATGACTGGTACGACAGAGGTTACAGATCAGAGTCAACCCACGCAGGATAAAGCAAGATCTAGATATTTGCAAACCTTTATCAGTTTCGTCTAAGCACACAACCCTTTTGAGACACCTCATCAACATTAACTAAGAAATATTGCAACTGATGTGGTTGCAATTGACAAGGTTAATGCTCATAATGCAGTAGAGATTGGTTGCAAGGAACATTTCAGTTTCATGTCATAAACATACCTCATACACTGAATCTTAAAGTAAGCCATCATCAAGATTGTGATGGAATTACTATTATAAAGTAGTACTAGTAAAACATCTTTACCTTAAACCTGGCATGTCAAGAACTAAAGGTATTACTCCGAAGAAAATAAGACGCTACCAGAACACAAATGACATCGATCGGCCACGTTCTTGACGTCCACGTGTAACAACGCCAAGACAGGACAGATGGATAGGGGTGACCCATCTTCGCCACAGGTTTCAGACTGCAGTGATGACTGCCCGAACCATCCCAGGACTTCGCCGTATCCACCCTAACACAGTTCGACAACATTTACGTCATCACAGGATCAGACCACGACGTCCCGCCATATGGCCTATCCTGACACAACGTCATCGACAAGGTCGCCGAATGTGCTGCCGAAATCATGTCCGCAGACGCTTGTTTTGATGGAGAAATGTTGTTTTTACAGATGAGTCCAGGTTTAACATTTCCCATAGTGATGGATGTCAACGTGCCTATAGACGCGTGGGAGAACGTTATGCACAGGCCTGTGTCTTAGAGAGGAATCGCTTTGGTGGTGGTTCCGTGATGATTTGGGGTGGAATAACAGCACACCAAAGAACTCCTTTGGTGATTGTTCAGGGCAACTTAACTGGTGTGGGCTACAGGGATCAGATTCTTCGACCTGTGGCAATTCCTTTTACCTTGTTAGGTATAGGTAAAGTTAGGTTGTTAGGTTAGGGGTGAGAATTTCACTGTATTAAGTTTTACCAGCAATGAGGCCTGATTCATAGAGCCTACTTGAAGTTGGCTACTTTACCACCATCACATAAAAAACAAACAACCCACAATGCAAGGTCCGATACCCTACACTAGCCAACTTCAACTGTCACTGGGCAGAGAAGCCTATTACACTCGCTTACATTTTAATACCTTACACTAAGTATAATTAATTTAATAACAGTTAAATTAAGTTTAATGTGGTTAGTTATTAAATTTCATGTGTTAAAATTGTGCTCACAATTACATGTTAATTTTGTTTATGCTTAGATGAAGCACAGGACCAAAGCAGCCCCATATGAGTGAGTGAGTGAGTGAGTGAGTGAGTGAGTTTAGTTTTATGACTCAGCAATATTCCAGATGGCGGAAATAAAAGGACCAGACAGCAGTGATCAACAGCATGAGCATCAATATGAATTGGGAACCGATGACATGTGTCAACCAAGTCAGTAAATGATTATGAAAATTAAAGATGGCAAGCAATGAAGACCTATTCTACCCGGATCTTCGCGGGTCACCCCGTATATGAAGACGATATTCATGTAGATGATTTATGAAAATGAAGATGCAATGCAAGCAGAGGCAAAGCTTCACATTCACTAACAGACATCTACAGTAGAGCAAAACACCTTGTACACCATTTATTTGCGGTTGTGGACTGGTTCAAGTCTTGTTGTGATCAACTTGGTTATATTTCCCCTTTCTCTGTGTGGCAAAACCAATGTCTCAACTCAGGCTCTGCTTCATATGTACCAGTTCAGAGGATTGCTGCCAAGTGTGCGTGGACTATTCAGTATGTGGACAACAGAAGCTTCCTGATTGTCAGCGAGTTGCCAAGTCTTTACTATGTGTGATTGTATGTGTGTATATGTTAAGACACATTAAAACAGCTTCAAATCCGTTTAATAAATACCGCAGCAAGTATGATATGCTTGCACAAGTTGGCCTCATTTCATCACATGCATAAAATTTTGTGAGGTTTTCACATTGATATTTTTCCATATTCATTCAATTTTTGCTTCACATTAAAAGAATAAGCTGGTTGGTATAGGATGCTCGGAAGAAAATCTTTGCTTTTGAATATATCATGATCATTTAAGGTTTTGTTTTTGTTCACATTTTCAGATTTCCGGAACTTTGCAGACAAATCATCCCCCTTGTACAGAAGGAGCTAGAATTACAGAACTAGTGCAGTTTTGATAATGAGTTTCATCATAAGACATCAACTGAGTGGGGAAGCATTGAACAATATTTGGTCGTAATTGAACTTCATTGCATAACTCCAAGTTTCTACAGAACTAGTTTGAAAATGTTCAACAACTTCTTCAAAAGTATGTCGTCACCTGTGCTTGAAGCAAACCATCAGCAACTGAAGATATCTTTGATGGGAAAACTTACAAAGACATCTTTGAGGATGACTTCTTCAAGAGAACAGACAAAGGAAGAAAAGAGAAAGAAATTCACATATCTCTACAACTCAACATGTATGGAGTAGCTCTTTTCAGATCATCAAATTACAGTGTTTGGCCTCTGTATTTAACAGTTAATGAACTGAACCCAAAGTTAAGGTAAGCTTTCTTTCATTGTTACTTGAAAGTTTCAACAGATGGAACTGGTGAACCTACGTATTAAAATGAGGTCTGTGCATATGTCCATCCGGGTTCTGGTCCGGTTCATTACTCCCTTACTTTTAGTCAGATTCTCATAGATTTGGTAGGAAGATGAAGGAACATATGATGTTGGGTCAATCAATGCAAAACAAAATTTGGTATCCAATTACTGATTTGAGTTTTGGGTGAAAAGCATTTAACTTTGCAAGAATTCTGTTTTGAGTCTTGTCCGGAATGTAACTTTCTTACTTTTGGTCAGATTCTCATAAAATATGGAAGGAAGATGAAGGAACAGATGATGATGTTGAAGATGACTGATTATGTGTAATAACTCAAGTAAATACAAGTTGTGGGGGGTATCTCCAAAAGGAATTTGTCATAATTTTATCATTGATAGATTGAATTCAATTTGATTCTTTTACCTGCTTATATATTCATATACTTCTAATGCTAACTTGCTGATTAAAACATTGTAATATTAAAGTAGACCAATCTTAGACAAATATTTGATAATTTTTCAGGTACTCTACTGAATGCAGACTGTTTGCTGGTTTGGCATCAACAAATGTCAATCTTTCTGCAGCCTCTTGTTGAAGAACTGAAGTCCTTGTATGAAACAGGTTTGTTTGTTATGCCTCTGCTTTTAGATTGCTTGGTGAATTCAAATTCTCATTATGGATAGAATTTCATGAACAATTATGCAATTATATTTGAAAGCTCAAGCATTTATTATGGATTTTAACAGCAGTATTTACAGTTCTTTCTTTTTTCACTTAGCTACTGGTGTTGTCCTGGAGGGCAATTCGTTGCTGTTACGAGCAGTTTTTCACAGTGTTGTGTGTGATGCACCTGCAAGATGTCTGGTTCAAAACTTTGTACAGTTTAATGGATATTTTGGATGTGCAAGCTGTATATCCAAGGGAAAATCTGTAAAAACTGAAGAACGTGGATTGATGATGTCCTATCCATTTGACATATCAGAAGCTGGTAACCTCACTGGTGTCTCCACGCCTCGCACTCATACTCAGATGCTAGGAGAACAGAACAACACGGATCAAGTCAAAATGGTGTCAAAGGCTATCCCCTTTGTACAAGTTGCCTTTTTTATATAAGATGTGTTACTGTGGATTATATGTTTTGCGTTCTACTTGGCATGTAGAAGAATTTTTCACATCTGTGGACTGACAATGCAAACAAACAATTTTACATGGAAAATTTCACGTCAATACTTAATGAAAGATTACGAAGACTTTCTCTACCAAATCTAATTACAAGAATGCCCAGATCCATTGAAGATTTGAAGAATTGGAAGGTTTCAGAGTTCAGGACCCTTCTTTTGTTTTATTCTATTTGCTGCTTGTATCAGATTTTACCTGATGATTATTTCACACATTATCTCCTTTTGGTTGAAGGTATAATTATTCTTTTACAGAGGTCAGTTTCACACAAAGAGCTTTCAAGAGCTAAGGTGCTTATTGCCTAGTTGTGTGCATCAGTTGATTTCTTATATTCAGAAAGGAACCTGACATCCAATATGCAGGCACTCCTCCACCTAACTCAGAAAGATGAAGATCTTGGACCCTTATGGTGATACTCTTGCTTTTTCTATGAAGATTTAAATAGGAACTTGCGATCGCTTTTACTTTGTACACAGAAAGTAGAACTTCAAATTTCAGTGGCAGAAGCAATTCATCAAAAGCTACCTCATTTATGTGCCCTTATATTCAGCTTCAGAGAATTTTGGAATGTCTATCCTTCTTTTAAGGGAAAACATCACAGAAAGAACCTCACTTGGCACACACCATGCTGGCAGAAGCAGTCAGATACATGTAATTTCCATATTACAGGTATGTAAGTTTGATCAAATGAATGATTGTTGATATTAAAACAATTTCTTGTATATTTACTAGGCCAATGTAATTCTGTATATATTCATATAGTAAATATTTTAATATTACAGCTAAGGTTTGGTAACCATGAGGTCTGATAATCATGTAAACATGCATTAAATGTCACAATAATAGTTTACTGAGTAACTTGCCATCCTAATGTATCGTCTTGCAGGTTCTTTGCCAATACTTTCATGATATCGTCTCGTCTCATTAAACTGGAATCCAGATATATCGTATTGCCACTAAGGCCATGATACACAGCTCTACATTCTGCCATACAATGTAATTCAACTGTTAGAGTCGTCACTCGTGCATATATATTTATTAAGAGAGTTGATAATCCAGAAAAAGTGTATTATTATTTTCTACATGTTATGAATAGTGCCAACGAAGTGACCAAACCACTGTGTTTGTTGTTAGAATTGTATGTTTGTCTGAGACATGTATTTTTCCACAAAGCTTCTCCCTTCCACATGGAGTGCCTTTTTGTCATCTGAAATAGACAATTGACAAATACAATCTTTGAATAAAAAAACCCTCTGAATATTCACTTGTTTATCTTTTTATTTCCCTTCCTAATCTCATTTTAATTTGAATATGTGAGCTTGAGCAGTGTGCTGGCAGAAGTTTCGGTCTAATTTAAGCCAACCTCTTCCTTTTCATGTTTCAATAGCTTTATTATGTTGCCCTTTATTAAAAATTAAAACGTATCAAAACCTACAAAAAATGAAAGAAAATGAGGCCTGTATAAGAAACATGAATTTGACTAAACTCTGACTCCAGGAACAACTTCATGGAGAAAAATGAGAGAAAGTACCGATGAAGAAAGCAAGCAATCTTCCATGCAAGCGAACGCCAATGATGAAACTATTCCCATTCACGAAAGACAACCCGATTTCAACGAAGAATATGAACACAGCCATAATGGTTTGTAAAATTACAAATTTGTTGATTGTGTCTCTTTTGTTCCCCTATGTATTTTGAATTAACTTGGTTTAGACATAATATTTTATTCCAAATGATACTTGAGGGACTGCAAAGAACAAACTATCATTTTATATAAATTGTTTTTACTTGTGTGGTAGTTTAGGATATTTTGGTTAAAGGTTTTTGTTCTATTTGGGGTTGGGTTAACCTAATATGGATTAATAGTGTGTTCTGGGGTATGCTGGTATGCATAGCCACAACACACCCGGCAGGTTGTGCCTGGCATGTGCAGCACATGCACTGCCTGCCTCTAGCCCTATAAAGGGAGTAGCTTCACAGCACTCCTTGTCTTTAGTCCACTGGTTCACCAGAGGTGAGAACATTTACTTCGGGTGCTTGAGTCCTGGTAGTCCGGACCAAGTAGATAGTTAGGCTTTTGGGGTTATTTTTTTACACTCATTTACTTTTACATAGGAAATTAATATATTTATTTTTGGACATAAAGGGTTAGGTTAGGTTGTTAGGTATAGGTAAAGGTTAGGTTGTTAGGTTAGGAGTGAGAATTTCACTGTATTAAGTTTTGTAAATAAATTATTGGGTTTCTCTTTTCTATTTGTTATGTTTTTACCAGCAATGAGGCCTGATTCATAGAGCCTACTTGAAGTTGGCTACTTTACCACCATCACATAAAACAGTACACAAGGTCCGATACCCTACACTAGCCAACTTCAACTGTCACTGGGCAGAGAAGCCTTTTACACTCACTTACTTTTTACTACCTTACACTAAGTATAATTAATTTAATAATAGTTAAATTAAGTTCAATGTGGTTAGTTATTAAATTTAGTCAGAAAATCTTTCATGTGTTAAAATTGTGCTTACAAATTACATGTTAATTTTGTTTATGCTTAGATGAAGCAAAGGACCAAAGCAGCCCTGTATCTGAAGATGATATTCATGTAGATGATTATGAAAATGAAGATGCAATGCAAGCAGAGGCAAAGCTTCACATTCACTAACAGACATCTACAGTAGAGCAAAACACCTTGTACACCATTTATTTGCGGTTGTGGACTGGTTCAAGTCTTGTTGTGATCAACTTGGTTATATTTCCCCTTTCTCTGTGTGGCAAAACCAATGTCTCAACTCAGGCTCTGCTTCATATGTACCAGTTCAGAGGATTGCTGCCAAGTGTGCGTGGACTATTCAGTATGTGGGCAACAGAAGCTTCCTGATTGTCAGCGAGTTGCCAAGTCTTTACTATGTGTGATTGTATGTGTGTATATGTTAAGACACATTAAAACAGCTTCAAATCTGTTTAATAAATACCACGGCAAGTATGATATGCTTGCACAAGTTGGCCTCATTTCATCACATGCATAAAATTTTGTGTAAAATAATGTGTAAGAGATGTAAGGTATGATAGGAAAAGGTATGAAGGGTATAGGTATAAGAGTATAAGATATAATATAATAGTGGGCAGTTATTTCTATTTATTCTCTTTCTGCCGTATTGGAAAGTTAACCCATGAAACAACCATGTATTTCACTAAACCTGTACATATCTTTGTGAAGATACATGTTGTGCTATTTTAACACAGGTTGAGAAAGGTGTGAGGTGTGAGGTGTGTATTACCTCAGCAGTTTTATCTGCTTGATATTAGTTGTAGGATCGTTCTAATGTTAAGTTCAGGATAAAATTACAGGTGTATAGTATGCTCATAGCACTAGTCCTTACTGCGTAGCACTGACAAACTCACAACTCTACCAGTTCATCAGTATATTAAATTGTACTTTTCAGACATGGACACTTTGGAAGACAAGGTGGAATACCTGTACGAAAATTCGGTCACAAGTGAAGAGGTGAAAGCCCTGATAGCAGAAATGAGGTCAGAGGCCAAAGAGCTGAAGCATGTCTTTCAATCGTCACTGTCACAATGTGAAGCTAAACAAAGAGCTTTCATTGAAGAAACTGTCCAAATGCACATGCAAACTCTAAGAGGGGAGGTCAAGGACATGCTTTTACAAGAGGACACAGATGCCCGTATAAGGTCATGGACCAAGTCAAGTGTTTTGAGAATAATCTGCCAGTAGCTATGTCCACAATTCTCAGCAAGGGTGTTTTTACCTTCATACCCAAGAGAGAAACTGCTGCAGTATCTTGTGAAGCTGACGAACCGTGGCATCATGTTCCAATGTGGACTCGATGCAAAAAGACAATGACATTGAACCCACAGTCACAGTAACTCATGTGCAAGGAGAACCCTCAACACACATGGACTCTCATATGGGTTCAAAGAGGAAGAGGTTGTCACAGAAAAGTCCAGATTGACTGGTCCAAGCACGAAGCAGCTGAACAGTTCATCAAGAATATGTGCCAAAGCCAAGGTTTCTCGAAGTCTGCAGCATTGAAGAAAATAGTGTGGGTTGAGGGACTAAAAGCCAATCACTGGACATATTGTGATGCATTAACAACATGGCTGAAATACTGCCCATGTAACTTAGAATGTTAACTGACTCTCTCATATAGCCCCTGGCACTCTTTCACATACTTATTTTAGGCAACAGAGCACACAAATGGTGCTTTTGTGAACATTTCCCGAATGAAACCATTGTGCCGATGTAATTTGGAATGAAACCACAGCGAAATAAAGATAACTTTCTCAAACAACTTTGATGTAGTGTTCATTCAGTTTAACATAGGTGCTTGCAGTGTGATACTGACAAGCACCAAGTGTGGCTAGTGGTCGTGTATAATTATGATACCTCCGTGGAGCATCAACATAGACTATTTCTGTGCCATGTTATAGCAAAACCAGTTACAGTTCCTGGGCGACAGTAGTATCGTCTGAGCATAAAGGTGTATCAGGTCTTATTTTTATTGACATTGTGAAACTATAGAAATTCTCTTACTCACTCATTTACTCCACATATGCATATTTTACACGGATACGCAGCTTATCTGGGCCTCTGGTTTTATGCAAAATGTGAATTTGATGTTGCTATGACACAAAAAGATCAACATTCACCAATTGCAAGATGGAACCCTAGGTTAGCAGTTGGCAGAACTGGATCAAGTGGTCTTAAGTTGCTTGGATAAACAATGCTCCCACCCTTATGTAAAAATGAAATTTGCAAAGTAATGTACAAAATGTTGAAGCTGGATAATGCAAATTTCAGGAACTGGTCCAACTTTGGGCATAGTTCCACAAGCAAAACATTCCTACATTAGGGGGGTGGTAATATTTGTCAGAGAAGGGTAAATGATGTAACCTTGTAATTATGTTTCTGTTTTCCATGATGGAAGGAAAACAAGGCAAAAAGAGAAGCTATGATGAGGCAGAGAAGGAAGAGTGAAACAGCTACACTGGATATGTCCAGAAAATATCCCCATCAAGATGAGCAGACGGAACTTCAAATAATTTAATGCAGTGTTCCAAACCAATGATGAGTACCGAGAGATGGTCATCTTCAACGAAAAAGTTCACAGTGCATTCACCCTTGCCGAGAAACAAAGGTAAATCAAGTCTATTCGCAACCACAGGTTAAACTGCTGTTTGCCGTTCAGAAAACTGAAAACAGTCCATAACTTTCATATGCAATATTTTGCATGATAAAGTATAAATAAAGTTCATCTCCACTGTTTGATTAATAACCTGTACAATATTTCATGTGTTCTCGGGTAGAACATAATTCATAACCAGTTAAATGTTTTGATGAATATCTAGTATGTACATTAAGCAACTGGCATAATTCATTTTGGTCATTAAATTTTGTAAATCTTCTTGCCATGTCATCACATTAAGCTACCGTGCCCGATTCAATGTCACTCATGGTTACTGGACAACAGTTGAGTAATTTTATGTTTACAAAAAAAAGTTCAACTATTATACTATATTATTATATTATATTATTACATTATATTATATTATATTATTATATTATTGTGTGATGGTTGTAAGAGTACCTTTGCAATGAAATATTAATTCGCATCACCAGTTTTGATGGAGTTGAACTTCTAATGTACAAAATGAGACCTGACAGAGTGAAAAATCACAAACACATTTGTTTTTATGTTATTGAAGAAGCCCAGTCAAGGTCTCGAATTGTCAAGTATTACCTAATCGGACTAATGTGTCCAAAATGGATCTGAGGTTTGGGTCAGAAGCTAAGTTGCACTACCTGGACAACCTTCCATTCAAGTTTCAAAACGTAAAGGATGTTGTTGACAAAGACATCACGTGTGAGGACACTAATGCCAGTCAATTCATAACTGAGGACATAAACGAAGAAGAAGAAGAAGAGTATGGTTTTACGCCGCTTTTAGCAATATTCCAGCAACATCACAGCGGGGGACACCAGAAATGGGCTTCACACATTGTACCCATGTGGGGAATCGAACCCAGGTCTTCGGCGTGACGAGCCAACGCCTTACCCACCAGGCTACCCCACCGCCCCAAGAACAAGAAGAAAATTATTTTATTTTCGTGTCACGAACCATAACACAATGACAAGAAAAATACACCAATATAATATACAGTGCCCCGTCAATATGGCCTATGAGACACACAGCACGCCACATACACAAAGTGTTCAGTGACTGTCAACACCAACAAATGGGATTAATATGACCTGTACTGAGTGGCAATGTGAGAGAGAAAACAAATCGAAACGTTATGTGTATATGAGTGATTCTTGATACATGCCCCCAAATTTCCTTTGAATCCACACACCTCTACAGTAAAATTATTTGACATGCTTGTTCACATCAACATGTTCTAGAATCGAAAACATTTTTGACACGCAAACATATGATAAACTGTATCTATGCCCATGTAACAGAATTGGCTATTTGATCAGTTTCAACATTTTATTCCATAATTATGAACAAGATGAACCAATAATAGCGATTTGAAACTATGATCGTTTGTTAAACAACTTTTATCCTAAGTTCAATAAAATTCTGAGATTTAAATGTTCAGTTAGTTGGCAAGGTAAAATTATGAGGATTCGCAATCTTAATTTCACTTTATTTGATTTACTTTTTTTGTTTAAAGTGAAATTCATCGGTACGTTTTCACTGCAAACCGACTATAGCTTTTACACTCTACAAATAGACATCCACGTCACAAACGCACTAAGGGAGGTAAGCGATACGCAAATGAGGTTTCCCCACGATTCAATTCGTCAATGACTGCCTACATCTGATTTGAAAGACTTCAGCTCCAAAAGCAAGAGAGAACTCAAAATAGGAGAGGAACTTGAAACCAGGATATATTCACCAGCCCCAGTGGAAAGGTATCAGATGGGTTCCCCATATAGACAGGGCAATGAGGACTTTTCTACAGGGAAAGAAGGAAGGAGATTTGGCCACAGATCATGGACAGTATGCAGCAGTCTATACACACACGGAAAGTCTGGCAGCGTCATCGTCTAATGCAGACATTGCAGGGAGAGGAAAGAAAATACACAAGCAAATCAAAGACTTGGTGTTCACAGGATTTTGTCATTTCATGTCTTATCTCTTTGGTGAAGTGGCTTTAACGAGCCTAAAACTACAGTCTAATACTCTGATTCTTCCTACAGCAGTTGCATCCACCCAGGATTGTCTGGAAACTCACAAGTATGAAACAGGATTACATTCCAGGGGGACTGTATGAGAAATTCCTCTTGTGTATTGAAAACCAAGAAAATCTGCAGGGTAAACCAAAATTTCAAATCATTAAAATGACAGGTAGTGTTGGTGTGGCCAAAGAAAACTGGAGAAACATGGGGCATCTACTGTAGACATCACTATCAAGAAGTTGGAGTCCAGGTTTCAGAATCTGCTTGGTTCAAACACAAGTGAAGGGGCCCAGGGTGTTGTGAACAGGTTCAAGGTGCTTAATCGTGATACCTGGCACTAACAAGTGTAAAAGCGAGCTTGTACACTTTGGAATTCGTGAAATAGATGCTTTTATGCCCCCGCCATTTATGGCAGGGGCTTATAGGGTTACCCTCAGTGTCCGTCCGTACGAAACTGGGAATGTATTCTATCCACTTTTCCACCATAACCGCTCTGTGGAATTCAATGAACTTGTACATGGGCTTTCTTGGGACTCTAATGGTGAGCATCTCATATTTATAAAAAAAAAATGTATTGGTTTTTTTGGTAAGTTTAGAGACATTTGAACTTTTGTTGAATTTCTGTGTGTGTAATAGGGGATGAAGTCTATCCACTTCTCCACAAAAACTGCTCAACAGAATTGAGTGAACTTCTACATGTCTTGTGTAGGGACTCTAAAGGTGTGCATTTCATAATTTTTTATGCAATTTCTTAATTTTGTCACTTTTACAGATGTTTGAACTTGGTTGAATCTCATTCTATTCAGCCAGTGTTTGTTCCATCAAACAGGGGGTGTACGTTATCCCTTTTTTCTCAAAAACAACTTTATGAAATTCATTTAGATTACACATGTGCTTTATAGGGACTCTAAAGGCGTGCATCTCATATTTTGATTTTGTATTTTCTTTATTTTTCCAATTTTCATGCTGTTTGAACTTAGATAAATTTTGTTGAATTTCTCTCTGCATATAGTGTTATAGGGGATGAAGTCTATCAACTTCTCTTCAAAAGCTGCTCAACAGAATTGGCCTTCTATGTGTGTTTCATTGGGACTCTAAAGGTGTGCGTCTCATACCTTGTTTATCCAATTTCTTAATTTTGTCACTTCTACAGATGTTTGAACTTGAATTGGCTCTATTCATCCAGTTCGTCCCATACAACAGGGGGTGTACTTTATCCACTTCTCCTCAAAAACCACTGCACAAAACTCATTTAGCTTTAGTCTTTTATAGAGACTCTAAAGGTGTGCATCTCATATTTTGTTTTCGTATTTTATAATTTTTTGAATGTTTAGAGAATTTTGAACTTAGATAAATTTTCCTAAATTTCTCTCTGATGATAGTGAAATCGGGGATTAAGTCTATCCACTTCTCCACAAAAACTGCTCAACAGAATTGATTTAGCTTATACATGTGTTTCATTGAGACTCGAAAGGTGTGCATGTCATAGTTGCATAGATGTTTATTGAACTTGTTCGTGAATTTTGTTAAATTATTGATCTTTATATGTCTTATGAATGTCATCGGGGGCATCCGTGTCCCTGGACACAATTTTTTCTTGTTTGTGATTGGTTCAGAATACCCCTTGTCTCTGCTGGATGAAGAGTAGTTCAGACAGAGTGGAGGCAGATGAATGTCTTTGTGGAAAACACCTTACTGTTGTTTGAGGTTCTGAATCTCCAGTCCTGGAAAAGTAATCCTATAAATGAATCATTTTATTTATCATTATGATATGACATTTATGATATAATATGTTTAATGTTAATAGTTAAAGAAAGACAGTTACTATTTGTGTTCATACTTGTTAAAGTGGCTTCCAGTTGGCACATTTCTTTGGATGTAATTTGTTTTTGAATCAATGAACAGAGTGAAGAAATAAAACAAAAGTTTGGTTGGAACTTTATTACTTATATTTATTTAGTACTTTATTCACAAAATATTAGGGTGAAATAACATTACATGGGTCTGGCTAGTAACTTTTTTATTTGGCTAGTAAAAGAAAATATTTGCTTGTCAAAGGTCAACTAAATCAAAATATGTCCTTAGAGCCCTGATATTGTATCACATTTCCGGTAAATATCTATGTGTGTCATTGAGCACAAACATGTGCCTTTCGTGAAAGTGAATAATGAATTACGTGAATGCATAATGAATAGCTTCACAAGTGAGCTAGCCATGGGTATATCTCGTTCGATGACGCTGTTTAAAATCAACATTTGCCAGCCACCTTCGTTTGCACATACGCAAATATCCGCAATGCGTAACGCTAGAATGACTGGACAACGCAAGGTAGTAAACTCCCTTTATCTATCATCAGTTATCGCAAGTCGAAGATTACACAGCTTTGGAAGACCTCATTCAGATGGTAGGGTGTATATCCATGGCCCACATGCTGAGCAGGAGAGATGAAATGTGCAAGGCCACAACCAAAGTCATTGTTTTCGGGCGTGCACATCAAGGTTTTGACCAGTAAGTGTAAACATCAAGTGCATATTTATTTGGGATTTACAATGTTTCTGTTTAGTCCTGATGTAAACGTGCTCGAAAATCGATTTCATACACTTCTGCAGAACAGCACACGCCATAGTTATCCCTGAAGATATCCCAAACAAAAGGACAGTGACTGAATATTGCTTGACACAGCATTAAATAATATCCATTCACGTTCGTTATTACTAAAGTCAACAGTGCATTCACCTAACACATTTTGCATCTCATACCAAATTTAAGACAACGAAATAGTTCAGATGAACACCTTTTGGTTACTACAAATCCATTCCAGATAAGAAACTGAACATTCAATTCTGTTTTTCTTAGATTCTGCAGAGGACTTGAAACGCTGGTGTATTGGGAGAGCTACAAAATCATGGAAGACGAATGAAAGAAGTTTTTGTTTACGAAGAAAGGCTATTGGATTCAACAACAATAGAAATATTCTTCGAATTAGAATTAGCAGACGCCAACTCTAACCGACGCCTCACAGAAGAAATTGTACTCTCAAACTGGAGAGATTTTCTTCTTGATTTGGAAGGTTCAATCAATCAATGGACCCAACTGAATGATGAAGAGAAAACCATTTGCTCAAAGATGAATAATTTCTTTTTGCGGGCTTCATCTTTTGGTTGGAATGGCCGACAGCTTTTGAAAGCTTTTGAGAAGACATTCTTTGATGAGCAAGACATTGGATCAGGGAAATTACCTGAACTGAAACGGTTTCACAAGAATGAAAGTGGAACTTTAAGACTGACTGACTGACTGAGTTTGGTTTTACGCGGCTTTTAGCAATATTCCGGCAACATCACGGCGGGGGACACCAGAAATGGGCTTCACAGGAACTTTAAGACTCATACGGACATGTTGCAAAGCATTTGCAGTCGGAGCACACGAAAAGAATAGATTTAGTCTGAGTTTAAGAGATACCTGAGGAGCCATAACAGAGGAAAGAACAACATCGTTCGTTTCAAGCACAATAGGTTTAATCTTGTGTTTGCCCTCGGTCATGCAGTATATGTCCATCACTCGGACATTGCAACCTTTCTGGATACAGTCCATGGACAGCCTAACAGTCTTCTCAAGGCAGTGTCTCTCGATGTCAAAGAAATGCTGTACCTGGCCGGCCTGAAATCCTTAGGACTTGTTCCAAATTCATCAGTGGCCCTCTTTGGCGATGGTTGGAAACCAAAGGACTCATTATGGACATGAACTACCCCTACAGGACCCTCGTAAACTATCTTGACAAAGTATCCACCGACACCGACACCGACACCGACACAGTCTCAAGCTTCATGACAGAAGAATACACCCTTCGACACTCCCGTCATTGAGGAAGACTCAGTTATAAACATCCTTCAATCAACCACATTGCATGCCCCCTTTGCTACAGAGTCTCAAGATTACCCAACAACTGTTATCCAGAATGGTGACCGATCACTTGCCAGGAGGCAAGTACTGGAACCCCTCTCCAAACACAATAGCACAGACAAGTTCAGCATTGAGGCACAACATGCTGCCAGCTGTTAAGATAAAGGCCAAATACTACCCTACTGACAAATGAGTCCTTCCTTATGTACTACCTCAACGGAACAAGGGAATGGCTGGATGGAAAGGATGACAAAAGAAGAAAGACATTGTTAGCAGAGTCCAGAAAAGAAGGAGCAGAATTGAGGAAGACATTCAAGTCAAGATTAGAGGAAATTGAAAAAAAAAGTCAAAGAAAAAGACAAAAGGAGCTTGAGGATCGAGAAAGAAAAAGACTGAACACTGCAGAGATTCTGACAAATGATGTCTGCTTCTATGGATTGTGGCAAAGTCAGGAGCAGGTTGACGAAGGGCTTGCAAACTTTCCCCTGAAGGAACAGAGAAAATCTTAGAGGCTCAGTTGAGATTCAGAAAGCAGGTACTCAAACAAAAACATGTGGATCCCAAAGTCTTTTCCTTCTCCAAAATGAATGCAGCTGGAAAGTATGTAAACCACAGTATTGAAGATTTATCAAAGCAATTGATTAAGGCCACATCAACAGCGGTGACAAGCAAAAGACATCAAGAAGGAATTCCCCTCTTTGTCGGAAAGCACAGTCATAAACTTACTGATGTTTATTTATTGATTATTAAAAGCAAAGAACTTGAATTACTTATTAATTGTAAGTATTTACTCGTTAAATTAATAAAATGTAAAATCATTACAATGAAACCTGTCTACAACGGCACCCCACGGGACCGAAGTAAAAGTATGACAGATATGACAGATCCTCTGGTGAATTGGTTGGATATGTGGGCCTTGATGAAACAATAAACTTCTTCTATTAGAAGAATTATTAAAGGATACACAGCCTCAGTTGGGCCGTACAATGCTGGTTATAATTGTAGCAGACTTCCGGTATCCATTTGCATCTTTTATCACAAGAAGTGCTGAATCAGCATACCTATACTCCATATTGTAGGAAACTGTTCTGTCAAGAACATTGGATTAAGGTCTATCTTTATCACATGTTATGGGGTGCTACTCTAAATAGGATTTTTTTTAAACTTTAATTTATTTTACGTTCAGAAACGTAAGTTCTACTTTTCTCATTAATGGCAGGCCATACAATATTTTACGAGCACTTTGCTCTTGTCACTGTCTCTACAAACTTAGCCTTTTTGTACTAGAGGCAAGCTGAGGCAAAACAAGTTAACTTCCCCTTATGTTTTTTCCACGCCGAGCACCTGGCGCTAGATTGTGTACTGTGAGATCATTTTCTGTGAGTAAATGCACATTGTTTTCCAATGCCATGAGATTGAAGGGTGCCTATAATAATAAAGATCTTATACTACTACAAATGTCAAGTCATTACAATCACAACTGGGTTGTACCAACTGGACGTGGAACCCATGTTCATTTCCAAGACGGAACTTATATTTTATGTCAGATGTGCCTCATCTGCGCAAAACAAAAAGGAATTGTTTTGCTAATTCAGGATCTCACAAGATGTCTAGACACCCATGGCAAGATAATCACAATATAAGCTGGCTTCAGAATAAGAGACTATATGAAGAATTTGTTGAAAACTCCTTATTGTAAAACCAACAAGGGATCACATCGACTAGTTTACAACAATGAAAGTCTCTCTTGCTCCAGTTTTCAGTTCAACTGTAGCTAATGCTCTAGACGAACACTATATGGAAAGAGAGAAACAGTTAAATTCATAAGGCTTATAAACAAGTTTTTTTTATTTTATCTAGATACATGAAGTTTAAGAGAAGGAATTATGTCCACAAATCCAAACAAGAGTACAGGGATACTGGTGATCCTCGGTTGGATTATTTAGTTAACAATTTTCTGGAATTTTTCAAGTCATGAGAGGAGTGTGTCATCAGGTGTCCAGATGATGACATTAGCGGAAAGAAGACGGATAATGCTCAGTCATCAGACATAGAAAGGACTACACATATCTGTTACGTCAATTGTACCAATTGCAGAATGTGAGATACTTATTAACAAATGGTGCAGAATATGTCTTAACCCACAGATTTAATTTTGACCCACTTGAGGATTTGTTTGGCTAATACAGGCAAAAGGGAGGGGCAAATGATAACCCATCAGTGGTCACCATTTCAGAAAAGCTATAGGTTCATCTGTTCTTCAACCTAACAGAGGCAATATCTCTCAGAAGAGAGGTGCAGCGGTATGTCCGAAACTGAACCAAATGCCCCAAATACAGCAGATGTGACAGTTGTAACAAGTGAGTGAGTGAGTGTGTGAGTGAGGTTTTATGCCGCATTTAGCAATATTCCAGCAATATCACAGCCGGAGACACCAGAAATGGGCTTCACACGTACCCATGTGGGGAATCGTGTGAACGCTTAAACCACAAGGCTACCCCACCACCCCTTCAGGTAAATGAAGAACAGCTGATAACAAACTTGGTTAAAAAAACATGAAAAGCGCGATAACTTATTGCCAGACCATTTACCATTTGAATATTTAGGGCTCCTTGCCAAAAGGCAGGAGACCTATTGTAATCGTTCGTGTTTTTATTATTATTATTATTTCTTATTCTGCCGGACTGAATCGCTTGAAAAAAATCACCATGGTGCCCACAGTGCTGAAGTTGTTTCTGCAAAAATCTAAGGTTCTATGCCCAATAGCAAAGGGCAGATAATTTTGAATTAATTCAAAAATTTCAATTTCAAATGCAAATATCTCCAAAACTAATGCTCCAATGTGTGCCAAAGTTCTTGAGCAGATGCGTAATCAAAATGCCTACAATTTCGCCTGGACGGCTGAAGTCGCTAAAATGCACCGTTTGGACGCTATGTTGGATTGAAGTTTTTGTTGATGTTTTTCAGCAAAATGCTGACTACTTTCCTCCCAAAATGTGCTGCACTGAAACTACAAGAGCTACGGCTTTCAAACTTTGCATACTTTGTGTGTATGCATGTACCTACACAGTAGCATCATCAAATGTGGCTATGTGTATATGATGGCCGCCATATTGGACGCTACTTCTCGGCAAAAGTTGTCTTCAAAAACTTCCACGGGCTTCTTTGCCATTTTGTGCCAAACCAAACTTAGCACATACAACACTTTAAACGCTTGTTCTGAAGTGGCCTTTGGTTGCTGAACATTTTCTGTTCTTGGTCCTATGTCAAAAGTCACTGCAAGCGCTACGGCTTTCAAACTTTGAAGAGCGCGCCATTAAAGTTACTGATTAAAACATCTCTTCAGCATTATCCGTGTGAATGCAACGTATGGGAGCTAAAAGGAAAAAAACTATTTGAGACATGCCCCAAATGAAAGAAAAAGAGTGCCAAACAAACTGACCCACAACTCCATGCAGAACACGCAAAACATCACGCAAAAAGTCTTCCAACAACGTACCAGTCATCATAAATAATGCTTACATTCAGACACCCAAAGTTTGGACAGATTTAATGAAATAGGGACTTCTTTATATCACCGACGGCCCAGGGATACATTGACGAATGTGTCATAAGTTTCATCAACATTTACGGCACGGCAGATTATCCGTGCAAAGCATGCGACAGTCTGAAGGAAAACGCGAGGACGATTATGGCCGCTCTTGTATTTCAAGCAGGTACTCGCACTGTCTGTTATCGATTCCCCACAGACGCAGGCAAGTTGCACATGCTTATTCACCGTGTCAGCATCGATAGCACTTGTAAACTAATAGGTAAGTATGCAGTCACATGTTCATAACATCTACATCTCAACATGTGCATGGGATGCTTTGGCGACACTTTGCCGGCTAAATTTCCCTCTCATGATATATCCTATAAAGAGACTACCACTGCAAAGCGTGGTCCACGTGCAGATACGGGAGACGATGTCAATTTCAATTGACAATGACGAGCGCTGTCCACCGCTGATATGCGGCCAACGTGGTGTTATTGTCGATTACACAGATATAATCTTTCTTGTGTCTGACAAGAAGACATTTAATTCTCAACGTGATAACATACTTGGCTTTGTCTGTATCCATCTTTGAATACATGCCTTGTGACCGATGAAGACGACATAACTGACTGACTGAGTTTAGTTTTACGCCGCTTTTAGCAATATTCCAGCAATATCACGGCAGGGGACACGAGAAATGGGCTTAACACATTGTGCCCATGTGGGGAATCGAACCCGAGTCTCCGGCGTGACGAGCCAACGCTTTAACCACTAGGCTACCCCACCGCCCCAAAGACGACATAAAGGAATTGAGTATTTAGAGAGAACACTATATGCTATGATATATGACCACCCTGATTGTGGCACAAGAGTTGTGTTTACAAACAGTTAAATGTGAACCACGACTTGTCAACTATATTTTACGGCATTTAATGCAGACCAAGAGTATAACAATGTAATGTTTGGCACAGAGCTAATACAATGTTAATAATAATAAGTAGATCTGTTATGTGCCAAAACCCCATAGCGTTACACAAAATTAAAATACATTGCAGTAGAGGTGTTATATCTTCATTGTAATTCAATCTTTTGTAAGGGGTATGTCTTCAGGCAGCTTTTAAACATTGTCAATGATTGAGTGTCCAGGTCATGGTAAAAGCTGTGGTCTAAGGGGGGCAACCCTGATCTAGCTGAAGGAAGCGCTAGTAAAATCGTTCAACACTGCCCACTCGCCGGCTTTACCATGCCCAAAGACTAATGCGCTTTCGGTAACATTTGGGTTTTGTGCAGTTTGCATGGATCTCAAAACTTCATAGGTGATCTGTATCGAGGTGTTACGTGTATTTCCAGTATATATACCTGCTCTCGATTCACAAATTCAGTTGCAACAGCTTGAGTGTAACAGTGTAATGGATACTGATACAAACTACTGAAGTACCTTAATTGCTGTGAAATCACAAGTTCACTTGCGTGAGCGTGAGAGTGAGTGAGTGAGTGAGTTTGGTTTAACGCCGTACTCATCAATATCCAAGCTGTATGGTGGCGGTCTGTAAATAATCGAGCCTGGACCAGACAATCCAGTGATCAACAGCATAAGCATTGATCTCCGTAATTGGGAACCGATGACATGTGTCAACCAAGCTCAGAGTGAGATAAACAGTGTTATGAATACTAGTAGATGCTACAGAAATACAGAGTACGAGTGCTTCGTGTCAACTTTTCAAATTGGCTGTTGTTGATATTTAAATGGAAATGGTGTCTACACTTACACCAAAATAAACACCATAAACAACCACATAGACACTAACAACCTTTCCCACACCCACATCTACACAGACACATCCATTAATACAAACAAAAACATAGGCATAGGCATACATGTAGAACAAACTCCCCCCTTTAACAACAAACCTACACTATACTCACCATAATACCATCAACACTGCAGAACTGACAGCAATCCTCACTACACTCCACTTAATACCCTCTCTACAGCAAACACACTTCCCTATATTATTCAACTCACCCAGTTATATTAAACCGATACACAATATGGAGTCGAAATCACATTCAGACATTATTCAATATACCACACTTTAAACCCACTCACTTAAACGCTTAAACAAAAATATAGCCTTCATATGAATCGTTTGCCACTTACACAATATCCCACGAAACAACACAGCAGACACAAACGGCCAAACTCGCAACTACACGCACATGTCCAAACATCAGCTTCCATACATTCAAAACGGATATCAAACAACTATCAAATCACTCACATTAAATACAAATTCCAACATAACATAAACACAAACAAACTAACTTGGGTCACCCATAAAGAAAATTATATGGCGTTTATTTAATGAACACAGTAGAAGAAGAAGTAGAAGAAAATATTTTTATCTGTGTGTCACATGTATATATAAAACATACATAGACTTTAAAACATTCAGTAAATATAACATCTAGCCATATGGCTTGTGAGACACAAGCCACTACATTCTTCCCAAAATAGATACTAGTTAATAGAATATCACAATTCTATAAGCAACAGTGAAGTGTGGTGTATTTAATTACATGACTACAATATGCGACAGACAGACAAAAATGTTTATTAGAGTATCAGATGATATCTTACGAGTGAAACAACATTTCATATACTGAGGTAAAACATATCACCCACCCATAACATTGGCTTATGAGACACTGCAAAGACAAAATAGCTAAAAATATATTCAAACTACAATATGAACGATGGTGTTTATAATACACATAAAAAGGTACATATAGCTAACATATATTTAGAATGTAACTGCTTTGTACAGAACAGATGGTTAATAGTATCAGATAAAAGTTTAAGAACTTTGAATTCAGCTTAATTTATTGTCATATTCAATTGAAAAAGGCCACTGTCATCTGGGCTAAAACTAAATTTATCTATGGAGATACATTTAAAATTATGGTGAAATTCACAGGTAAAGAGATAATGGGTTTTAGACTCTACACAGTGACACAGGGTCATAAAAACAGGTCTCTCACATACCCAGAATGGGACTTGGGGTGCCCTCCAATTTGTGAGAACTACCAGTATAGAGACACATTAATTAATGGATCAGTGCACATAGGTGGTGTTTACACATCTCTACGATGAAAATGAGATCAGCCCAGTTGTTGGAGAGTACCCACAGGAATTATAGTTTTATTTACACGGAGACATAGTTCATCATATATTGTATTTTATTTATGCAATAAAGTGACTTATATTGATATATGGTAAACCTAATTTCTTCTTCCAATTACTAATTATGATATTTTTATATAATTGAGAACTGATAGCTACTCATCATTGGGAATGGATACTAAAACACTTTCTTAGTTCAACTAGATGTAACGTTTTAAACGTTTCAAGTAGTGAGAAAGTGCCTTTTCCTACGCTACTCTGAAGTATAAAATACTCAGTCTGTTTACATTGCATTACATGTATGTGTGTGTGTGTGTGTGTGCGTGTGCGCGCATGCATATTTGTATATAATGTATTTACTCACTCGTGTATTAGTATTTTAAATATTCAGTATACACTAGCAATGTAGCTGCAAAGAATTATTTTTGTGTAGAAGAATAAAAAGCATGTAAGCCATTTCTTCCTTACAATCTATCATTATCAGTACAAGTGATATTTTCTTTACAATCGGTAATATATAATCCCTTAATCTATTTTAATTTTTAATACTAAAACTGAATATCAGAGAGAGAATTTGTTTATCCATGTCTGTTCTGGAACAATGAACATAATGTATAAGTATGTGGTTAACAGTAAACGTACAACACTTCAAAGAGCTACAACAAACACATGCAATAAAGTGACATTAAATGTTACAATATATCATATGTATTTACACCTGCTTCCTCTCCTTTCAGATCTGTATGATACAATTGAACTGTCTGGGTTTGTTGATATGACGAGACAGTCTCTTGTGAAGCCCAAGCGAGAAAAATCAAATGTGATTTAGTGTGAACGGCAAGCCGAGCAGTCGGTTAGGTCTACTAATGCCTACAGTGAATAATGCCTACAGGGAATAATAGCTACAACGTTTGCAGTGACAGCGATACGCTTACCTGCACACAAGTAGATTGTTCCACTTAGTGTGCACTATTGCCTACAAAGGGATTAGGGGAGGCCAGCAAGGAGAGTAAAGAGTAAGATCAAGGGTATTAAATCGTTAGCTAGCTTATGTTTTGATAATTCCATACGCATTTAGTTCTCACACGAGAAGGAAATTGAAGAGTAAAGTAATTAATAGAGAGATTATTAAAGGGAGAAGGAAATGTATTGCTTTAAAATTGAAGAATAGAGTAATTAATTGAGAGATTATTAAAGGGAGAAGGAAATGTATTGCTTTAAAATGCTTGTGATACAAATCTTCATAGCAAATCATGGCATTCATTCATCATTCAGATTGCAAGCGTCCTTGGAGCTGGACAAGCTAAACAAAGCCGCAGCATCTACTTGGAGTAACTCATTCGCCCGACCCTGGCGTCGCCATTTTCACTGATCATAGACACTCAAAATCAAAAGTCTCGGCAGGGCGCCTAGCCACCGGCTCTTCGGGCTCCGGCCCCGTCAAAACCGCAAGTAAAACTTGCCTCCTGTAAATAACATCACCTAATTCATAATCTGTAAATACTAAATCTCACCAATTGTTTTGTAAATACTTCATCTTTGTCTTATCAATCTTATATGTTTCTTTTGTGTATTTTGTATATATTACATGTAACACCCCCCCTACACCCACTGCCCCCCCCAACTCTCTAACCCTGAAAAAACAAAACATCACCTACAAGTACATAAACTTCTGTGGCAGAGGGTTCAAGGTAACATTCCCAGACGAGCATTCACTTAACAGCACACTAAAACACACACTCATCGACGGAAATACAATAAAATGGGAGAAACCGAGGCCATGCTAAAAGCCGACGTAAAACTATAAATTTCGTTCGTTGGCAAATCCCAAGAAAGTCGAATACTTCACATCACAGAAAGGAGGACAGCAGGTACTCTTGGAGGGATACCGCTACAGACTCAACAACAGGCGACAGACGTGTGTACACTGGAAGTGTGTTCAAGGTGGCTGCTTTGGCAAGTGTACGACAGTCGGACAGTTTGTTCGGAATCAGACCCCACACAACCACCCACAAGAAGACCAGGTAGCCCTGAAGATTGCCAGTTCCCTGAGGCAGCGGGTACAGACTGAGACGACGCCAGTTCAGGTGATCTACGATGAGATTTCCCGACTTGACCGAGGTGAAGCAGCAACAGTCAAGTCGTTCCATTCTATGAAGAGTGGACTCTACAAGCAGAGACGGAAGATGATGCCGCCACTTCCCCAGACGCTCAGCGAGGTGAATCTACCCGACTTCTTCAAGGAGACTACAGATGGACTGCCCTTCCTCTGCATTGATGACGGTGATGATGACAAGATTCTCTGCTTCGCCACAAGTGACCGCCTGGCTTTTTATGAAATTAAATATCCGATAAAGACAAACTTTGTCCAGGAACAACTGCTGTCTTATCCTGATAACTCGTCATTGTATCTTAAACATAATATTTTAAAATAGATTTCACTAACATTGCAAAAGACTGTTCAACATCTTTCAGTCTCATATAGTGACTTTTATGTATCGCTTAAAAAAATTTATGAAATACATTTACTTAACCGTTTCTTTAATTTCTCTTGTGAGAAAACACATATGTATAGATGATAACATGTTTAGATCCAATCATTAATCGGTGTGGTATACATTAACTATAATCAACAACAACAGCAATTTGAATAGTGTTAAAATGCTCTAACTACTGTCTTGACAATGAGGTAAGATTTTCTCTCATAACAACGCATTAAACATAGTCATAGAGGCATTGAAGAATACAGTACATACAGTTGCAGGCTAAATACAGAATGTTTTTACTATAATACTTAAAATTAATAAAACTAAGCAATTGCTAAAACTAAAGTATATAATTCTGCCAAATTGATTGATAAATTCAATGAATGGGTTAAAATCTCTCTATTATTGATTTTTATTGTTCATATGTAGTATATTTATACCAACCGAATTTAAAAACCTGGTAACTACATCTAGCTTTGTTTAATTTGATTTACATTACGAAAACAATATCTTAAACTACTATAACTGAGGCTTCAAATACATGTACTATAAAATAATAACTACATGTATACTAATTCTGTGATGTTTGTCATTCGTTTTCCTTCGACGCTAATACTGAGCATATACCTTGTGCGTACTAATTTTAAGTGGCAATTGTGGCATCTGTTGAAATTTTTATAGTGTTTGAACAGGCCCATTTCATATCAAGAGAACGATAAATAAAGTATGAAGTGGAGGATATATGTACATGCGATGTTTATGCAATAGATAGGGATCACAGATCAAGTAGGTTGATTAGAAGGTTCATTCTCACTTATCCACCACCCTTTAGTTTTGACAAGGGATTAGATGGGATTAGTTGACACGGGTTAGTGATTACACTGCTCACTCTGAAATTTGGTCCTGGTGGGTGACACTAATTAGCTGATTTGCCCTGTTACAGTGAACAGTGTTCGTGAACTTTAATTAAATTGTGTCGATTATGCTATTTGTGTTTTTTTAATTCAGTGAACACTTTTCACTATTACACGATTATACAATGGTACATGAGGTTCTTTAAGGTCAGTCACGATGGCTAACCAACAGGTTAATGTCCAGTTTATTCCTAATGGTAGAGGTGGTCAGTACTTAGTGTTCCAAAATCACAAGTTTGTAGTTAAAAGAAGACGAGGAACATCTGTCCATTGGAACTGCGCCCAGAAGAACTGCCATGCCACGGTTAACACCAAAGATAATATTCTCACGCCCTACAGAGACCAGCATAACCATGCATCTGTGGAGAATAGAATCGCTGTAGATTCTTTCTTGGCCAATCTTAAGGACCTTGTCCTAAAAAGATTCCAAACCAATTCCATCTCTTTATCAGGAGGAGTTATCAGGTAAATATTAACATAAATACTTGGCAACTTTTTAATTACTATTAAATACTAAAATACTACAACAGTTTTCTTTGAATTTAACATTGTGTTTCTCTGTTCTAGGTCTGAGAGTGATGAATCCTGACATCATTGCAGAAGTGCCCATCTTTGACAGTGTACGCCCTGCTCTATACCGCTCGAGCCAAAGACATCCCCATCTGCCAGCAACTAGATCAGCAATAGATCTTCCCGATGCATATACTAAGACGCATGCCAATGACAACTTCCTGCTGTTTTCTCACGGCGACCATGACAAGATCCTGACCTTCGCGACTGACGAGAACCTGCGACTTTCTCTCGAAGCAGATGTGTACTACTGTGACGGAACATTTGACAAGTGCCCTGGTGTGTTCACCCAGCTTTACACCATTCATGCATTTGTGCAAAATAAGATGTGCCCTTTGGTGTATGGTCTGCTCCCAGATAAAAAGCAGTCGACATATGAACGTTTCTTTGAAAATGTGAAGAATGTAGCGGCCTCTAAGAACATTGTATTGGATCCAGTGAGTGTGTTCACTGATTTTGAGTCAGCTGCTCAAAACGCCATCAAGATGACTTTTCAAAATGCCATATTAAAGGGTTGCTACTTTCACTTTAGCCAGAGTGTTTGGAGAAAAGTTCAGAAGCTTGGAATGGTAACTGAATATAAGGACAACCCGGACATAGGTTGTCTTGTAAGACGAAGCGATTGCTTTGCCCCTGGTACCAGTGGACTGTGTGAGTGATGTGTGGTGGCAGGCCCTGGAAGATGCACCTCCTGGGGTGGAACAGTTTACAGACTATATGACATCGTGACTGGGTGGAGGGTGACCATGGCAGGACCATGTGGAACCACTTTGCCACCGAAGGCCCCCGCGACTACTAATCATGTTGAGGGCTGGCACAGGAAGCTTTCCTGTTTAGAAAACCATCCCAATATCTTCAAGATTATTGAATTCTTGAAAAAAGAACAATCTTACGTAGAGGCATCATGTATGCAATTAAGAGGAGGTGCCAAACCTCCTCGCAAGAAAGTTAAATATGTCAATTTAACAAACAGATTATGTAACATCAAACAGCAATTCTTGGCTGGCCATATGGATGTATATGCATATTGGGATGCAGTATCCCATTTAACAGGCTATTGAGGATTGTCATAGATATTGAATGTATTGTTAATTTTGATATTGTATGTATTGTTGAAATAAAAAAAAATGTAGAAAGACTTACTTTTTTACTACTACATTCAAGGGGGGATCTTATTTCACAGGGAACAAAATTTCAGGGACATCTATTGTCTTGAGGATTATTCCGCTTCAGTGACTTGTCCACCTAGAACAATAGGTGGTGGATAAACGAGAAGACCCCGATTAGAAAGCACTTAAGGGGATGTATATAAGTTGTATACATAAGGGATTACATGTGTTAAGCAGCCACGGGAGTGTTTACATAGATGAGTACGTGCTTTTTACGAAGCCATTAGAGAAATGATACAAATTCTTAGACAATGTAATTATAAAGTAAGTAGGAAGAAATAGTATAAAGATACTTAAACAGTATGAGGTACTTATAATTTACCTAAGCCAATATAGTAAACTGTAAACAAACGATATTGTGTTCTATTGCTCTGTGTATCATTGCACAAGTTTATTTATATAAATATCTACACAGCAACAAGCGTAATGACTTTACGCCAGACTCTCTGATACTTATAATACTGCTTTTATACAGATTAATGACACTGACACATTTGCCGGGTTTTTTTACGTTCTTGGAAAAAGGAAATATACACCTACATCTTATTAAACATCTTCCTGTGCTTATAATGCACAAAAATTAAACAAACAAGTAAAAAACTCTTTACAATTTACCATTGCATACACATGTCTATTACATAACACACTTTCTATACCTTTTAACTATGGGGCGTGGCTTAACATGGCATGATTTGGATTTTTTCGGGACATCGCCGGACCAGACTCATAACACTAATTAATTGGCTAAAACAACCGGGGTTGTGTATTCAAAAGAGAATTTCATTGGCCTCCAGAAAGAAAGATCTGATTGGCTGTCTGTAATCAATATAAGTCGGGGTTTGACTGGTATCGGTACCTTTCATCTGGGACTACGACTACGAAGACCTTTGGAACCACGATGGAATCATCATCAACAAACAAGACCCCTACTAAGGTAAGTCATTCTTGAAATTGTTTCAAAATTGAACTGCTGTTGTGTGATGCATTATTGAATACGTGGCAGTACAGATTACATATTGCTACTTATGTCTGGAAATATGTGGTATTTTGATACAAAGTATAAACATTGTCTACTTAGTAATTAGGTTTGCATTAACATTAACATTGCGTGTCAATAATATAATTTACCAACACAGTAATTCATGTTTTTGTTTCAAATTGTTATAGAAACAATGTACGCAGAACATGGCATTCTTGGCTTTTTCTGAAGTGATCGAAATGAGGAGTAAGTTTGGAATGTTCAAAGGAACGGAAGTTATTTTGAAGTCAAAACCGAATGCCCTGACGATGGTGAGGATGCCGATGGATTTTGGAGAAGTGAAACCAGGCTTTCACATGGCCACAGATGTCATTCTCAAAGAGGATGGCGTTTTAAGGCTGCATAACAATTCGAAGGTAAACAATAGACTTTTCTTTGGGTAAAAATGGGGAAGCGAATATAAAATACTTGTAGATGTTAAATGATTCTTAGAATAAATATCCAATTTAAAATAAAAAACCCTTAAATTCACTTTTTGATATGATGCTATTTCAGTTGCAAGTTTTTTCTTAATTCTTCTTCATATTTCACCAACAAACCACGTGAAGAACTTTTGGGGCAAAAGAAAAATACATGTACGTTGTATAATCCCATCATTTAAACTGCCATACCATCATATCGTATATGCAGTCCACAATACTTAAAGCCAAATTAATTGTTACTATAAAGAATATTTCATTTTAGTATGTAATATACTCATGTGTGATGATTTCTCTATATTTGCTTTCTTACAGATTCTTTCATGCAGGCCGTTTGCCTACAATGAAGGCCTGATTGAAGCTTTTAGAAACCCTCCAGTGAAAAGCGTAAAAGAGGCTCTGGGCACGTCCTTAGGGACCAAAATCACTGTCATTGGGAAAGTAGAACAAGTTAGTATTATTAGGGAATCACCTAATTCTAATCAATTTTACGTTATTTGATATTTCTCTCAAACCAGATTTAACATTGCAAACTAAACAAAACAGAAAATATTTTCGTTTACAAAATAACAATTTAAATATAAGTTAACATTTGTGTCATTTAATTAATGTATTCCTTTCTGTCAAGGTGTCACGGGTATATGAGACTGATCTGAAGACAGTCACTCTCGCAGAGGAGAACCACAACATGGCCGTGAAACTGTGGGGCAAGAAATCGTTTTTGGATACCCCAATGAACCAGCTGGTTCAGATTTCGCATGTTTGTGCGAAAGAATACAAATACAAGAAAGATTTGAATTCAACAAATCTGACCACGGTTGAGGTGAGCAACAGATGATTTTTAATACCCTAGTAAATGACATCTATGAACACTCATTACTTAAGAAACAATTTACTTAATTTCTACCATCTGCGTCATTCAGGAAATATATCTTAAAAGCTCTATTGTAACATATGCTTTAGGAAGTATATTGTAACATTTTGAAAACACAAAACAATTGTGTGATGAAATAACCTTCATTTCTAGACTCATCGTATTCTTTTGTAGGTAATCGAACAAGAAATGGAGACGATAGAAGGAGAGGTAGATGCAATTGGATTTGGCGAGTAAGTAAATGATTAGGTTCATATTCACACTGTCGATGAATACCATGTAGTTACCTTTTATCTGGCCCCCAACCACCATCAAATTGATGAAAACAAGGTTTGTTAATATCCTCCATAAAAATTCTGTACTGCTCATTATGAAATAAGTTACCTTTACATAAAACCAGTAGTCTGTTTACAACTATTGTGTCACAATAAATATATTGCAAATGTCAGTGAACTGTCGCTTAGTAAAACCATTTTCATGTACAACTAATGTTGCAGAAAATATTATGTCAAGATATGTTTAATAATTTCAATGTTATTCTTTCAGATGGATTCTCCAGACAAGTGCTGACAAATGTACAATAAATAAAATAAACAGGAGCAGCCCAAGGTTAAAGTTGGAGCCGTACCAACTCAGGAAAGTAACAAAGTTTGTTTACTATTCTCTATTTTCCAAAATGGCTGGCATGGAATTGGGTGATCTCTTGCAGGGTATAACTGGATAAATTACAAAGCAACTACCACTACTGTCATCCACTTTGGGAAAGCAGAGTGTAGCACAAATTTTAAAACCATTTGACGGGGATCTCCAAAAATTCAAAGCAAGGATTGAAAACTGACAAAAGCCGATGAGGACAGAATCAAACTAGTGGCCAATCAGTCTAGTACTGGGGCAGCCAGTGATTTCATTCATAGATACAGTCAGACCTCGTTAATACGAACACTTTGGTTTTTTAAAAAAAACGTTCGGATAGTGAAACGTTCGTACTGCTGAAACCACAGTATATGCACCGAGTTACTTCCCCTTGATATCTTTCCTTACTATCGAGACTCTGAGGTCATAGATGAAGCCTATGTTTATGAAGGAAATTATAATCCTACTGTTGATAAATATGAAGTTTATTTTTATAATGTTATTCAAAAACTATGGCGATTTTTTTCCATTTGTGACATGTCATAACATGCCAGTGCCTTTTCTTTTTATATTTTCATTTTACGTCATCAGAAAATTATTATAAAAGATTTCTTAAATAATATGTATGGTTGCCTATTTCCCGATATCAGTGGCTTTCATTTCGGTAACATGACATAACAACCGAAAATACCTCCGTTTTGGCGTCGTATGAATAGCATGGGGGAATCGTTTGATGTCGGTATCGTCGAAAAGCTCTGAACATCAACAACATCACTGAACCCTTGCCGAGAGTATTTTCACAGTTGTAAGAAGCGATTTTATTGGATAAAAATTTGTTTGTAATGACGCTTTTTCGCTACAGTCTGCTATAAGGGTCGTGATTGGTCAAAATCAGACTCGTGACCTAAGGCAGCCAATCATATCACGGCAATGGATATTGTCCTCATAAAAGAAAACTTTTAGATTTAGACGAAAGTTATGGGTAAAATAATGCTATTTTGAACATATTAAGCAAGAAATCGCTACCTATTAGTTTATTAAATTTACATCGTTACTTTGCTCTTTGACAATGTTACTGTGGACCCGCTGCCGAAGCATGTGTCCGAGAATCGTTGTTTTCAATAACATTGCGAAAAATAGTTTATAATTTTAATTCGGTACCGAGCATATATTTCTGGATTGAAGTCTTTCCCAAAACAGCGTGTTTGATGAAATTTCCCTATCACTTATGATAAAGGGATCAAAGGGATGAGTCGCTACGTCGCTAAACAAACAACGTGTCACTTTGAGTGGACAAGTCAGCAGCGCGGTCAACTTCAATCGTTCGGATTAACGCAGCTGTTTACAACTTAATTAGTCCAATGCGTTCCGACTGACCAGCGTTCCGAGGCGGAAACTGAATCATCGGACTAACGAGGTGTCAATTATATACAATATATAGGGAGATGATTTGGTGCCCGGTGAGTAGCGTTCAGAAGTCGGTGGATTCGGATTAACGAGGACCGGATTACCGCGGCCTGACTGTATATGAATGATCATGGCCAAGTAACTTGGGAAAAATTCTGTTCGAACTTTCTAGTAGGTTCACAGAAATAACCGACTATTAACATGCTTTCATGATTCTTCGTACAACTAAACAGGAGCCAGGGGAGAGTGTACAGGTCCTTGCTGAAAGACTACTCAGTCTTGCAGAAGAGGTATGGGCTAGGGGTAGAATGCCAGCTTGCAGGTTTCTTTATTGCAGATTAGATAATGACTATCTGAAGATGAAATATTCAGTGTCTGTACCAAGAGCAACACATTAACAGAATCTCCGGGCAAGATTTAATCAACAAAAAGTAAGAACAAAGATCAATTACGAAAATAGATCGAGGGAAGAACCAATCGAGATAGACTGCCTCCAAAACAGGAAGTGCTATATGTGCGGGAAATGGTCATAAAACCAGAGACTGTAGGATGCTAAGTATAAATGCTGTGACCAATCAGGGAGCTGATTCCACAAGGATAGTTTTCTTCCATTAGTTCGTAGCCATATGTTTAAAAAATGTTACTATGGGAACCTTTCATCCAGAAACTTTATCTAACAAAACTACCCTCAAATATAAAACAAATAGGCAGCATCCCATGGGCCACCAGATTGAACAATAATCCAATCTGAAAACCATAAATGTTGATGAGACAGTAAATTGGAAGATATCTAGAGGGTTAATTGTTCTTATTATTGTAATTACACCTGGCTAAGTTATATGTAAGAAACTGTTGAAGCTAGATAAATGGAAAAGGTATAAGAACATCGACTTGGTAACGACCGAGTTCAAGATGTGTTAGTTGATACTGAAGGCAAATGTCAAGCTCACAGAGGAACACTACCCTGTGCACCTGTTGTAACCACAGCACACATCTGTAAATTGTGCAATCTTGACTTTCCCTACAACGGCAACACATCAAATCTGATCAAACCTCAAAAGAGAACATGGTGTGGATGGGCAGGAGGCAAAAATCGGTCCTACTAATGCTGACAAGCCATCTACAGCTAAACAACCAAAACTTGCCGAATTTGTAGGTAAATAAAAAACTGTCACAGATGCAGTGGCTGATTCCATAGCATGTGATATGAGGCCTTATTCCATAGTGGACAATATTGGGTTTAGAAACCTACTTTCAACCCTGGTATCAGATCCCTAGCAGGACTCATATTTCTGAGTCAGTCATTCCAAAGTTGTACGACAATGTGAGAGACAGGATTAAAGGTGAACTTAGGAAAGCACAGGCTCAGTGACAGAACTAAACGCTAGAATATTTTCTGGGCAAATTAAAACCATGCAACTGGTTTCCCGGTGGGCAAAAGGGCATATGTCATTATCATCGCTGATTATAAAAATATGTCAGTAACACTGACAATTTTCTCTTTCATTTGGCCTCCAACACACGTTCATTACCTTCTTTCATTTCATTTGTAAACACAGTAATCCGTAAGTTTCTATTTTAGGAAGTAAGTGACTGCGTATGACAGGTAATGGCGGAAATATGTGGCGGTTTATTGAAAACACATTCACCTGACAAAAAATTGAAGTTGTTGGGCGATCTTTGGGCTTAGCTGCATGCTTATGAAAAAAAGGAGTGAAGAAGAACTTTCCAGGCATCTTGGCTGTCAGTTTTTGTGGCTTGTTCACAGTGACCGAAAACCCCCGGCATTGATGACAGTGTCAGTGATATGTTGTCAAGTAAACAACATGAGCAAGCAGGTGGTCAGGTCAGGTCAGGTCAGGTCAGGTCGGGTGTGTGGGTGTGTGGTGTTTGAAAATGTATTGCTCCACTTGCTGTAGATATGATAGTGTTGGAACTGGGGCAATGGTAACTCACTGTTCTACTTTCAAACTCTAATCGCTGAAATTCCATGAGAAATCCATAGGTTACAAAATGATCACTGCCAAGTTACAAGCTTCAAAAGCCAAGCCCATCGCCTCACAAGCTGAGTTTTTTTACTGCATCGGTTTGTTTTTTACTGGGCCAGTAGAAAACACCTTGGGCCTTTAAGTTATTATGTCTACTGGTTCAATGGGCCAGTCTGAAAATAAGGATAATTTGTATCAGTGCAGGCAACTGCCATCAAAACAAGTACACTGACTTCACGGCAACAGAGATTACATGGCGATAACAGCACACATTTGGGGTTTTTTTGGTTATAAATAATTATATTTACTTCATAAAATGTTATTTATATTTTCAGGTTTTATTTTAACATTGAAGAAAAAATGTGGTTCGTTGTGATTTTAGTTTTGTTGCATTCTTAGTTCTGTACTGAACTGAAGATCAAGTGTATCGTTTCACCCCTTGAACTCAGTAGGTTCACAGAGATTACCAACCATCAACACGCTTACATGATTCTCGGTAAATTAAACAGAAACCAGAGGAAAGTGAACATCTCTTTGCTGAAAGATTACTCAACCTAGTAGAAGAGGCATATGCAGTGCAATGTCTAAGGAAGAACCAATGGAGATAGACTACCTTGGAATGGGAAGTGCTACAGATGCCCGATACAGGCTACTGGTAATTGTTCTTATCATTGTAATTACAATTTGCTAAGTTACATATAAGATTTTGTTGAAGCTAGATATATGGAAAAGGGGATAAAAACATTGACTTCGGGACGACTGAGTCCAAGATGGTGACAGTTGATGCTGAAGGTAAGTATGTCAAGCTCACAGAGTAAACACTACTCTCTTATGACCTCCTGGACCGGCTAGAAATAAGCCCCTGTTGTGTGAAATCTATATCCAATAATGAATGCTGTAACACAGGGCCAAAGTAACGGATACCTGACTCCAGGTGTGGTGAACTAGTCAACTACAAAGAACAGGGCAACAGTGATGTGAATCCACAGAGACAAAATTTGTTCCACAAACAATGCTTCCTGAGAACTATGAACCTATTTGAAAAAAAAATATGTGTGTGGGCATTACTCACTTTGGCTTGTCGTCTGTGGACAGTTAATGGGTGCATCTAAACATTCGTCAAACAGTGATGATAAACTGATGACAGTATTTCTCCACTGTTATTTATCATTGTAGTTTTAGGTGTTCGATAAAAAAGTACCGGTAAAATAGTCCTAAATTTGCATAGGTGAAAAGGTCCTCTGGCAAAAAAGTCCCCTTTTAATTTTCCAAAAAGACCTTATGACATAATGACGTATTGAGTGAGCGAGTTTAGTTTCACGCAACACTCAGCAATATTCCAGCTATATGGCGGCGAGGTCTGTAAATAATCGAGTCTGGACCAGACAATCCGGTGATCAACAGCATGAGCATCAATCTGCGCATTTGGGAAATAATGACATGTCAACCAAGCCAGCAAGCCTGACCACCTGATCCCGTTAGTCGCCTCTTACGACAAGCATGCATTACTGAAGGTTCATACCAACCCGGACCTTCACGGGTCTAATAACGTACTGAAATGTTGATACAAAAATCATACATCAGGACTACAGTTAACATAAGCTATTTCTATGGCATGTGAGTATGGATTAACTCAGTAAAACTGTGGAATCAATGGATTCTCCCAGGCATCGCTTATGTATTATTATGTTGTTGTTTATACTTATCTCGATATATAAGGCAGGTTATTCTAAACCATGTAAATGAAGTAGTAGAACAGAAAATTTGTAGCTAAACATTTTCTGATGTGAAAAGGTCGAATGTAACACTAATTGTCCTCTACACTCCGTCAAAGATATGTCAAGCTTGTCAAAAATATGGCCAGCTAAGCAGATATGTCAATGAGAATTGCCAACACTTGTCCGAGATATGTCAAACTAGTAAACAATGTGGCCCATCTGCTGCCCAAGGGTCAGCCTGACTTTGCAGCCTTCCCCCTGGTAGTGTCTATCCAACTCGGTGTATACTGGTCGCCTACCTCACAAAGTTGTACAGCGAGAATAAAAACATCCATTATTTATATGTAACTACGACTATGTTCAAACAGTGCCAAAGGTGTTACACTTGTGACGATGTCAGCACTTTTCCTGAGAGTGCTACTGTTCCTGTTTAACAATTTCTTATTTTGCTTTCTTCATGTGTTTCTTGGCAAGTTTAATTTCAGCATTTGAGTCGCAAAATCTTCAATTTACATTTTGGGGCTAACCTTTGTCCAACCATAAGTTTATCCCAGAAGTAAGACACCATGTATGTTCTGAAGAGTCCTTCTTTGAGACAGTCAGGTAAAAGATTAAAATGTCGAAGTCAAAGATGTTTTGTTTGTTGCTGCTGCTGATGTCGCACTCAGAATACCAGCCATATGACAGAAGTCTGTAAATATTACAGTTTGGTCCAGACAATCCAGTGATTGACATCAAAGACATCAATCTGTACAATGGGAATAAGATGGCATGCATCAACCGACTGATCACACAATTAATTAAAGACCTGGTATGACAAGCATGGGTTGCTGAAAACCAACACTTACCTGGATCTTCATAGGGTTATAAGTGACATGTACATACTGAAAGGTGCAACAATATATAAATACTGAAATTATAGGCAATAAAACCCATCAATCTAATCTTATATCAGGATGAGTTACACACAAGTCCATGTGTGACGTATGCATAACTCAAGGTGTCTGTAGATATTGTCTAGAACTTCAAACTTCAACTGAAGAAATAAATATACATTTTGATACTTTTACGATGTTAGTCCAATACGAGCCAACACATTTAAGATAGATGTTTAGTGTATACTGACATCCAATGAAAACACATAATTAACTTTAAATTGAAGGACCAGAAAATGAACTATTTACATGCATGACAAGAAGGATGAAGATGATGTTGGTGTATTTGATTATCTTATGCCAAAATTCGCAGAACAATTTGATTTTTGCAGCCATTTAGTAGAAAATTTAAAAAAATTGAATATGTGTTTCCAAAGTGTTTCAGTATGTTTTTCCTACATTGTGAGATCGCATGTGTGTGTGTGTACAGTGGAAATGAGAGATGTCCTTAAAGCTTTCAAAAACATAGGAATCACCATTTAATATTCTTGGGACATCAATGGGTGCTTTTCACCCGACATGCTAGCTTATTTGAAAAAGAACAATATAAAACTCTTTCCAAATAAAATAACCAGCACTACCAGAATATTATATGGCTGATTGCACAATTGAGGCCTACGTCCACTGGGACTGCCTTGTGTGTTCTTGAGTTACCTGACCTTCAGATGACATGACTCTGACCTTGCTGTGACACTTCCTGCTGGTTTCTTGACTTTGTGAATGTTCTCTCAGAAACAGCTAAGCTTCACAGAGTCCCCAAGTGAACCATACCAAGCCAGTGTTGCTGCTAAACGTTTGACCTATACTGTCCTTTGGCTGGTTGGTTGGTTGGTTGGTTGGTGTGTTGTGCAACGCCACACTCAGCAATATTCCAGCTATATCTGTCCTGTGGAAATGTCCTATACTGTCTTGAAGCAACATCCTGTCCAAAAACATTATCCTTACAGAAGGCAAGGCATCTGTCGCTGTGAGAACTGATGTAATAAACACTTCTCTCTACACCTACTGGTATGGTTATGTTCAGTCTGTGTTGTTTTGTTCCACTGTGACATCTTGAATGCCTTCCGATTGCTTGATTGTTCTTACTTGTATACAAGACATTGAAGGATTCAGATTAGTTGAAAGTCTGACGTCTCACTAAACTACATACAGGTACGGCTTGACAAAACTGTGACAACTTGTGTGCCTTCAGATTATTTGGTTGTCTAATGTCTGATGTCTTACCACACATAACACACTGTAGCACCACATCTTGTATGCCTTTAGAACATTTAAATATTCAGATTGCTCCCACACTTCCAACACACAGTCTTGACTTAAACATAATACATCTCCTGTGAGGTTGCCTGTCCGACTGCCTGTAGATAGTTGCCTGTGGCTGAGTCTGACTGCCTGTATATAGTTGCCTGTAGTGGAGTCCGACTGCCTGCCGTTTCTCACACTCACCACACTGATGAGGTCTGACATCAATGTTGCGTCAAATGTGTGAATTTGCAAGAATTTTTCCCTGCTCTCTCTGGCGATACTTCATGCATTTCTGCAGCGGAACCAGTAGTGCCAACATTTCACACACTCAGCACATTGGTAAGGCTTTACCTTACTGATACAGCTTTGGCTTCCTGCACTGAATCAGATTTGATAATTTCTGAGTCAAGGCATCAGTAAGACTTAAGCCCAAAGGGATCCTGTGCTGGATCTCATACGGGAAACGATTTCCCACATTGTAAAGACTTGACTTTGCAGGGGATGACATCACAAGCCGACTGATAGACCCCGGGCCCATTCTAGCACCTGTCTAGATGATTAAGTGTGAAGTGGTGTGTTGGGCACAGGAACGCTGTTCCTGGAACCAGTGCCCTCAACCACCATAATCCCTCAGCTGGATCTGAATCAAGCAGCTTTACTGGCCTCCATAGTGAAATACTGATATACCTTATAGTGCCTGAATTGTCTGAATGACATCCACATCACTGATAGGCCTGCACACTGACACATTCATGTCCCTTTAAGTGCCCTGAGTATGTGACCCATTACATGGGATCAGAAGGAAACTTATCATGCAAATGTATTCAACATGTACAAAACTACACTTGTCTCCTCTGTATCTCAGGCTGCCTGATCCTACAATGCTTTCCTGGTCTCCATGCTCGTAAGACTTGACTACAGCATCACTCCACATCTCAGTAGGGGTACATATGCCATCTGCACTCAACACACTGAAACAGCTTTACTTCCCCTCTCCATACTTCCAGAGGTCACTTGTCTTTCTGGTCTCTATAGGCACTCCCTCTCCTCCAGCATGTCCAATGCTTATTTCGGAAATTTTCCATCTGAAATATTTACACAAGTTAATATTATTTGTTTTCAGGTAGCTAGTTTAACCTGTTTACCTACCTGTGAGCATGGTGAACAAGCTTGGTTTAATGAAAGGAACACCAAAATAAATGCTGGTCTTTACCATTTTGGTGAAAGTTTTTCTTGTTTTTTATTTAACAATATTCAGCAATATTCCTGGTATAGGTCTATAAATATTCAAGTCCAGGCCAGATCATCCAGTGATTAACAACATGAGCATCTATCTACGCAACTGGGATACGATGACATGTGTCAACCAAATCAGCGAGCCTGACCACCTGATCCCGATAGTTGCTTCTCATGATAAGCATGGGTTGCTGAACACCATATTGGTGAAGGTCACAAGCACAGGTATTGTACTGACACACAAACATGACCAAGGGTCACAGTCAAGGTCAATTTTGGGGAAATCTCATCTTGATGCTCTAATTCCTGCAAATCTGCACAACAAACTGTGGCATCAAAGACAAGCTAGTCTGTGTCCCTTGTGATGACTGAAGTTTGCAAATTGTATGCCGATCGTTCTAAGTTTTCAAATAATGTAAGAAATATTTTCAAAGTAGGCCATCATACCTTCAGTTCAAGGTCAAATTGATTCTCAAACCAAAACACATAAGCTCCCAGAAGCATATTGCATTGTCTCCCAGAATCCCTAAGGAGCCTTTCCTTTCCAAATGAAATAACTGTCATGGCATCTATCACAGAACTATCTTATAAACAGAAATGCAAAGATGTGGCAAGGTCTTGATGAAATACCTTTCCCGATATTATAGGTGCGATATGACTAATATACAATTTAGCCCTTTTATTTCATTAGTTGCTATTTTACCTCTCAAGGGTCATATAGCTGTGAATTTTATGTTATATACAGTCAAGCACCGTTGTGTCGAACTCTGATAACTCGATATCTTGGTTGTCTCGATATAACATCTCGGTCCTTGCAAAATCCTTCATAATATCATTATTCAAACTCTTTTAACTCGATACGGATGTCTCGATATTTCGATATAATTTCATTGTCCCAACAAGCAAAATTTCCCTTTTAACTTTATATTTGCAAAGAAACTCTATATTCACCTACCTTTCATGGGCAAGTACTAGTATCCCTCTGAACTGAGGTTGTTTCCACACGTTTACACCCGGTGCGGCATGAATTAAAGGGATGCGGTAGTGTAAACTAATTAGGGCTAATTGAGTTGAAGGTGTCACTTGTTTGTTATTTAATTAGGGTTAATTAAGAAGGAATTAATTAGAAAGTACTCACTGTTACGACTAAACACTACTGACAACAGATTATAGTTTCGAATCAAAACATACTGAGAAGCGTTTTGTTTTCTTTCATAGTGTCATGTGATGATATGCCCTGGTCGGATGTCTCGAAGTTCGGATAACTCGATATTCTTTATTGGTCCCATGAATATCAAGACAACGGTGCTCGACTGTATATATTTCCGTGATCAATACAGAAAACTGATTTCCTGAACACACTGGCTGGATGATATTGTGAATGCTATGCTTCTTACGGCTAGAGGACGCTATGAATACTATGCCAACTAGAGTATGGACAAAAGGTGGTTGCTCAACAGTGGTTGTGTGGTTGTTTTTTTAGCATTTTCAATATGTCATTATTTACCTGCTTTTAAACCAGTACTGAGTTCAATCGAAGCACTTTGCAAAATCTGCCAAATGCAACCTCACATCTATACCAATTTGCACAGAGACCCAGCATAGAGTCTCTGATTGGATAGCGTCTTCTATTATTCGCACCTAAACGAGCAACTATATTATCCAATCAGAGACTCGCTCTACTATTCGGTGCAGGTCTGTAGCCTGAGATTTGTTTACTTCCGGGCATATGTCCTGACTTCGTGCGAGAATGGACGGCAAAATTATTGAAAGCTTTAAATGAGAATAAAATCACCAGGTTAGTGATGCGCAAGGTACTTTACAGAGGTCAATTGAGCATAAATTGTGCAGTTTATTCAACGGTCAAAGCGATGGAAGCGTTTGTCAGACCGAAACCGAGCCGAGCCGGGCCCCCATTTTGTTTCGATTTACCGACACACCTTTCTTATATCTTATATATATAGGTCATACTTATAAATATATCAGAGCCAGGCGCCTATGTACTATACCCCATCCATGACAATATATATCTTGATGCCAGTTATTTGCATTACAAGCACCTGTGTACAATCAGCCAAGCCATACAACCAGACAACTCAAATTCCTCTTTTGGTTGTAAAATCTAAAACTATTGAGTTAAGCGTGTTTAGCTTAATTTTAACATGAGAACTTCCACAAAACTTTAAAATTTCGTTTGTTATACTTCTGTAACAAATTACCAGTACATCTCAAATGAAAATAGGCTATATCTATCATGTGCAAACAACAAATTTTGTGCACAGATTTGACAAATTAAGTTATGCATACTATATAGTTCCCTAAACGCGAATGCATTGAGTATTTTTTTAATTAAAAGGAGTTAATTGCTAAACCTACGTCACACGAATGGGACCGTTCTCAATAATTACATTTTCACAATCACTGGATTTATTTCTCTAGCGAGTGTCTAGTTGACGGACACCGGCGAACTGTGTGATATAACACTTCCAATCACAATATCACCTGTACTCACTCTACTGGTGTGCCATTTTACAGCCGCATCAAGCAATCTGGATAATTTTGCTCACTCCACGTGGGCCAGTTTATAAGAAAACATAACTGCAGAGTAAGGGCACAAGAGATAGGTATGCTAGATGGTATTCCTTTGCATACACACCTGTCTTACTTGCATTTCGTCGCTGGACATTGCAGACAACGTGCAGTTACCGCTCAACAGCGTCAACACCAGCCACTGACAGTCACTCTCTCTGAGCTCCTGACAGTCCTGTAGACATATTCGAAACTATTCGTGTCATTCCGGCAATAGGTCACGGAATAACACGAGTTGGTCACGAATGGCGCGAAATATTAGACTAGGCTCCTGTCTACACAAACAAGAGAGAGCATTGTGCTGCGTGCCGACAGTGCAACCAGTTTTAAAAATGTGCGCAAACAAAATTCGGTCGTCGACGACCAACAGTTCCACATACAGGAAACGGTAATCGTTGAAAACAGCAAAACAAAATTCATTTCAATATACCAAAACGCACCCAAGAATGTTTGGTAAACACAACTTTTGTTCGGAACTGGCCGTAACCACAACAAACATCAACTATTTTAGTGTTTCAAAATCCATTGTTTTATACGTCCAATCTAGATGTAACATACAGTATAATAAAACTTCATGTTTTTATTTTGTCACTAGCTTGACAACGACATTAGAATCTACGTCGAAACGTCGCCTCCACAGAATAAAAGAAGTTGTATATCCATAATAATTGTCATTATTCTTTGTGTTGCCATTGCAACTTGCAATAGTTCAGGATGCATAGTGTTGGTGAGTTTTGAGGTTAAAATCCTCACCACAATATGGTCTTTTCAAGCTGGCAAAGCTGGATTCCAAGCTGAGTGCCAAAGATCGGGGGTTCGAATCCCATATTCGTCCTCAGTATGTATCAAGGTGTGTCAGCCCCGTGAGCTTTAGTGATCGTTTTTACTGCATCCGTTTGTGTCACCTCGGGTTGATATAATTTCTATACACATGTGACTTAATCGCGCTGTTCAGGGTGGCGTTAGACGCATCTCACTATCTCCTAAAATACCCAAGTATAGTCTGAATGGTTTTTTTGTGGTTTTGTTATGAGAAACCTTGAAGTGACTATCAAAAATATTTATCTGACAAAGCCCTTCTGTATATCAATCTTTCTCTATATATTATGTTACATGTGTTGAGATTGTCAGTGATTAACCCTACTGCTTACTAGGGCTGTGTATTGGCAAAAAACTTGTATTGCAATATATCGCGATTGAGGTGCCCGTGTTCATTCAAGCTGTGTGCGTGTTCATGAACTTTAGTTATATTTTTGTTGGTTTCTGGGTGATAATTTGTTGCTCATGTTCTCTAATTTAAATAGTTTATTTAATTTATATATTATGTTTTTCAATAAAATGTCCATGTTATGTCGATCATAGAATAAACTCAATACATGGAGTCTCTATTGTCATTTCTTAGACCATACCAGTTTAATTACAAGGGTACAGTACAGGCAAACCAAGTACAACCAACCATAAATTGTGTTGTTTTAAGGTTTCTGCATTTTGGGAGGACACCCGATACTGATTGGGGGCGGTGGGGTAGTCTAGTGGTTAAAGCGTTGGCTCGTCACGCCGGGTTCGAATCCCCACATGGGTACAATGAGTGAAGCCCATTTCTGGTGTCCCCCGCCGTGATATTGCTGGAATATTGCTAAAAGCGGCGTAAAAACCAAACTCAGTCAGTCAGTCGATACTGATTGCGAAATATAGGGAGCTTTGCATCAATCACACCAATACACATCCACTGAGCTCTTTGCATTACACACTGAAAGTACATGGGACTCGTGATGTATCGAGGCGTGAGCTGAAGTGTAGGAAGTTGACGCAGAAGATGAAGTATCCCGTTCACCACGTGAAATACTTGTTCATCAGCACGAGCAAGCAGGGCAGGCTGTAAATAGCTTTACTTGTGTTTTTTACTTTACTTATGGGTTTTTAAAAATTTGTTGTATACACAGGTTGAAGCAGGGAAGGGAATTATGTTAAGTTTCAAAGAGGGTTAGGGACCGTTCATAATTTATGGCTTTTTGTGTGTGTGTGTGTGTGTGTGTGTGTGTGTTTTCTGATGAATTTAAAGGGGTTACATTTAAAGGGGTTACACACGTACCGGGGAGGCGTCAGCAATTTTGTACATAAAAATATGTTTAAAATTATGCTTAGAAATTATGAGAAGGGGAGGGGATCATTGATTTTGTACATGAAATGCAATCACATATGATTCTGTCTCTTGCAGAAGTTGCAGGAGCGGATTCAGCTGTTTGAGAAAGATGGGGTAGGGGTGCACAGTCCATTTTCACCCGTTTTCACGAGAATTTCAATGGTCGTTTAATACACACCTTCTGGATCCACGTATGAGTTGTGACAACTCCGTAACAAGCGATACTCCTGTTTTTAGAAATTGGTCTTTTCCATTTGAGAAGCGGGAACAGAGAATGTTATTGCTGACAAGGCACAGAATTCAGCCATTCAGTGGAGCTATCTAGATATTTTTTCGCAAGTCAAAAATTAAACTGGTTTCTGACTATCGTGCAACGTATGTTTCCCACGCACATTCTGGTTACAATTTACAATACTGCACAACAACATTTACTGACGTCTACACATAATACTTCCATACTTGATGATAGTCCCGCACTGTGACCATTCCTAATATCTACATTAAATGTAATCGAAACTGATCTAGATCAGTTAACAGGCAAGCCTTGGGGGATGTTTGTTCATATTTATTGACGTTAGAAAATATAAATAGATGAGATTGAGGCCGCTTTTAGCAAAATTCCAGCAGCATCACGGTCGGGGACACCAGAAATGGGCTTCACACATTGTACCTACGTTGGTGATCGAACCCGGGACTTGCTTGTGACGAGCGAACGCTTTAACTACTAGGCTACCCCATGGCCCAAATAGAGGAGAGAAGTGTATTGAGTAATTAAAGATTTCACGAATTATGTGTTAGTCAAGGTTTCAAGACAAGAGAGTCAACAACCATACTTGCAGTAAACAGAGCGTCCCTGACACAATATATAAACAATAGTGATGACTACTCTCACCAATGATGTTATTTCATCACCTGGTGTCGTCGCTGATTTTCAGATGTTTTCCATATAATGGAATCTTTTTCTGCAGATAAACGAGACTATGTATTCCATGGCGTCTCCGTTTAATATTTAATAAATAAAAGAGGCACTGCCGGTTATAGACATGACGCTCAGAAGGTTTTTATGGATATACCTGTTTTGTAATATAGGTATATTTTCTATTTCCAAAACAATTGCGAAAGGAATCTTCAGTGCTGAATAATAAAGCATCTTAAATCGTGTTTAATATTGTAAAATGGAACTAGAACAATTTATAATGAAGAAGAAGAAAATTAGTTTATTATTATTGTGTCACACATTGTTGGAACAACCCGATCCGATAAAAGTACATATTTTTAACAATGTCCGGCAATATGGCCTTTCAGACAACAACGATACCTTAAAATACATACTTGTAAAACATTTGGCATTAAAAACATAGTCATATACAAATATCACAGACATATAACAATGTCAGCCTGTTGTCTTGGCTTATATGAACAGCTATACAGCAAAGAAAATGGTATTTAGTGGTCGTTGGTTGCCTAATGTATCAGAGAGCACACAAGCGACTTTGAATTTCATGCAATCACTCTCAAGTACCACCCAGCATCTGTGACTGTACACCCACAAAGTTATTTTCTAGTGGCAAAGAGGAAGGGGCGAACGTCTCGGATATCTCGGTGTACACGTTCTTCAGAGTGATGAATACCTATGTCCCGTTTGTTATGTGTGGATCGATGGGGTAGCCTCGTGATTAAAGCGTTCGCTCGTCACGCCGAAGTCTCGGGTTCGATTCCCCACATGGGTACAATGTGTGAAGCCTATTTCTGGTGTCCCCCGCTGTGATATTGCTGGAATATTGCTAAAAGCGGCGTAAAACCAAACTCATTCACATGTTATGTGTTGTAGTTATCTGTAAAGATTACCACGAGTACAGTGACCATACTCTTTCAATTTGCGCTTTGTTTAGGTCTTTGGTGAGATCACCAGGTTCCATAAATCGCAGTGTATCCATGGTTACGTGTGACACCACGATAATTTAGTAAAATTTCAACGATCTGAGGACAAGGCAAAACACACATTCGCAGAAGACAACTGAACCAACGACGACAATGATTCCAAAAGTTTCTGCCTGTTGTCAGATTTGGTGCCGTGGTTTGTCCATCAGTCTGGGAACGGGGAAATATGTGGCACTGGCGAACAACTTACACAGGATCCACAGCGTCAAGCCGGCAATCCAAGGTCACAGCAACGCACATCATTCACTACAACAAATCATGTTATCCTAAGGCACATATAGTTCTACCCAAGGCCAAGTTCATGGTTCACCAGACGTTCAAGGACAATATGCATTACTACCCGCCGAGGTCCGGATTAGAACTGATCTTCTGTAACCCATGCTTGTGGTAAGATGCGACTAACGGATCGAGTGGTTACTGGTGTGTCTGCTTCTTCTACATAGTGAGTCATAATTTGAAGACCCATTGCAGTTAATGATTTCATAAAGAGGATTTAGACTGGAATGTTCCATTTAGATACGATTCAGTACCAGATGACTGACTTCTCCCAAAAAACTGTGAATCAAATGATAAACTTGTTCAATTATTTTGCACAATTTTCATTCTGTGGGTTAATTATGTCTTTTGCTACAGGTGGCAATAGCACATGATTCTGAAAAAGGAAAAGTGTAATAAAACTCTGTAATACATATTTTTCCTGTTGTTTATTCTATACTTTCATCAAATAATGATGTATAATATTCATTCTTAAACATTGTAAAATAATACGACTCAGACACTCTTACTTAGAAAGTAGTATTTATTCATCAAGATCCTGACACTATACAAGTATTAACATATACTTATAATTCTATATATTCAAAAGAAAGCCAAAATTGTAAACAAGATTCAGTCATCCACGTCCAAAAGAAATAACAAATATCATAGAAATAGATAATGTTCTGAAAATAACAAATTGTGTAAATCATGAAAAGAAAGTTTACAACAGCATGTACACATAAAAGCAAACCCTCAAACTTCATCATATTAAGCTGTCATCACACAGACTTTCATCACCATCGATCTACTAACTCTGTATAGGTTGGACAGGATTTTTACTAGCATACTAGAAACTACCACAAATTTCAACTGTCAAATTGAAATGAAATCACATCTTGATAGCATAAATTCCCAGCACATGACATGGACACAAACCAGATGAAGGTAGCATTCCTATGTAAGAGAACATGTATATATTACATCTGCATTTTGAATGTTTCAAATCGAATCAACATGACCATATTAGTTTGCGCGAGCTCTACATTGGGTATGTGACACAGATCTGTGCAGTAGAAGATAAATACCAGCATACTGCAGTGTAGCAGACACAAAGAACACGGACAAATAACAGTCGCAAACACTGACAATGTCAAGATGACATACTAGCAGAATAATACAGTTGCGATTTTTCATGGAACATTTTTTTAAATATACAAGTGGACATGAGGTAATTGTAAGAGGTTTTATAGTTATGTTCTAATATTTGTAACAAAGAACATGAACACGAAAATAGGATTACAGGACTGGGCCTAGATTTTCAAAGCTCTGTTAGCTCTAAGATAGTCGTAAGTGCCATACATTAAAATTAATTTACAACTATCTTAGCGCTAAGACAGCTTAAAAAATCTAGGCCCTGACATATTACACATGCGAGCCAGAAAGGAAAATGCTCACCTTATGGCTTACATTTGTTTTGACTGTAAATCTGTTCTTGGTGTTTCACATGATTGTGATGAAATGAGGTACATATTCAAGGTATACATAGTGTATTACAAACATTTCCTTTCCATAATTTTTAGTTCAAACTAATTATATCCCCCACAATTGTTCAGAGTCAAAATGTACAGTTAGATATCTAAAACATGATAACACGGAGAAGGTTCAATTTATCACAAGTTAAGGAATTAAGACTTCAGTCTTGCCAACAAGGACCTCACAATAAATTCTCATGTGCTTCTGCATGTCGCCTAGACGTTTAAAGTTCTTGAAACAACCAGTACACTGATGGGGCTTAGCTTTGGTGTGACAGCTCATGTGTGCATGCAGTTGACTTGATGTTGTGAATGCCTTTCCACAAACAGTGCATTCGTATGGTTTGACTCCTGTGTGACTCCTCATGTGTCTCTGTAGATGGCTTGATGTAACAAATGATTTCTCACACACATCACATTGGTACGGCTTGACACCAGTGTGACATCTGCTGTGGGACTGCAGATGACTTGCCTGGGCAAATGTTTTCCCACATTCATTGCACTCATATGGCTTGTCACCACTGTGGCACCTCATGTGAACTTTCAAGTAAGGTGATCGTGTGAATGCTTTCCCGCACTCTGTACACTCATACGGCTTTATTCCACTGTGACACTTCAAATGTACCTGCAGATTACTTGATGTTGCAAAGGCTTTACCACATATAGTGCATGCATATGGCTTGACTCCACTGTGAAACAACATGTGCCTTTGCAGGTTATTTGATTGGGTGAATCTTTTGCTGCACACACCACACTCAAATGGCTTGATTCCAGTGTGACACTTCATATGTCTCTTCAGGTAGGCTGATTCTGCAAATGTTTTACTACACAAACCACACTCATATGGCTTGGCTTCTCCGTGACAACTCATGTGATCCTTCAAGTCACATGGGAGTTCGAATACTTCCTGACACTCTCTACACTCATATGGCTTGATATCACCATGACAAATCATGTGTGTCTGCAGTTCACTTCTTTCAGAAAATGCTTTGTCACATTCTCCACACTCATATGGCTTGACATCGACATGAGAACCCACATTGGTCTCCATGCCACCTGATAACATATATGATTCCTCATACTCACTACTTTCATCTGGTTTGGGCTCATGTTGGCACCTTATGTGTTCTTGAAGGTCACCAGACAGTGAAAACGCTTCATCACACTCCATGCACTTAAAAGGCTTCACGCCCTTGTAACACATCATGTGTAACAACAGGTTACACTCAACCTGCCCACATACATTACAAGCACTGGGCTGATCTTCATTCTCATTGTTTACACCTTCATCTTCCTTGTGATTACTTTCTGGGTCATCTGTTGTGACCGATTTATTTGTCTCTGTTTGGTTTTGTGTTTCCATATTAAAGATGTGATATCAGAAATTGAGACGTCACCCTTTTTCAGTTCTGTAGACAAGATCACCACAGATGGAAACCCCAGGTATAGACTGTAAAGGAAATCAGAATCAAATTAATTTAAATAATTAATTTAGGAGTACGGCATGCATGAAATCTTCTATAATGTTGTCTGAACATATCTGATTAAACCTACTTCATGAATGAGATCATACTTTAAGGTGACAGAATTTGTGTCCCAAATCATAAAGAGATGATAAAATCATGAAATCATGGAGACATCTGAACAACATTCAAATCTTGAGCCTCAATATTATGTGCCATCTGACCTGTGAAGGTTCAGGTTAGAATATTGGCCTTCAGTAACCCATGCTTATTGTAAGAGGCGACTAACAGGATCGGGTGGTCAGGCTCGCTGACTTGGTTGACACGTCTTTGGTTCCCAATTGCGCAGATTGATGCTCACTCTGTTGATCACTGGATTGTCTGGTCCAGACTCGATTATTTACAAATCGCCACTATATAGCTGGAATATTGCTGAGTGCAGCATAAAACTCAACTCACTCACTCACTCACTCATTATGTGCCATCCACTTTGGAAATAAATATAATGATATCATAATTTGGTTACTTCTTCATTTAATGGGAAGAAGTAAAGCAGCTGAATTTTCTATCATTTTTCTTGAAATTTCTTTTTCTCTTGGGGTATCCAAACATAGCAAAACCTGTCGAACAAATGCATCTGTTGTCCTGACTGCTACTGATAAGGCAGGACATCCTGAGTCACCTTCTGCAAAACCTGGTGTCATGTAGGATTTTCAGTGATCCATTCACATAACCTAAAGGCAGCGTTCAAAATAAGGAGGGCCAGCTCCAGTTGTTACTGTATCAGGCCTGCAGTTTCACATATTTGCAGGCACTTGTGGCCTTCAGTAAATTATCCTTCAGATTTTTACAACTGGAATCTTTCCCCTTTATTTTTTTCTTTATTATTGTTTCGGGAATCATACATGATCCATCATGTTCTGATAACTTACAGTTTCACTTCCTGGTATTTCAATGCTTTGTGCATAGGAATGTCAACACCAGTCTTTAACAAATGAGAACTTTTCTGTGGCCATAAAGGCTGTTTGCCTTTTATGCCCAATGAAACTGGTTTTGGTGGTTAAGCAAGACTGGTTATTCTCTGGTTTTGAAATAATTTGGACTACATAACTTCTTTAAGAAGCATTTAGAAGTTGGATCAATAAGAAAGGATGACAATATATGGATTAACAACTTCTGTATTACAGTGACAGCAACGTTTCGGTGTAAGTTCTAACACCGTTATCAAGCAAGTGATGATGATAACTGTGTTAGAACCAACACCGACACGTTGATCACACTGTAATAAAGAAGTTGTTTATCCATATATTATCATCCTTTATAAGTGAACTACATAAATAACAAAAAAACAACCCAGCGTCAATGTACTGTTGCTCACCAGTGAACTGAACGTCACATGAAGTGAACACAAGTCAGGAAAGTGTGGGGTACAATAAGGCTTGATTATATGATAATACAGTATAATACGAGAGAAACATTACTTCATGGCATCAAAGACTGAAATACTATAACACCTCATTTGCTAAAGAGTGAGTGAGTATGGTTTTAGCAATATTCCAGCAATACCATGGCAGGGGACACCAGAAATGGGCTTCACATATTGTACCCATGTAGGGAATCAAACCTGGGTCTTCGGTGTGGCAGCGAACACTTTAACCACAAGGCTACCCCACCGTCCCTCATTTGATAAAGATGCTCCAACAGATAAGATACTGATTCCTAATGATGAGTTAATTACATACCACACATTAATATGAGAGTGAGGATATCAAGAATGGATTTAAAACATTTGACCTAAGTGAAATATGTAACATCAAAATGTCCCATCCTTCCAAATTCTATTCAAGAACAAACCTGAACAAAATTGATAAAAACTGTTGAAGATAATTTGAGACGCACGTACATGAGGTAATTATTGCAATGCAATCGATACATCAGTCTGTCATTTCCTTCAGTGATAAACAAGATGTAGGGAAAGTCTTCTACAGCTGTCATTGTACATGATCACAATAATGTTAAAACAGAAAATTCTTCCTTGTACTTAGAGAACATTCTTTAAGCAAATAACCCTAATAAATTGATTTGAAGAAGCAGCACAAAAAGAACTCGAGACAATATAAATCTCTCAGGGAACCAATATGCAAATAAAATGAGTATGAACTGTCACAGCATTTTAAATATCGCCATTTCTATTGGTTCTTAAGTTATCATTCAGTACTCGAAAGTTTTCTTGTCTTCCAATGATGTTCATCTGATTTCAATAATCATTTGCCAAAATATATTTTTCTGACAAAATCTCTTCTCACATGATCAGACAAAATGATTCAAAATGGTGATCTGACAAAATGATTCAAAATGGCGATCAGACAAAATGATTCAAAATGGCAATCTCAGATAATAATGCATCTTGTTTACATACTGATTCCATAGGTTGTCATAGACAAACTGTTGTGAAAACTGATGGGGTTTATTAGAAGTTGTATGCCTCTCTTGAGGGCAATACAGTCTGATATACACCGATTTGTAGCAGTGTTACCCGAGCCGTGCACTGCATGCCTCATATTATGAGGTCATGCGATTGTTAGTAATGCAGGTTCTCGGCAGAGAGTTTGGAGGTTACTGTAGCAGCAGGTAATATTTTGTCCAGTTGTCACCCTCCTGGGAGGGGTGAGACAGAAACTTGTTAAAGCGTCATTGACCAATGAAATTTAAGTATTTTACATGAAGGTAAGATAAAACATTTATGAGCATCTAACATTTCCTCTTAGAGTGGATGTCAAGTCCTTTGTATTTCTTTATACCTCAAGTTATAAGGTATATCATTTAAATCCTTTGCCGTGATGTAATCAGGATCAGTTGGATGGCTGATTGTATGTCACTATACTCCAATAGTCTGTCATGTATCATGACAACTACACTTTACGGTCTCCAGGTTACTAGGATACAGTGGAATATTAAGACAAAGAGAAAAAAAACAATTCAACAGATACAGCATATTTGAGAGAAGTATTTATTAATCATACTATACAAGGTGTATCTGCATATACTAAAAATGTGACCTATTCAAAAGGAAGTCAAAGAGATTCAATCATTCAAGAAAGAGAAAAGGTCAAAATGTGAAATGTTTCAACAGACATTTTTGGGAAGTCATGAAAATCTGTTAATAGCATTTTCCCATAAATCAAAGCTGTAAATGATCATATTTATCTGTATGCTGCGCAGAGCATAATGGTTATCATCAAATTCATGTTCATTATAAATGTTTCTTTCACTCTATACAAATATTTCATTAAAATGTCATCAACTGGTATAAATGTTCAACGTCAAAAAGTCTCTTTGGTGTTAGTTATCATAATGTCAAAAATGAAAAATGATCTGAAAAACATACTGTGAAAATATGCCAGCGTATCAATTTTGTCACAAAAAAAGCCAGCAAGAAGGCTGTTTTACATGAATATTATACAGAACTATGTATTCATAACCACAATAATTTCTTCAGCTTCCATTTTGAATTGTTCAAATTGAATCAACATAAGGATCTATTTTCTTGAGTCAGCTCTGTAGTTGATAAGTGGAATTGATCTGCATTGTAGTTGAAAATTACATGCACACAGCAAAGTTACAGACACAAGGACGGACAGACTAATAACAAATACCTACACTCACAAACACAATAACATAGTCACAATATTCATGAACATCCAATTGCTACATGCTTGATAAATGAGGTAAGGGGTTTTACAGGGAAACTAACATCTCCAAGTAATGACCTTGAATTTGTGACAACAGGAACAATGATGACAAGAACATTGAGAAAGAGGCAAAACAGAACAGACAGAATCGCTCTGTCAGATAATCTGTTCAGAACGTTTCATATAATCATAATAATACTGAAATAAACTGGTACAGATTTTTAAAATATTGATAGGATACCAGCTTCATATTTCAGTCAATTTTTCATTTTGATCACAATTTTGTATTTCCAAAACTGGCCAAATCACCAACAGTTGCATCTCCGAGTTGTTGCATCTCACAAAACAAGATGAACCATAGAAAGGTCCTCTTGTCAACACTTAAGGAATTAAGACTTCAGTCTTGCCAACAAGGACCTCACAATAAATTCTCATGTGCTTCTGCATATCGCCTAGACGTTTAAAGTTTTTGAAACAACCAGTACACTGATGGGGCTTGGCTTTGGTGTGACAACTCATGTGAGCATGAAGGTGACTTGATGTTGTGAATGCCTTGTCACAAACTGTACATTCGTAAGGTTTGACTCCTGTGTGACTCCTCATGTGTCTCTGTAGATGGCTTGATGTAACAAATGATTTCTCACACACATCACATTGGTACGGCTTGATGCCAGTGTGACATCTGCTGTGGGACTGCAGATGACTTGCCTGGGCAAATGTTTTCCCACATTCATTGCACTCATAAGGCTTGTCACCACTGTGACACCTCATGTGTACTTTCAAGTAAGGTGATCGTGAGAATGCTTTCCCACACTCTGTACACTCGAAGGGCTTGTCTCCGCTGTGAACCTTCAAGTGTACCTGCAGGTTTCCTGATGTAGCAAAGGCTCTACCACATATAGTGCATGCATATGGCTTGACTCCACTGTGAAACAACATGTGTCTTTGCAGGTTATTTGATTGGGTGAATCTTTTGCTGCACACACCACACTCAAATGGCTTGATTCCAGTGTGACACTTCATATGTCTCTTCAGGTAGGCTGATTCTGCAAATGTTTTACTACACAAACCACACTCATATGGCTTGGCTTCTCCGTGACAACTCATGTGATCCTTCAGGTCACATGGGAGTTCGAATACTTCCTGACACTCTCTACACTCATACGGCTTGACATCACCATGACAAATCATGTGTGTCTGCAGTTCACTTCTTTCAGAAAATGCTTTGTCACATTCTCCACACTCATATGGCTTGACATCGACATGAGAACCCACATTGGTCTCCATGCCACCTGATAACATATATGATTCCTCATACTCACTACTTTCATCTGGTTTGGGCTCATGTTGGCACCTTATGTGTTCTTGAAGGTCACCAGACAGTGAAAACGCTTCATCACACTCCATGCACTTAAAAGGCTTCACGCCCTTGTAACACATCATGTGTAACAACAGGTTACACTCAACCTGCCCACATACATTACAAGCACTGGGCTGATCTTCATTCTCATTCTTCCCATCTTCTTTGTGACAACTTTCAGTATCATTTATTGTGACCACTTTATATGTCTCTGTTTGGTTTTGTGCTTCCATAATATAAGATGTTATATCAGAAACTTTGTAGAGATGTCACCTTTCTTTAACAGTTCTGATGATGTTTCACAAGATGACCATAGAAGAAAACCCCCGGTAAAGACTGTAAAGGAAAATCAGAAAAGTTAAATATTTAACAGTACACCTCCATTACTGCTATCAGCTGGCTATATTACAGCCCAAATATTATACATGATTATATCTAATAAATGAATAAGAATATACTGATGGTAATTTCCTTTGGTGGTCTGAGGCATTATAATGATAGATTCACATCATGCATAAACAGGGGAAATATTGTTATATGGTGGATATGTTTGGATTACATCCCAATCTGGAGCCTTGCTGATAAGATGCTATATATTTTTTCCTTGTAAGAAATATTCAGGATACCTGATAAAAGTCATTTCTAGTGTTTCTCAAACTATTAAAAGCGTCATTTCTTGCTCTGACCACCAATGACCATTGGAACACTTCAGTGCTATCCCACAGTGCCACATTCAGGACATCTTACACAGTAAAATGTATCTTCAGGGGTGGAAATAACCCATTGCCTGACACCCCAGTCAAGTGTTTTTTTCTGTCGGGCAAGCAAATTTGTACATCACACTGTACCGGTGTCTAGTTGACTTTCCAATGTTAATTATGTTTTGTTTATTTAAAAAATCAACAAGAAAATTGGCCAGTATAGTAGAAAAATTATCAGGGCAAGTGAGTTTACATGTGCTACTGTATCGGAGTACACTAGCAATTTTGAATTTATTTCCACCCCTGATCTTACAATACAGACTTTGTGAAAGCAAACACCTGTTGTCATCACTGATGTTTTTTTTGCTAAGCAGAATCTGGCAGATAATTTACAATGAAGATTTAGGGTTGACCTTTCACATTTACATGTGCCAGTCAACTGTTATAAATAGAGAATCTCACCCAAGTGTCTTCTGATATCAATTATATCAACACGAGTTGATAAAGTTACAAATATCCGAGGCTTGCCGAGGATATTTTTACTTTATCAACGAGTGCTGATATATTTGATATCAGAAGACACGAGGGTGAGATTCTATTTATCATCAAAAATCACTCTTCATTAATTTTCAATGAAAAATGTACATCTCTGAACATGGTACTGCCATTACACTTGCAGTGCAGCGATGTCATAGCATTGTGACGTCATCAAGTACATGACGTCATAGCATTGTCTGGGCATTGTACAAAATCTACTGTCAAAACGATATCTCCTAGGAGATATCGTTTGATCTCACACAAGCGATATCTCCTGTGGAACACAGTTTTGGATGATAAATTTGTATGTATTCTACATGTATTTTGTCACCACATTGGGTAAACTAGATAACATTTCAGCTTGAACCAATGATATTCTTATATTTCCTTATCAAGGAAAGCAAATGCAAAAGAAATGTTTGAATTGCCATCATAAAAGAAAGCCATGTTTCACTCTCTGATAATGCTGTTGGTTCTTAATTTCTTTCCATTTATTGTGTCCTCCTCCAAAAACATTCTCAGTTACATTTCAATGACATATTCTCCAAAAACAGTCAAAATGTCCTGTCAAATCAGTTTCAAGGGCATTAAAATGCAAACATTTAAAGTAAACAGAATGTTTTGCCGAATTCTCGATACTAAAATTGCTTGGTGTTGACAGTTTATACTATATATCTTCTCTTGGTAATTGGTAGATTGGTAAAAGAGTTTTCATATTTCCTTTGTATTTGTAATTTGATAATTAAAATAAACGTGCCATTAACCTGATTAACAATGAATTACTATGTGTCAAACATTTGGTTCATTGTATGTCATCGGCATGGAATGTCCTAACCGTATTACTTCCTGGTTGCCTGGTCAAGGTCTCATTACATTCAGTGAGTGAAGGAGTGAGTTTAGTTTTACGCCGCACTCAGCAATATTCAAGCTATACGGCAGCAATCTGTAAATAATCCAGTCTGGACAAGACAATCCAGTGATCAACAGCATGAGCATCAATCTGTGCAAGTCAGTGAGCCTGACCACCCAATCCTATTAGTCACCTCTTACAACAAGAATGGGTTACTGAGGATTAATTCTAATCCGGACCATCATTACCTTCAGACCACCATGATATAGCTAAATTGTTTCACATTGTTTACAGTGGGATTAAGCAACATCCCCTAACTCACTTCCAGACATGCCATCATGGTAATTCCTTTTCAAGGAACTTCAGTTACAGAGTGCACTTGGGAAACACTGCACAAATCAGTTTTAGCTATGAATTTCATGTGTCTGTGTTAAAGTTTGGTAGTTAATATTGACTTTGTGCTAATTCAGAAAATTCTTTGATCCAATAATGGTTCATAATTTTGATGCTTAAAACATTGTTAAGATGTTAATTGTGAATATAAAAACAAACATATTTCATTACTGTGAATATTTCTAAGTAGTATTTATTAATCATAATCACAGTAACATACAACATGTACAAATAGTATCGACAAAATATTTATGTGTGATCTATTAAAAAGGAAGTCAATATGGTCAAGAGATTAAATTATTCACCCTAAAAACAACAAACAAAAATCAAAATAAAATCATCTAACAAATTAATAAACTATTGAAACAAAAGTTCACATCAGCATTTTCACACCAATCAAACATTTAATTTTCATCATATTAACTTGATTCACTTCCAAGATAATTTCACACTCATAAATAATGTTATATTTAATATGTTGTTTTTTGGTTTGACACATTACTCAGCTGTATTCCAGCTACAAGAAGGGCGGTGGGGTAGCCCAGTGGTTAAAGCGTTCGCTCGTCACGCCGAAGACCCAGGCTCAATTCCCTACATGGGTACATTGTGTCAGGCACATTTCTGATGTCCCCCGCCGTGATATTGCTGGAATGTTGCTAACAGCTAGATGGGTTTCTGTACATAACTCATTCTCTTCCCACAAAGGTTACTCAAGTCATATCTTCCCACGTAGCCACTGTTCTAATACGGCCCTTTCATGGTGTGATTGTTCAGGATTCGTGATTGTTGCAGTCAGATTTAGTTGTGCAATCAGCGACGTTGTTTCAAAAGTGATCATTCGCAAAGCCTCGGTAATTTCCGTATGATTCGGGAAAACTATTCCCCTGCGCAATGCGTAAACGTTTCTTCAAGACAGAACCCAGTCATGTAATGGCGAATTAATGGCATCTCCTTCGACCTTGTTGACAATGGACAAGCTAGCCATTAAATGTCTTGTGTGTCAAATCAACATAAGTCATCGGCAGAAGAGGGATATTTGTGGCCCCACTTTCTATTACTTGTTTCTGATTTCCAGTTAAACAAGAAATACCGAATCTATCCTTCGCATATTGATCAACTAACTCCATGGCGGCCGCCATATTGGATCTAAGTGGATGTAACACGTGTTCTGATTCGATAGAAAGAAGGGAGATAATTGGTGTTGTGCTTTTTTGGCGCCAGGGGATTTTACACGAACCGGGAAATATGCTGTATTAGAACAGAGGCTACATGGGAAGATATGACTTGAGTAACCTCTGTCGGAAGAGAATGTATATAACTGATCTGGACCAGGCAGTCCAGTGATCGACATCATGAGCATCAGTCTCACCAAATGGGATATGATAACATGCATCAACCGAGTCATGAAAACTAACCATGTAGACCTGTTAGCTGCCTCTTAGGACAAACAAGGGCTGCTGAAGTCCATTTCTATCCCGAATCTACAAGATTTCATTTAGAATGTACAACGATTTCTGTAACATGCTGAAATCTTGTTTTAACCACTTTCAACGACAAATAAAATTGAAATAACTTTGTTATTGTAAGATACCATGATATCACACATGCATATGATCCTATGATCATCCTCTGAAATGGCAAAACAAATGTACAGCTAAGCCATAATCAGATAAAGGCTATATTCTTCATGTTGATGAGTATTATAACCATGTATTATTATTGCAGCATCCAGTTATAATTAGACGAAGACCCAAATATATTAAGCCAGCTTTATATTGGACATGTGACATTGACATTCACAGTGATAAAAGAAAACATTGAATAACTATAAAACCCTAATTGTTAGAAACCTCCATCTACATGTACAATTCTGACTATATCAAAGGTCACAAACACATGTAAAGGCAAGCCAACTATTCCCCCAAAACAGAGATATGGTACAAGAAATAAACGGTTTAAGCACACTGTAGGTAACAGACACAGAGACAGATGCACACTTGTAACCATGATAACAAATGCCTATACTGACACAACATCCATGAATCTTCATTTGCCTCATACATGTAGAAGTATTGATGAGGTAAGAGTTCTTTTGGAGGCAGCTTACTAAGCATGTGTTCACATTTGTGATCCAGAACACTGAGAGTTCATGTAGAAAGCATGAAAAATGGCCATAAATAAGAAATATACAACAAATGTCAACTATAACGTTGGCATTTTTATGAGAGTAAACCATCTGAATATTTAGTGTAATAAAACAAGGTGTGTGTATATTAAATGGTATTGACAGAAAGCCAGCTTCCCCATAAACTAGTTTTTAACGAAGTCCCATTTCAAAGTTTTGTGTACAGTTGCATCTCATAAAACATGGCAAGATCAACTTGTCACATCTCAAGGAATTAAGACTTCAGTCTTGCCAACAAGGACCTCACAATAAATTCTCATGTGCTTCTGCATGTCGCCTAGACGTTTAAAGTTTTTGAAACAACCAGTACACTGATGGGGCTTGGCTTTGGTGTGACAACTCATGTGAGCATGAAGGTGACTTGATGTTGTGAATGCCTTGTCACAAACAGTGCATTCGTAAGGTTTGACTCCTGTGTGACTCCTCATGTGTCTCTGTAGATGGCTTGATGTTACAAATGATTTCTCACACACATCACATTTATACGGCTTGACACCACTGTGGCACCTCTTGTGCACCTGGAGATGACTTGCCTGGGCAAAAGTTTTCCCACATTCATCACACTCATAAGGTTTCACACCACTGTGATACCTCATGTGTACTTGAAGGTAGACTGATCGTGAAAACGCTTTCCCACACTCTGTACACTCAAAGGGCTTGTCTCCGCTGTGAACCTTCAAATGTATCTGCAGGTTACTTGATGTTGCAAAGGCTTTACCACATTCATTGCATACATATGGCTTGACTCCACTGTGAAACAACATGTGTCTTTGCAGGTTATTTGATTGGGTGAATCTTTTGCTGCACACACCACACTCAAATGGCTTGATTCCAGTGTGACACTTCATATGTCTCTTCAGGTAGGCTGATTCTGCAAATGTTTTACTACACAAACCACACTCATATGGCTTGGCTTCTCCGTGACAAACCATGTGATCTTTCAGGTCACATGGGAGTTCGAATACTTCCTGACACTCTCTACACTCATATGGCTTGACATCACCATGACAAATCATGTGTGTCTGCAGTTCAATTCTTTCAGAAAATGCTTTGTCACACTCTCCACACTCATATGGCTTGATGGCAACATGAGAACCCACATTGACCTCCATGCTACTTGATGCTTCTTCAAACTCGCTACTCTTGTCAGACTTTGCTTCATCGTGACACCTCATGTGTTCCTGAAGGTCACCAGACAGTGAAAATGCTTCATCACACTCTGTACACTTAAAAGGCTTCACGCCCTTGTAACACATCATGTGTAACAACAGGTTACATTCAACCTGCCCACATACATTACAAGCATTGGCCTGATCTTTGTTCTCACTCTCGTATCTTCCTTGTGACCACTCTCTTCTACGAATGCTTTCTCACTTTCAGTGTCATACATAGTGACAGACGTATTTGTCTGTGTATGGCCTTTCGTTTCCATAGTAAAGATGGATGTGATGGTATCAGAACCCTAGAAGAGTTGTTACCTTTCTTTCACAGTTCTGTTGATGTTTCATAAGAACACCACAGATGGAAACCCCCAAGACTGTAAAGGAAAATTAAAATCACATATAGTTAATCATGAAACAGTACAGGTAGTTTGAACATAACCTTCAAAATAACAGCCTGTGCTAAGCCAGAAATCATGCAAGAAACCATGGAAACGGAATTATTACATGGAGAGATGTTTGCATTACATTCCAATCTTGAGTCTTGCTATTGAATAAACATCTTACATGAATATCTTACATGAAGCAAATGAGTGTACTAGCAAAACTGTACAACTGTCACTGGGCACTGTTTCTCCCTTGGTACATTCAAAGTGGGGAGACCGCCTCCGTGGTTTAGTGGTTAGAGCGTCCGCCCGGAGAGCGGAAGGTCGCGGGTTCGATCCCCGACCGCGTCAAACCAAAAGACGTTAAAATATGATACTTGTTGGTCCCTGCCTGGCGCTCGGCATTAATGGGTACAACAAGGACTGGTCGGCTCGGAGTCAGTATAATGTGTCTGAGTGGGGTATTCATGCTTCACTGCGGCATGGTATCTCAGTGGGCTAGCACTATAAAACCAGCTTAAGTCTGGGCTAGTACAAGCAGCCGCACATACACATACACACGCATGCACGTCGTCATATGAGCGAAATATTCTCAAGCACGACCTCACCTCAAAGTGGGGTAAGTAGTCTATAAAGTAGAAATATGTTTGTAAAGTGTGGCTTTGTAACATGGTTGGACAGATGAGGACACAATAATAAAAGCATACTGTTTTATGCCATTAAACACGAATGTGTCATTTAATTTGTTAAAACAGGTTCTGAGATGATGGAGCTAAGTTTTATGCCGCTTTAACAATATTCCAGCAATATCATGGCTGGAACACCAGAAATGGGTTTCACACACTGTACCCATGTGTGAAATTGAACCTGGGTCTTCGACGTGACGAGCAAACGCTTTAACTAGTAAGCTACCCCACCTCCCCTCTGAGATGAAAGATATGTCTCAGCCTGATCACTGTGCTATCTTTAATGTGAATTACAAGTAACAGTAGTCTATTATTGAGCAATATGTAACTGCATTCTTCACTTAGCTCTGGAAGGGCTTGGCTCTGTGGGTTCCCCGCATTGGTGTTTAGCCTTTTCATATTCTACCAGGTAAACTTATGCCAACGAAAGAGTGAGTATCAGTTGTATCACAGAACCTTTTAAATAGGTTTTGAAAGTGAAATTCAGTTTGTGAAAATTCCAGCTTGACCAAGATGTACATCAGAACTCACTTGTTAATTTCCCTGATGAGCACATAAAACTGCCATGTTGAATTCTTATTGATGTTTCTTCTAAGCTTAATCTGTGAATGATGTCTCTCCTTTTGGTATGTATGCTAGGATGATTATAGTAGAAGCAAAAGTATATGTGTACATGTGTTGTTTTTTTGTAGCTTTTTACCAAAAATATCAATAAACAGTGGCGGTACAGTAACACTGACATGCACAGAAGTCTCAGTAGCAATGACCCATGCAGATCTGGATTAGAATTGGTCTTCAGTAACTTGGTTGACACATGTCATCGTATCCCAATTTCGTAGATTGATGCTTACGATGTTGATCACTGGATTGTCTGGTCCAGACTTGATTATTTACAGACCACCGCCATATAACTGGAACATTGCTGAGTGCAGTGTTAAACATCAAACAAACCAACCAACTCAATAACAATAGCCTGTACAATTTCAATTTTGTTGAATGTTTTACAAAACTGTGCCTCACTGTGTTAGATCGATAACTTGATGACAGCCAGAACCTAAACCACGTTTGAGGAAGACAGTACACCTGATTTGTTCACTTCATCTAGAATTTTAAATCAAGGTAATGTGATAATAGAATGGTTTTAATTAGAAAATGAAGAAGCAGGTTCTTATAAATTGTCATAAGGTTTCAACTCTGTACATTGTGGTGACAAATAAACACCTTGTACAACAGTTACAGATTCTAGTTCCAGGTTGGCAGAAATGTTCTGAGCCTGCTATGATGGACTGAGTTGATGGCCATTGGGCATGTTGGGGTTGCTGGTTATGCTTTAAATTAATCCCCTCTGAGGTACACACACTTCTGCCTATGATGGCTGGACTTTCTGTATGCCATTGGTCAATTTTAGGGCTGGGACGGGTTCAAATTTCCTACCCAGATACCTGTTATGTGAATTCCTGACATCAAATTTGTAAGAAATGGCAATATATTCTTCAGTTTGGAGACTAAAATTTCAAGATTTTCAATATCTTAACTATGCATTATTTTCAAAACAGGTGACTGTAAATTATGTCTAAATCTCCAAAGACAATACAATCTTTTAATCATGAGAGAATGACATATAACATTGTTTAATCTTTTAGTCACATGATCATAACGGGTCCGGGTACTTAGGTCCAACTCATTACCCACCCATCCTGGGTATCCAGGTTACCCAGCCCACTCCCAGCCCTAGTCAATTTGGTGTATTAGGTTCCCTGAGCAGGAAGTCATTTACAGTGGAAATGAAACCATCATCATTTGCATATCGATTACCAGAAGTTCCCTATTCAAGTTTAAAAAGAGGTAGAAATATGACTTGTGAATACAAGGGTGTTTAAAACAGGCCAAAGCCACAGCCAAACATTGGCAACAATAAACTTGTGCAGAGGTGCTTCTTCCTAGTGGAACAACACACCCTTACTGAGTTTTCCCACGACCTTTATCCTTGATATTCCTTAAAGCAAATTAGCATAATGTTAGTCATAAATGGTCTGACCTTTCAGAAGGTAGTCCACCTCAAAGATTCCTTGGGAGATACCCCAAAAACAAAGCCATCACCTTGCCAGCTGATTGAACAGACTTTGTTTTCTTTACAGATGACATTATTATTTTTGGTATAATATAAAAATATAAAATACACTATAAAATATCAGTACCAGAGAATTACCAGACTTCATCATTTGACAAAAACACATTTCATTGGGTGTTAAATGCAATACATGTATAGCAGTGAAAATCATGTGAATGGACCACCGACAATCAGTGATGACACCAGGTGTTTGCTAAAAGGGTTTAGGGTGTCCTGCCCTTCCAGTAGAGCCTGCCACCCACATAACTTGTACAAAAAAATGTATTTGCTTTCTGTCACAACACAGTAGAAATCTCTAACAAAAGGAAAGTCCACTGTACGATTCTGACAACATTTAAGCAGTTGTTCATGAATCACTATATGAAAGTGACGATACCAGGTCCTAAAAAAGACAGACCCTTGAAGATCCGGGTTAGAATTGATCTTCAGTAACGCATGCTTGTCGTAAGAGGCCACTAACGGTACCAGGTGGCCTGGCTCACTGACTTGGTTGACACATGTCATCGTCTCGCAATTGCGTAGATCGATGCTCATGCTGTTGATCACTGGATTGTCTGGACCAGACTCCATTACTTACAAACCACCACCATATAGCTGTAATATTGCTGAGTGTGGCGTAAAACTGAACTCACTCACGCTCACCCTTAAACACATACAAGACAACTGTTCATCACGTCCACCTGAGAAGACAAAGAAATGGTAGAAGTCAAAGTAGCCAACTCCATTTTGGGTATTGATGCATCAAATTTGGAAATGCCCTCCACATATCTACCATAAACGATAGATATCTAGATTCCAAATGCTAAAGGCTGGAGGTGTTGGGACTTCTTCTCATCTTACAAGGAAAGTTGACCTGACTTGAACAAACTCCTTGTCCAAAAATGAATTCAAAACAATACAACCACAATATTCCTGAAATTTTATTAGTCACATGCAGTTGATGAAGGGTAAGATGTTCTATAGCTCAGACAATATGTCAGCTAATGTATGCCAATAAACAAGAATGATGACTAAGTGTACATGAGAAACATACTATACAGATCAGACTTATCACGAGAGAGAACATCGTGGGCATCGTTGTATCCGAAAACATTTTTCGGAACATTCCCAACTGAAATATGTCTTGGGGATTGTATGCAGTCTCATCTTGTCATTGCATTTTATTATCTCCACTTATCACTGACTTGAATTGGCACAATCATTCGCAAAGTTACATGAACAGTCCAGGGAAAGAAACCTTTCAAAATTTCCCACTAGACCACATGTCCAGTGAGTGGACAATAACTAGCGGTCCTGTCTGTGCCTCACTATTCCAAAATAACATTCGTATATTTACTTAACTATCAATACAAAATTCACTGGCCAAAAGGACCACTGCAAACTTAACATTTAGTGGTCCTGATGAATTTTAACTAGCCAGGGACCACAGGACCAGTGTAAATTCCGCATACTGAAAGCCTTGTCCACATCTCTCCTCGTACTAAATGATAACCCACAGAAAGGTCAACTTTTCAATCTTTAAAGAATTCAGACTTGAGTCTTGCCAAGGACCTTACAATAACCTCGCATATGTCTCTGCATGTCACCAAGACGTTTAAAGTTTTTGAAACAACCAGTACACTGATGTGGCTTGGCTTTGGTGTGACAGCTCATGTGTGAATGAAGGTGACCGGATGTCGTGAATGCCTTGTCACAAACTGTACATTCGTAAGGTTTCACTCCAGTATGACTCCTCATGTGTCTCAGCAGGTGTGTAGATCTTGCAAATGCTTTCTCACACTCTTCACATTTGAATGGCTTGGCACCACTGTGATATTTCTTATGGTCCTGCAGATGACTTGATTGTGCAAATGTTTTCCCACATTCATCACACTCATAAGGCTTGACACCACTGTGAGTCCTAAAGTGTACTACGAGGTAGCTCGATCGTGAAAATGATTTCCCGCACTCAGAACACCCAAAGGGTTTGATTCTGCTGTGACACCTCAAATGTGCATTCAGGTGACTTGATATTTTAAAGCCTTTACCACATTCAGCGCATGTGTGTGGCTTGATGCCAGTGTGGAACAACATGTGCCTCTCCAGGTGACAAGACTGTGCGAATGTTTTGTTGCACATACCACACTCGTATGGTCTGACTTCACTGTGAGTGTGACACTTCATATGTTTTCTAAGGTAGGCTGATTTAGCAAATTTTTTACAACACAAACCACACTCATATGGCTTGGAATCTCCATGACAAACCACGTAATCCTTCAGGTTACTTTGGACTGGAAATACTTCCTGACTCTCTCTACCCTCATACAGCTTGATATCACCATGACAACTCATGTGTATCTGCAGCTCACTTCTCTCACTAAATGCTTTGTTACACTCTCCACACTCATATGGCTTGACAGCAACATGAGAACCTACATCGGTCTCAATGCCATGTGATACTAGTGATGGCGGAAACGCTTCCTCGCACTGGCTATCATCATTGGGTTTGGCCTCATGATGACACCTCATGTGTTCCTGAAAGTCACCAGACAGTGAAAATGCTTCACCACACTCACTACACTTAAAAGGCTTTACACCCTTGTAACATGCCATGTGCAGCTGCAGGCTACTTTCTACCTCAGGTAGCCCGCTAACGTTACACACAGTAGGCTGGTCTTCACACTCACTTCCCACATCCTTGTGACCAGTTTCAGTATCATTTACCCTGACAGATACCTCTGTCTTGTTGTGTGCCTCCATAATAAAGATGTTATGACATCAGGACACTAGAAGAGATGACACCTTTCTTTCACAGTCTTGCAGATGTTTCATAAGAACATCATAGATGGAAAGCCCAGGTCAAGACTGTAAAAGAAACTCAGAGTAAAAACATAATCAAACTGGTTTGCACGGTGACTGGTATAGTAGTTGGAATATTGCAAGTAACACGACTATACATAAACATGCTGGAAGCAGTATGGAAGGTTCATACTTCGAGGTTACTGCCATGATTACCAAAACATGAACATGATATAATGACACTATTGACAAAGGTGAGGTGAAATTGGGTTTTACATCGTGCTTGAGAATATTTCGCTCATATGACGACGTGCATGCGTGTGTATGTGTGGCTGCTTGTACTAGCCCTAGCCCAGACTGAACCTGGTTTTATAGTGCTAGCCCACTGAGATACCATGCTGCAGTGAAACACGAATACCCCACTCAGACACATTATACTGACTCCGAGCCGACCAGTCCTTGTTGTACCCATTAATGCCGAGAGCCAGGCAGGGACCAACAAGTACCATATTTTAACGTCTTTTGGTATGAAGTGGTCGGGGATCGAACCCGCGACCTTCCGCTCTCCGGGCGGACGCTCTAACCACTACACCACGGAGGCGGTCCTATTGACAAAGTGTTTCAGTCATGAAAGAAGCAGAAATATTGACATGTGGAGTTTTGTTATTTGTTCCTTTAAAACATGATGATAGCATCATTTTCTGTTATGAACCATAGAAATACTTGTAAATCATTCCACGAGGTACCATTCCGTATTCCAACAAATGACGCAAAAGCTATCCCACAAATGAAATTGTCTCATTTAAATTTCTACTATTGATCTTGTCAACAGGGGATGGAGTTGACAGAGCTGCAGTGAACATCCTTCATTCATGTTGTTTGTGCAAGAAGCTGTTTGAATGCTTATTCTTTAAGTCATGGTTGTTATGTAAGTTGTGACCTTGACCTTGAAGGTAAGCTTATGATCTGTCTGAAAGATTACTTATAAATGAATACACTGCAGAACTTCAGATGTGTTACTGTGTATACAAGATAATCATTTCCAGCCATAGGACAGACGTCACAAAGTCATGATGTTTATGTTAGATTTCAAAATGATACCGGCAGAAGTGACTGAGCAAAGGGTAAAACTGACATTTTAAATATGATGGCAAGACATTATGTAAGCACAGTTAGAGAAACCTTTGATGGGATCAAACACACAAATGATCAGCCTCATGACTGATGAATATCATCAAAACAGACAGAGAACACCCTCAAGAATACTTATGCCCAATGTAATAAAGATTTCAAACTCATAACCAATAACTGATATGCCAGCCAGCCATGTCAAAATCATCAAATGTATTGAATATAATTCTCTGTACTTTTTCCATGGTTGAACCTGGTAACATGGGTAATCACAACTTTGGTAACATGGGTAATCACAAGTTTGGTAACATGGGTAATCACAACTTTACTACCATGGTGAGCGAAAACTCCACAGACTGGCGAGTCCCATACATTAAAACATCCCTAGAACTAGAAACCATGGCGGAATGGTTAGTCAGGATATGATGTTGCTGTAGTCGAGCTCGTATGACCTGCGATCGACAACAGTGACCTTAGTTAATGCATAAAGTCGCCCGTCAGGCCTTATCAGAATATTGAAAAGACTACTTGTACACAATCAGTCGGGACCAATGAAGATCCGGGGTAGAATAGGTCTTCAGCAACCCATGCTTGCCACAAAAGGCGACTATGCTTGTTGTAAGAGGCGACTAACGGGGTTGGGTGGTCAGGCTCGCTGACTTGGTTGACAAATGGCATCGGTTCCCAATTGTGAAGATCGATGCTTATGCTGTTGATCACAGGATTGTCTGGTCCAGACTCAATTATTTACAGAATGCCGCCATATAGCTGGAATATTGCTGAGTGCGGCATAAAACTAAACTCACAATCATTCGGTCACATCAAGATCTCGGTTGTACGTTTAAAAGGCATCAACAAAATGTCATATGAACAAAGATGAAAAGGTATTCTTGATTGTTGACATACAGTAAGCTGTAAAAGAAAGCATCATAACTTCCTCACTGGCATAGTTTACAGCTGATAGAGTGACAACTCCTGGCGATATTTCTTTTATTGGTGATCCGACCCCTTTCTGCAAACAGAGCGATGTCAACTTCAGCTGGTCAGTTGTCACCTGTCATGCCTTCAGCAGGTACAGCAAACTAAATTTAATTTCTTTCTTCACCAGTACTGTTCACTGAAATTTCGTATTCAGTTGAAGAAGATCCTGAAAATAATTTGCAGACATGTCAATCTAGATGGATGCCTCATCTTCTTATTATGGCATCTGAAGGGTACTTCTGCAGCACTTGCCTTGGAAGGATTTTTCTTAAGAAAGGGAGCATTCTATCCTTCTATAAATGTCTTTCTTGCTCTTCTCAACACAAATTGCTCTTTGGAAACAGATTTTATCTTCCTTTGCATGAGTGACCACAACAAACACAACTGACTTTGAAAACTGTTGTGTCATTGGAGTACATCCTGTTTCACTGCTTTTCCTGACTTTCGTTCAGTAGTGAGGTTCCTTGCAGCAGTCATATGGATTGCAAGTCAAATATACTTTGCAATGCTGGACTTGAAAGAAAGTCAAAGACCAAAGTTCCACCCCTTGTGCATGTTGTGAAGAAACCTTCATTAAGACCTCTGACAAAAATCATAAGAAATGGTTCAACTTCTATTTCCAGTAAGGATGCTCTTGAAAACTTGGCAGCAAGTTTGACTGACTACACAATTAGAGGTTATCTTGATTAATGCAGTGTATGGCAAGCAGAATTAGAAGTAAAAATAACAAGATAATGCGATAAAACATAAGTAACAGATTTGCAGTGAGTTTACTGTCAGGTGTCATCATCACTCGACGTTAATGTCAAAACAACACAAGACTTTCTTGTAAATAAGTCTCTATAATCTCCAAGCTTCACAACCAATGTGGAAATGGACTGTAAATTTTGTTAACTCTGAATCAACGGTTTGATACAAGTCTGATCTCAATATGCATAAGCCATGTCCTGCTGTCAAAACAGGTGACAACTATCTTGCTAAATTGAGGCGCTGACAAAGATTCTTGCTGTTTGCTCAAGACGTTGGTAAGAATAGATGAAAGGCACTTTTAATATGACATGTTCATGTGCAGGATGTGTGTTATGGTAACCTCTGTTTGTAACATGTGGCAAGTCGAACAACAAGTGTCTTCCATTGAAACAGATCATTATACCAACCTTATTATGATCTTAACATATGTATTTTTCACAAAAATGTCAGAATTATTCATGTGAATGCGTTTATCATACATTGACATTCCTCTGAGAGACCAAAGAGATAGCACCACATGTGCTGTATACATCTGTGTTGTGTCTGCACTGTTGATATTTTCACAACACACTAAAACAAAGTCTTGAAAATTATTTCGGATGTTCTTAATTAAGACTGTTACTAAAAATGTGTGTCTTTTGTTTAATATCATGTGAACATCATCGTCTGCAATCAGGGTTTAATCTGAACCTTCTCAGAGGCTGACATACAGACCAAGTCTGCCGGAAAAGCCAGTTCAAAATTTTGAATTGATAGTGATTGCTGCCAGAATATCCCCCCCCCACAATGGTATGGATTCACTGATAAAATAACCATTTAGGAAAAATACTCTATAATCCTTATGCTTACATTATTGCATCCAGTGTTTGCCTTAGGAATATAAATTTAGAGGTCATCACGACTCCCTGGTGTCATGAGAGGGAGCCATGGACATGTTTTGGGGAGTCAACTTCAGTTTGGAACTTTCCTTCATCAAGACATCAATGGTGATTGTTTAATAACGACAAAAAAACAAGTTACGGTAGGTCAGGTATTTAATCAGCACTGAGCAGTTAACTGGCAAACATATAGTTTCAGAAGTTTAGATTATCTGAACTAGGGGCCCAGTAGCATTGCGTCAACAATGACGCAAGCTTCTAAATTCACTGCGTATTTGAGATAATTTGTGCATCAAATACGTAGGTTTTCTGTGTCTGGGCAAACACTGTGCATCTGGTACAATGTTAAAAAAAACTTCATTGTTGAACAAAATATACATTCTTCTGGATGTATCTTTCAAGGACATATTGTTTGGAATCTTAAATAAATCCAGTGCAATATTCCAGCAGCAGGACAACTCCATCAAGCATGTACCAGTACCCTTGACTAATACTTGGTCTCAGACAATATTTCATTTTGACAGAAATAAAATTTGACTACATGTAAACTAAATAGGAGCCATGGTCAGATGCTGTTTCAGAACCAGAAGAAAATTTTGACTTATTTCATATTGGGCTGTGGCATTACGAAAGTGTTTGGAGGATGAGGAAAAAATGGTTCAGATGATAAGAGCACTGGTTTTGTTCACTTGGGACCAATATTATTAACACAGTATCCCTACACAGGCTCAAACGAATGGTTTTTAGTATTTCTGTTACTTCAGTTGAAAATTTTAAATTGCATTTTCTTTAAAACCAGCTTTCAATCAACAAAATGTAGCAGATCAATGGTTTCATGGGAGATCTATTGATCATGGAATGTGTGTTTTGGTAAACAGAAATCATTGTCCACATTATTATGTATACACCAATATTCATACCATATACTTCATCATACCCAAGGACATAATAGACGTGTGGGAATATTTTATTGATCTGTCCAATGATTTGGGAGAGCCACACGAGAAGCACGGGAAGGATGACCGACCAATAACGGACAAAGGCTAATAAGTTCAGTTGGTGCAAATAAGACCAATGTCATGGTGAGCTAAAACTCGGACTGGCGAATCCCATACATTAAACCATCCCTAGAAACCACGACTGAATGAACGGGTTTCGACTGGTAGTCAGGATATGATGTCACTGTAGTCGAGCTCGTATGACCTGCGATCGGCAAGTGACCATAGTTAACGCCCGAAGTCGCCCGGCAGGCCTTATCAGAATATTGAAAAGACTACCTGTATAATAAACAGCCGACCACATCAAGATCACGGCAAAACATTACATGTTTCTGAAAATAACATTTGTGACAATAATACTATATTTGAACTAAACTGGTCACGAAGATAGCTGAGCATACTTACATTTCACAGAAGACAATACATCACCAGTGACCTCATCAGTCTGAATGCTTTGCATTGCAAGGTTTCGGTCAAAAGTAGCCCACAGCCAAAACGGCTGTACGATACCTTTAAAACGGCCACGAGAATTTTTGTTCAAACAACCAGTGTTTGCGTCAGCACTGTAAAAGAGAAGTTAATGCTACTGCAGTAGCAAAACACTTTGCTATATTTCTTTAGGTAGACACATCTTCACACGTACACGACTGATTGACTAAACGTGAAAGTTCAGAATAAACTACACGGGCCGTTTTGACAAGCCAATAGTCGAAAGTAGCGTATTAACAATATCGAAATAACACGGTACAGTACCAAAAGGTAAACAATCACAATGGCCATATAATAAACGCCTAATGATAGAACAAGCATATATTACAAAACAAGCATAGATCTACTCTATCCTTGTTTCTTGGGATTTGGTTTCAGGTTCAAGACCATTATTTGTTTCCTTCCATCCATTATATTTTGTAAATCTTATATTACTTGTCACGAAATCGATCAGTTTTCAATTTTCCCCTTTCTATCTGCTTCGACCATTTGCTGATAAGATTATTCAGTTCATACCCAATTCTACCATAACTTGGTTTAAAACTTTGGACGAAAGACGCCATATTGACGACGTAATGAGTCGTGACGCTGTTCAAATTACCCCCCTCGTGATTAAACATCACTGACATCCCTCTGTCAGGCAAGATGACATATCCATATCAATGTTGAAATGTTACCTTGAAATTTGTCTAATAATCCTTACCTTGGAAGAAATATGAAAAGAAGACGTTATCCAACGCCGCGGCGTTGTACCAAACATTCGAATCCCCGCGTCCGCGTCATTATGCACGAGCGACAAACTTGTCCCAGGCAGGCGTTGGCTCTCTGAGAACTTTGGCTGCCTCTGTTCACTGGCATGAACAATCCTTGAATAGTTTCATTACCACATCTACGCCTGTTGATCAACGTCTAGTCTGTCTCACAGTCCCTGAACCATATTAATTTCCCTACTGCCAAGCCCTCTCTGCAGTGCTAAAGCCCTAAATAAAGCAAGTCTAGATTTCCTCAGGTTCAGGGTCTGTTAACATCTGCAAGAAAACTAACTCACTTTGGGGGTCGGATTACAAAGTAAACATATCTAACTACCATGGCTGGCTGGACCAACATCCTCACCAGTGGTCTGGAATCTTGCCTCACATTTTCATCTGTCAACTCTTTATTAACAAGCACATTGGGTGACATGAAGCTATAGTGGAGGCCTTGTGCACAGTTTCTGGTCTTGAAGAGACAAATCAAGCAAAATCTTGGGGAAAGGTTCCTCCTGAATGTTATGTTGTAAAAAGTATTGTTTCATTGTCTGACTTGGGTCCACACATAGCAGCCCAATTGTAAATGCGGTTAAGGATTTAATTGTAATTAAAACAAGGGTTATTTTTCTTATTCCTCATATAAGATTATTGTGTGAAACTCTGGTTGTGTTTTGAGTATCTCTTTTTATCTAATTGCTCGACAGTAAAACATATGGCAGGGACCTAGCACTCATGAAGAGTGAGTGAGTGAGTTTGTGTTTACACCGCATTCAGTAATATTCCATATATGGCGGCGGTCTGTAAATAAGTCGAGTCTGGACCAGACAATCCAGTGGTCAACAGCATGAGCATCTACGCAATTGGGATACGATGACATGTGTCAACCAAGTCAGCAAGCCTGACCACCCGACCCCGTTAGTCGCCTTCTCGTGAAGAACCAAATTCAAAAGGCACAGCATCTCGGAATTAAATCTGTTTACCTTCGTGATGTGATTGAGGCATGCAAGGTGAAATCTAGTGAGGAAGATCTAGTATCTAGAAATACCCAGAACATCTTCAAGCGTAAGACAGACGCTGGCCTTTTCACTTCCATTGAACAGTTTGTTTTAAAAAGGTGGTTATCTATATCCTCTTCGCATATTATACAAATGGAAACTTTTGAATTTGGAGATAAGTTCAAATTCATAAATAATTTTGTTGGTGTTCCAGACAGATCTTGCACCTTGGTCATCTAATGTCCAAGTGACATTGTGGGCTGCAAGTTTCCCAACAGTAAAATGTTAGGCAGTAGGGGCACTTGACCGGACCACATGAGGTGATGACAGCATGGAGATAGGACAGGGCTTAACAGGAGGGCCAATAAATATGCCTTTCACTTATAGCGTTATCTGATGGTTGTATGATGTGACTTCTCATTGGTAATGACCCCAGCACGTGTAGCCCCAATGCAGATGTTCTTAGTCTCTGAATCTCTGGTCTCCATAGGGCTCCTTTTCAATATAAATGGGCTTGTTTGTTACTATCAAAATTATATATATTCAGAGACTAAGCCTTAGTCTAATCAACGTCATACATTGAGCGACACCCTTGTCTAACAAATCGACAGCTGTTGCTTTTCCTTCGCCATGTTTGCCCACACCGACGCCATATAACGTCCCAGGTCGCCGACAACGTCTGTTACGGTAGATCATATTATGCAATTAACTACGTATGTAGGCTATTTCAAGGCATCTAGTTGCGGAATTCAGCTGCTATTAGCGTTGGAAACAAAGTTGCAACTGAAAGCACCTCGATATGACCAGCGTCGCCGAACATTTGCTGTCTTACTCTAAGCTGGTTCCCACTTCTCTGTGTGCGCCTATATTTTGGGCTATTTTGATGTTGGAGACGGGACCAAGCTTATGTCAACACGGCGCCCATAATGCACTGAGTTAGTGAAGCGCAAGCGCAGCGTACCCAGAATCCCAGGCTCAGCGACACCAAACGGATGATTCGGGAACCGGTCTAATCAAAGTCACACTCTTTCGCCAGATATAATAAAATAACTTCGACATGATTTTTTTTCTTTTATTGTCACATATAATATATTACTGTACACCATTGTACAAACATTACTGAGGGCCATGGACATCATAGCACATGATTAGCATTTGGCAGAGTTTTGTTGTTGTATGTGAATTCACAATTAAAGTCATTTCAGGTCTTGCATACTTGAAACTCTTATGCGTTTGATTCTGAAGGATGGTATATGCTATTTTATTCACAAAACATGCAAGGTTAACGTTCCTTCACGTTTGGACGCCTTTGGTAACTAAATCTTGAAGTTTAGAATCGTCTGTATGCACAGAATCAATAGAGTCAGTTCTCATTTTAAAATATGTAGAAGGCAGTTAAATACTGTCTATGTCAAGGTAGGGTAGCATAGTGGTTTAAGTGTTCGCTCGTCACGTCGAAGACCCGGGTTCAGGCGCGTAGCAAGCCAATTTTTTCGTGTAAGCCCGATAGGTTACAAAGCGTCATATTTAGATAGTATTGAGGGCTTACCCAGCCTTTTTAGCAACAATCATATGTAAGCCCGGGCTTTTTTTTTATTATGGTAGCTTCGCTCCTGTGGTTCGAATGTGTGAAGCCCCATGCTGGAATTTTGCTAAAAGTGGCCTAAAAATGAACGTGTTCGATGCCAGATGTTTTTGTATCAGCCTAACATTGTGAAATATACTCAGCGTTTCGGGATGGCATAGCTTGTGTTCGTTTCTCAGCTGGATATACATGTTTGTTTCAGGTCTTTCGCATAATCCTAAAGTTTCATTGGTCAGTTTAGATCGTACACGTGACATCTATATTTTCAAGATGTGCAAGGTTCTTTTTTTAAAGAAACAAAATTTATCCCATTGAGTTACTTAACAATGAAAATCAATGAAGTATTATCCTGAACAAAGTAAGTTGTTTTCATACAGGGTCTTCTGGCCAAGATATCGGTGTATTAAGGTGTATTAACACCTACTTTGGTGTTTTAAGAATGTGAAGGAAACTGCAATGTCGCAAAAATAATAGTACTCGTATTTGCTGTATAACAAATTAAGTAACTGCACATACACATTTACCTAAATGTTTTTGGTTTTATTATAGCAAAGGAATTATTTCAGGTGAACAAATGACAAGACTTAGCATATGTTTATGACGGGTGCCATCGGTGGGCAGGATACGCTCACCTTGGGGCGAACACCTGATATCATCACTATTTCATACAGTGATTCATAAACACATGCTCTGTCGTCGTATCACATGGTGACAATCACTGGATTGTCTAATTCAGACCCGATTTGTTTACAAACAACATCATACAGATGTAATACTGCTGAAACAAATACCTGCACTGTTGTACAATCGACTCTGCTTTTGGCAGAGACGTCTTAGGGCGTCCGTATTTAACTCTGTGTTTCTCATCGCCTGAGCTGTTCCAACAACAGTGAAAATTAAAAAAAGGCACACAAAAAATAAATACTATTCAATATTCAAATATGAATGTATACTCAACAATGCATTGGGAATCGCGGCAAAGACAATAAAGGTTTGCCCCTAAACTCCCTACCAGTGTGTATGTTCACTGGTAGAGAACTTGGTTACAGTGAGGGTGGAGTCTTTGTGATGTTTGCGACAGAAACTTTATGATTTCTGACAGAGTCTTTGTGATTTGTCACAGAGTCTTTGCAATGATATGTGTTATAATAAGATTAAATGGTAATTATAGCTTTAGTTTGTGGTATTAAAGACTATAATTTTCCTAATCAACACATAATATCATTTTGCAACTTTATCATTTACTTAAATAAATATAGCAATAGCATAGATATTGTTATCATAATTTGCAATGAAAGTCATGTTGATGATAAAGATGAGTAAAACATCAAGATTATCAACCCTCGGAGAACTAAATATTCATAACGAATTATTTCAGTCACCCAAATGAACAAGTCAGTAGATAAGATGATTTCTCAAGGGAAATTTTGTGTGCATCATGTACAGTTCTCCAGTCTATATAACATTTTAACGAGTACCTGCAAGTGATTGCAAGTCACAATATCATTACCTCTTGAAATGGAACCCATACAAATAGATAGTACAAAGCCCCATTCACAATGCTTAACTCACATAGTCTGTATAAAACAATTATTTTCAGAAGAAGACAATTTAGTCAACATACATGATTGCGATGATGATTGTGATCTACACACTGTTGTAGATGATAATTATTGATGACTATCGGTCAATCATAAATAGACTTCAAAATTAAAAGTGTTGTCTCATGTAACTCAATATCTGAATATGAATAAACACTACAGGCTTGAGGAACAGACTGTAGTGTTACATCTCTGTTAAAGTGGCGATTCATGGCTATTTTAATCCCATAAGTGGATTCATTGCATTGGTTTTTACTGAACTATGTATTTCCGGAATATTGAAGTAAATCTAAGCTTGGAGAAAAATGCGCCCAAAAAGAAGGTATGACAGGTCTGCCTTACACCAATATTTATGCCAGGAGATTTTCAACCAAAGTGAACCGATTCTGCACAATTCTATTTTAAGTAATTCACGCAATATTCATACGCTTCATGGTGGAATTAAAAGCATGGGGCAAATATCACCACATTATTCTTGACCACTTATGATGTTCTTGTCAACGTTGTCCGGACACACTCTAAACCACAAGTGTTCAAGCAGAACAGTGGACGCGTCCGTGCATGTTCTGAATTGGAACACATAGGCCATATTTAGAACAGGCGTGTTCTAATTTCAGAACACAATGTGTTATTAAAAGACTGATTTCGTAAATGCATGTGGTTACAACAAATCAAATGACTAAAATACTTTTGACATAATCATTAACGTGTTAAGATATTTTAAGACAATGTTGAACATTATACAAGCGGACATTTAAAAAAGATTTTAAAGAAATTGGTAATAATTTTTGTATTTGAACTTTAACCTTTCCTTCGAAGAAGGAGAATAAAAATACATGTATTTTGCAAGAGGAAAATAATTCCTTAAAATGTTCTAAATAACTGGGTAAAATCTGGTTATATATGGTTTCCAATTCATAAATAACTGAATAAGCAACCTCTAAAGTAGACTATCAGAACGCATAGTGTTCCTTTACATTTGATAAAATGAACGCGTTAGGACGGTATCTCTTCTATAAGGTTTGATTTGATATGTTTTCGGACGGCGTGTGTTTGATTAGAACAGCTTCTAAGATGCCTAGCAGTTAGAACAATCGAAAAAAAAATACATTATAAGACAATAAAGGTATATCCAAGATATTTTTATGGATTAAACTTCTTTTTTAATTTCTCTCACAACGTTTCGAGACCATTCCAGGTCCCTTCATCAGGTGGACATCAATGTACAACTTCTAAATGCCACTGAAAGACAATAAAGGTATAGTTTTTTGATGACGTAACAATTGAATGACGTTTTCCCGTCACTGCGCCATTCTAGTGTGCCCCCTCGTAATCGAACCATTTTACATTACGTCACAATGTAAGCGACGTCACGATGCATGTCAGTTGTCATCGCCTCGTACGGCCTCCTACAGTAAACTACTCCGTTGCATCCCGTTTCTTGGTTTGCTGTTGCTTCACGCAGCTAACATCACTGGTGGAAACATTACGTTTATGTTTTACGACGGTTAAAATGTGTCATTTCGACTCACAAGTTTTCAGCGACACGGTAACGTTCCTAATGTTTACATTCCCACAATGCAATTGTGGAATGTCGCTTGACTACTCAACTTCCTCTGGATGTACTGATCTAAACTTACGCTGGTAGTAGAAATGCAACGTTCATATTGCCCCATATGGTTTACGTTAATGACAGATGTAATTAAAATAATTCAGAGAAGATATTTAATCCGAACGTAAACCGTCATCAAACTGTTATCATTTGCTTTTTTTCTGGTAACGTTCGTCTTAACGTAGGGGGCAGACACATCAATAGAACAGCGCGCCAGTTAGCCCTGTGCGAGGATTCTTAATTTAGGTCACCGACACCGTCGTTTGTTTTCTGCCTTAAATTAATCGTAATAGACCGATCCAGTCTGTCAATCAAAACTGGCGCATGCGTCAATTTTGGCCAATCAGCAGGCCGGGCGCGCTGTGTGGATTTGTTAGACTTATTTCCGGGGTCAAACGATGCCTCCGAAGCGATGTGCTTCGAATTATGCCATTTACACTCGCTATATCTATTACATATTGCTGTGATTTGATGTGTACCTTTAACAAAACCATTACGATCAAGACAAAAAAAATTGAGGCGGATCAAGGAATGCGATAGGCCTAACGAGCAGTTAAATGTCGGCACCGTCGTTCACGAAACCTACGTCTGCTCGAAGGTGCGAATTTACACGAATTTACACACTTTCGCACATGAGCAAAAGCATTACCAATAGATGACAACAAATAGCAGTTTAGGATTTTGCAAGTGTTATAAACACGGACAATTCTTGTAACTACAAAATTGTTTTTGCTTCACGTTTTTAGTCACTACTGGGCATTGAGTTGGTACACCATCAACCTGAAATGACAAATCTGACAGCGAGCTGATTTCGGTTAGGGTCGACCGAAATAGTAAAACTTGTTACATTAAAGAACAATGTGGTGGATATGGTTGCATTCGCGATTAGATATTCTTAAATTTGTCACACATTTTAGGATGTTTTAAAGTTTCAAAAGCACAATCTGAAGGCCTATGTACAGTACAGTATCTAAAGCGGTTGCCTATCACGCAATATCCAAACATCAAAACTAATTCAAATGAGTGTCTATAAAACCATGTCTTAAATATTTCAAAATTTCTATAAAAGAGATGGGACTTTGAATTGATTTAGCTTACTCCATGTGGATCGGAGACGAAAAGTATGTGAGAAGAATAGTGACTTTCTGGAATATCGGACGGAGTGAAATATAAGTTTATTTCCTAACTATGTGAACATTATTTGTTTTGATTTTTTGTCACAGCATAATTATTTTACATGTAGGATTGGGGTTGGGGTGGGGGGGGTTGGGGTACATTGGTACATTTTAGGAGTAATAACATAGTTCTGTCATTTTAATTATAATTCACTGGAAATGATAGCAAGGTATGTTTTTAGAATCTTGCCTCCTTCAGGAAACGTGGAAAGGTAATAACATAGATAATAATCCAATCAATTATAAATAATTACTTAATTGACTCACATATCAGATTCATGTGAATTTAAGGCAGAACTAGGCAAACAAACACTATATACATATCATGGCTGAACGATCACTTGGTACTAAGATAGCTAGTTTGTTTTAAGAAATATTTGGTCTTTAAATAATATGTTTACTAATGAGATTATTCAGAGAGTGATCACTAGTATCATCACTCATAATAAAGTTATTTCAACATCCAGAGAATTTGAAAAAACCCAAAGGCTACGTTTTGGTCACACCCAAGCATTATTCAGTCTTGGAACCAAATAACTTACAGAATTGTTGACTGTTCATGTAACTGGAATGGATATTGAAACATATAATATTCAACCCCGATTTCATGTAATACTTCTTAGAAATCATCAGCTTTTGAGGAGGTTACCAATATTTGAAGACTGAGCCAAAGTAGTGTTTATTAAGATGTTGGTTTTGGAAAAATTGTTCAAGGTTTGTTGATGCTTATTTGGAAAATAAGCTTAAATTCATATTAAATTGCACACTGGTTTAATTGCAGGAGGTGAAGGCTTCAGGACATTTTCATGTATGTTTTCCTAAACTTTTGTTATGACTTTTACCAAATTGTTAAGCAACTTTAATATAATTTTGATGACACTAGTAAGTATCTCAGAAAAGGAAATAGATCAGAATTAGTGTTATGTCCCTAAGGGATATGGTCTCAGATCTAATAAAACAAAGATTATCATTGTTTAAGAAGCAATAATGTCAATATGTAATTTTATTGACAAAAAGCTTTAAAGTTTGAATATATTCTTTGCCTCTTATTTACATTAGTAGTTAGCAGTTAAATATATCTGAAGAAAAAGCAGTATATTTATATGTTGTGTAACATTCTATTTCAATGCTAGTTAATTGTTCGGATAACTGTGGATCCTCTGTTCAAAGATTTTGCATCACGTTTCCTATTTATGGAAGATGTGTCAGTGTACAGGTGCAGACTGTATCTTGGATTCTTTGTGTTTATGGTGGTGTGACATACCTGTAGATAAATGCTGGCAGTTCATGAAGTCCATTATAGTGGAGGTTTGTAGATTAGGATTCCACAACAAAGTACACATAGAAAAATAAATTTGAAAGGATTATTAAAAAATGGATTTCCGTATATTCAGTGTCATTTTAGGATGGTGTACAGATTTTGAAGAGGGAAATTTTACTGAGAATAGCTGCAGATTAGCTGCTGAATATTTGCTTCTGGGTATGTCAAGATACATCCATGGAAACATACAGTATTGTTAACAGGTCCAGTAACGTTTTCCAGATAATATGTACAGACAAACAAGGTGGACGAAGTAGTAGACGGGATACTGTTTTCCTGCGTTGTTCCTTGAAAGGTAGAAACCCATGTTTTCACAAACTTCTAATTTAAGTAAAAAGAACGGATAAATAAATAAAGGTGGCACGCGCAGTTTTGACAATCTTTTTAATATAGATACCGAACCGATCTGCAACTTCAACATTCGGTTGTGTTCACGGTTTTTATAATATTACGATGGGAATTTTTGAGAAAAAACAACAAACAACATAATTCAGTTACCTTTCCCCTGCTAATATCTTAGACGAACGTGAAATGACGGATAGATTATTTGGTAGAAAATACGCTTCCCAATCTCAGCAGCTGGCTGAGACGATTTTTTCATCGGGCATGTAGATATAACTACATTTTCACTCGCCAGTTATACAACCTGTCAACTAAAATATATTGAAAATAAACTACGTAAATTTTCCTTTTTACATATCATTCACAAACGACGGATACCAAAGTACAACAAACAGAATTCATCAACAACATTCGCTATCACGTACGTTTCGCCGGCGGTGACGCCATTGTGATTAGTCCGTGGTTGTCCCCCCTAACGTCAAAAACGAAGTGGGCGGGGCTTATCGGCCGGGACTGGATCGGTCTATTATCTTTAGAAAGTATTAAATTTGGCATCTTAGAAAAGAAATACAGTTCGCCCTACCACCATGTATAGTGTAATAAAAAACACTTTCGCCCTGAACTATTATCGTCCGAGTGCTTTAACGTTATAATAGTTCAGGGCGAAAGTGTGTTTTATTACACTATACATGGTGGTAGAGCGAAGTGTATTTCTTAATTATGATGTTCTAACAAAGTGACGTCATGATAAACATGCGCAGTTGTCTCTTCCCCAACGCTACCGAAAGTGGTTTGGCGTCACAGGTCAAAATGAAAATGCTGCCTGTGATTCAGCTTATCGAAGACAAAACAAGATTATGTCAGGATGGTAAATCCAACAAGACCGCAAAACGGTCAATAATAGAAGTTAAAAGGGTGAGTGGCATATTAAAAATCATGTATTACATACTTTTATATCCTGTTATGTAAGGAAACTTATCATCAAGTAGGTGGTTACAAAGATTCTTCCACAATGTACAAAGTGAATTGCATATTCTTACAAAATGGAACCTGTTTTGTATTGACTAAAACCGTTGGATAAACGTTTTTCGTATTTGTTTGTGGGTGAAATAAAACTGTATTTTCATTCAAAATTGTGTGTCGTGAATTAGAGTTCACTTGAAATTTGAAATTACGTGTATGCCACATCATATCTTTCAAATGATTTATTTAGTGTAAAATTGTATTATTTATTGTAGGATGTGACCGTTGATGAGATTGACGGGGCTCTGAAGACATAAGCCTCAGAGGGTCCAAACATCGTCGCTTTCCTCAGAGGTGATGCTCTGGCCGGCCTCCTAATCGCTTCCGACACCGTGTAATGCGAGGTGAATGTCGAAGATGGCATCATGGCCGCGGTATTGAAACTGATGGCGACGTACTTCATTTTCAATTTAAGCTATCCCACAGCATACACGATGGTTTTGTAGGTTCAGAGAAATGGGGGAAGTTGTCTCATCCTTGCCCGACCCTGAGGTATAGCTCTGTTTTCTTCAATGATATGCGACTTTAACTGCAGATGTTATGAGATGTGCACGAATGAGTTGTTGCAGTTAAAGTTATCTCCTTCTCCTACTCTCCATATAGCCGTCCGCGGTCTAACAAAAGGATATTAACAATAACACATTTTCGTACTCAATGTAAGTTTTAATAAAGCTTTGAATAATTTCATATTGTTGTTGTTTTTATTCGTTCATGTTAGGCTGGTGGAAGTTTGAGAACACTAGTGTTCTGAAATAAGGCTCAGAACACTCAAAGGGCGTTCTAAATCTGTTACAGCGTCCGAGGCATCCGGGGCTGTTCTTAATTGAACACATACAGAACACACAAGGAGTGTTCTAAAATCTAGAACACGAGCGTTCTGTACGTGGAACACTAGTGTTCTGACGGCAGAACACATAATGTCTAAATCAGAACACTCCGAATGCGTTCTAAATCTGTTACAGGTATGGTGTTCTCATGTTCAGAACTAGAACACTTAGGTTTAGAGTGCATGGAACAGATGAGAGACGAAATATGAAAATTTAACATTCAGTCTAAATCACCTCGAATTATAGCTTCAAACATTCAGATGATCTTTAGACACCACAGATACATTAATAGAAACGTCCAATTCCGATTCATGAACAAGATTTTAGAAATTGTGTCCCCCTCAATTGCATTCTCGGGATTGTGAATTATCTGTGACCAAGAATGAATTTTCCGTTACATCAATTTCATAATCGCAATTTTTCTGTCACTATAGAGCTATTCAGTGTTTTAGATATGTGTCCTCTTTCCGCCGATTAAACAGCATATGCTTCTTTATAGTGGGAAATAAACCCAATCATAATTGTTTCTTTGCATGCTACAATAATTCATTCAATCATTTTTTCAAATATATCAAGTCATTATAAAGAAATTATGAAAATCTTAATTTATTACTTTACATGATTATAAAGGGTTTTCAGAGTAATATCGCTACATTCGTTCCTGAAGGAACATAGCATTGAGGTAAACGTTGAATTAATTCCCTTACAAAGTTGATTTTGGACGTCTACAAGACATATATTGTACCTTACCCTCGCCTTGCAGATGCTATAATCACAAAGACTCTGTCATAAATCATAAAGTTTCTGTCCCAAAACTCACAAAGACTCCACTGTCACTGTAACCAAGTTCCCTACCTGTGATACACGATATTGTGGAGTTGACTGCCATATTTGTGCGTGAAAATCGCGAACTCCTAACATTGTCGGATCGTAAATATTAGTGGATGCCAAACCTAAATCGTGACAGGGAGTAAAGATGCAAGAGTTGCTTCCATTTAAATACCTGCTGAAGATTCGTTTTTCAATTAAATCTAAAACATTTTAAACACAATTTTTATTTTTTCTTGTGGTGGAACCTTTTTTTTTCAATGGGCGGTGTACAATTGCGAACGGTCGGCGCAAAGTTTAGAAATAAAAATATATTTTTTTATTGTATGGGCGGGTGAGATTTTTACGGGCGGTGGGAGATGAGAAACACAGAATTAAATAGGGACGCCCTTATGAATGTGGAAACGGTTTTGTCGCTTTTATTTAGTTTACGGTCTGAAATAAATCAAACGTGTATTTATAATATAATAGGTAATAAGAAATGGTTAAAGAAATTAATGAACGCGCGTCCTTTGGTACATTGAAATTTCACAGATCACGGGTAACCAATTCAGAAATACGTATAAGCATTGTCTCAAAGTTTCTTACGCTATTCTTACAGAGGGTAGCCCAGTCTCATGTCAAGGTCAGTTTGCAGCAATCTTCTCACGGGGGCTTCTGAGTCCGTGGTCTCGGTGTGAGCCCGCCTGTAAGTTAAATCCAAGACGTTGACATTTTCCAAAACACGAAAAATGCCCAATGACAACCACTGATTGCAAAATACCCTTGAAACCCCTGTGGCAGGGCTGAACGGTGTTTTTTTGTTGTTTATTTTTGTCTGTTTGTTTGTTGTTGTTGTTGTGTTTGTTATTATTTTTTTGGTTTTTTTGTTGTTGTTTTGTTTTGTTTGGTGTTTTTCTTTCTTTCTTTTTCTTTTTGGGGGGGTGTGGTTACTTGGAATGGTCCTTTTCAGGTAGACTAATGCTTAGTCTCTGAATATATATAATTTTGATAGTAACAAACAAGCCCATTTAAATTTAAAAGGAGCCCCAGGGAGACCAGAGATTCAGAACCTGAGGAAATCTAGACTTGCTTTATTTATAGCTTTAGCACTGCAGAGAGGGCTTGGCAGTAGGGACAATAACGTGGTTTAGGGACTGTGAGACAGACTACTTTTCAGGTAATGTGAGTCTGTCTACAACAAAATAAACATGTCATAATAAAGCAATTAACTGAGCATCAATCAGACGGCAATGCACTGCTGTGGTGTCTAAACCCTAAAGCATGGGTGACAAGGGAGTAGTAATTATTGTCCTTCTACGCGATTAGCATGAAAAAGCCGTTGTTGCTGTTTTGTCAACCTGTTCAATGTTATAACATTGTCTTACATATAGCTGGGGTGGCCACAGATTCAGTACAACCCACTGAGCTGAAGGCTGGAGTTAACCTGTTCAATGCTATAACATTGTCTTACATATAGCTGGAGTGGCCACAGAGTCAGTACAACCCACTGAGCTGAAGGCTGGAGTCAACCTTGAGCATGCACTAGTGTGTGGATATGTGCGATATATATATATCCAATAATAATAATAATAATAATAATAATAATAATAACCTGTTCAATGCTATAACATTGTTTGTTTTGACTGCACTAATCAATGTTTGACTTTGAGCCAAATAAAGTCATGCTTAATTAACCAAACATGTTCTGTCATGAGGTGGTTATGGATGAGCACTTTTAAGGTGGCTGCCATCTTGGGGAAAGCGCTAAATATTTTTTGTTTTGGGCTGGACAATGTTTGATTTTGGACCAAATACAGTCATGCCTAAGGATCCAAAAATATATTTATTTCTGTGGTATTTTGAAATATTTACTGTTCTGTGTAACTTTCTCCAAAGTGTTCTTGTTACAGTCACTTTCTGATAATAGAAACAACAAAAACCTTTCAGCATCAACAAGAAACCTCCGCTAAAAGCAGAATTGCTTGTACAATTCTGACTATATTAGTACAGCTGAGGTCAGTCTTTAAACAATCCAAAGAATGGGATTAGTACAGAGAACAAAAATAAAACTTTCACTTCACAAACTTTATTCTGTTTCTACACAGCATCTGTCACATGATCATATGCCAGTTTCACTTAAATACAGTTTGTTTTCTCATAATATCAGGTATCACAATCATATATTTCAATCATTATAATTAACACAAACTAATATGGAATACAAAAGTACATAATGGTTGTAAATAATGAATGAACTGAAAGTGCAGCATCTTGCAGATGGACAACCCTGCAAAAACATGACTGGAAAAAACTGTTACATGAGCAGTACAACAGGGTGTTGGCATTACACGGTCCTTGGCACCAAACAAATGGTTGACAGTAACTTATCTTCGGTGTTGATTCCATTGCATAAGGGATATAGTAGGGGTGAAATGGTAGTTCTTACCGCAGTAGGTACATATTGCGGTACAAGGCCTTTGGTTCAGTTGAGATATGATCATAATGCAGAAAATTGACAAAAGCCGTCTAGCAAAGAAATACATAGATTTGGACAACATGATTTGATTTCTAGACATTTTAGAAAATGTTTAAAAAGGTTAATAAAATGACGGTAAGAAAACTGAAAATACTGAACTTTTGGATTACATTAAGGTATATCAAACCGAAGGTCAAATATTGCAGTTCTACTAATACCACGGTTTACCATTTCACCCCCAGAATATAGAAGCAACTCTTGTATATTCTTGAGAAAAGTTCTACTTTGTGTTTCACCATGATACAAGAAAATGGAGCAAATATAGACAATATATTTGAAATATACAACACTAATATACTAGTGAACACCATCCAGTTCTTCTAGATATTCTGTGAGTGTGAACCTGTGTTTGCAAGACAGGATAATATCTGAGGACTATTGTAAGTATTATATTACAAAATGACTTGAATGACACACCAGTCTGATAATTGAATACTAATCTCGAGCTACATCATCTCCTGACCAAGGCGGTGGGGTAGTCTACTGGTTAAAGCGTTTCTTTGTCACGCCAAAGACCCAGGTTTGGTTCCCCACACAGGTACAATGTGTGAAGCTCATTTATGCTGTCCCTGCCATGATATTAATGGAATATTGCTAAAAGCGGCATAAAACCATACTAAACTAAATCTTGCAGTTGAGAATCCTCTGTATACAGCTGACAAAGAAGGAGCATCAGGGTAGCCTAGTGGTTAAAGTGTTCGCTTGTCTTGCTGAAGATCCGGGTTTGATTCCCCAATTGGGTACGATGTGTGAAGCCCATTTCTGGTGTCCCCCGCCGTGATATTGCTGGAATATTGCTAAAAGTGACGTAAAACCTTACTAACTCACTCATCCCCAGACCAGAAGAGTAGTCCGACTAAGTGGCCAAGGCAGGAGCATAGAACACCCGGACACCTCAGGTTACATTATATGTCAGCAATACTCACTGGGCAGTTATATACTGGACAAAAATAGTTAGGGATATATGTAAATTTTGAAATTATGAATACTGACCTATTTATTCATTTACACACTTATACAATATCAATCATAAAAATACCAATATCCCTAACTTATTTTGTCCAGTATATAATTGCAACCCCTTTCATTATGACCTGACTATTTGAAAAGGAGACACAATCAAACTGTCACAAAATCATTGCAGAAAATGTGGCCTTGGACCCAAACTGGAAAATGCTAAATCATAAGAGCTTTGACACATAAACATAGTCAAACAGATGGTTTCATCAGTAGACAAATACCCCCATTTCCTGGAGATGACACTTACAATATGAGGAGAGAGATTTACACTGGCCTATACATTTTAATTTTCAAGTAAAAGTGAAAAGAAGAGATACTCTGGGATCAATTATTGTTAAAAATGATTCCACTTCCAGACCATCTGTGTTGACAACGTCAGTGACGACACCTAAGGCCAGGGGAGGAGAAAAGTAGCGTGCTGATATTCTGAGTGAAGCTGATATATCACAGGAACATCCAGACCATCTGTGTTGACAACATCAGTGACGACACCTAGGCCAGGGTAGGAGAAAAGTAGGGTGCTGATATTCTGAGTGAAGCTGATATATCAGAGGAGCGTCCAGACCATCTGTGTTGACAACATCAGTGATGACACCTAGGCCAGGGTAGGAGAAAAGTAGGGTGCTGATATTCTGGTTGAAGCTGATATATCACAGGAACATCCAGACCATCTGTGTTGACAACATCAGTGACGACACCTAGGCCAGGGTAGGAGAAAAGTAGGGTGCTGATATTCTGAGTGAAGCTGATATATCAGAGCGTCCAGACCATCTGTGTTGACAACATCAGTGACGACACCTAGGCCAGGGGGGGAGAAAAGTAGGGTGCTGATATTCTGGTTGAAGCTGATATATCACAGGAACAGACGAAGCATCAAGAACCACAACAGACAAATTTTGATCAGCATGAATGCCATGCTTCTGACATTGACATTATGAATTTCTTTGTCACTAAGACAAAATCTATTCTAGACAAGAAGAAAAAGACTTTTCCCAAGTGATAGTCCTACAGATATGACAGGGCAAAAGAATATTGTCGTGACACAGCCAAAGAGAGACAATGATGAGACTTCATCTTGCTGTTAGTCAGCATTCAAGTCTGTAACTATTATAGAAAGTGCAGATGAACTGCTGATTGGACTGTTCAGATACTACCATTACAGCACTGTAGGATCCAAATGCTGAGAAAAGATGCAGCTACTGGCAAAAGAAATGGAAGACAATATGTCAGTTGAAGAGAGCAGAGGTCCCATTACAGTATTGAATTAGAAGGCAGTCATTATCAAGTGGCTCTGTCAGGGGAGAGCACTCCTACCCATCTCTCCTTGATGACTCAGAGAGTACTATCAGCATAAACACATGATAAGAGGGCTGGAGATAAGCAGAATGTCACCACTGGAGGACTAAACAAGCAGCTGATTGTACATTATACTCTTGCTGGGTTAGGGACTTCATAATTTATGGTGTGTGTGTGTGTGTGTGTGTGTGTGTGTGTGTGTGTGTGTGAGAGCAAGAAATTATTATGATTTTTATGGAAAAGCATGTACAATGTGAATGACCCCTCCCCAAAACTTTTAAGCATGATTTTATATGTTTATATACAAAATTGCTGACCCCTCTAGTACAAAACTTATGACCATCCTACGTGACCAGAACAAAATGGGTACCCTCCCTTAAAATCATCATCACCCCCAAGTCAAAGGTCCCTAATGAGTGCCCTCTGTTGTCTGGACTAATCAAGTTATTCAAGAGAAGGAAGTAGTATTACAGATGTCTAATTCCGTTCCCTCATGCCCCACAAAAAAATATTATTATTATTTTGTGTGGAGCATGTGCGGCAGTGTGTCGCACGTTTTATTTTATATTTTATTTATTTATTTATTTTTTAAATTATACTGGATACGACCAGTACTGGAGTTTCTTAGGAACAATCATGACCAGCCATCTAGGTCGGAAGTTCAGGCTTTGTGTTCGGAGGCTAGGACCTTAGTTGGTCAGTGGAATTCCTTAGTGCTTAGGAATGGTTTTTTATTCAGTAAAGTAGAGTCAGAGTTCTTTGGTCCGCGAGAGCAGTTGGTTGCTCCCATACTTGTCTGTACTAGTATCTTCCAACATCTTCACGCTGACCGTACTGCAGGACATTTTGGTCGTGATAGAACACTTAAGGCTGTTAAGCTCAGATTCTATTGGCCAGGTATGTCTAAGGACATTAAAAGGTGGTGCAAGGCTTGTGATTTTTGTGCACGCTGTAAACCTGGTCCAGGACGGGGCAAAACAAGGTTACGGCAGTTTCAGGTCCAATCACCTATGCAATGTATAGCCACAGACATTGTGGGTCCTTTGCCGAGGAGTCGTCATGGGAACGAATACATAATGGTGTTAGGAGATTACTTTACAAAATGGAAGGAAGCTTATCCAATACCTGATCACACAGCTCAAACAGTTGCAGACAAATTAGTAACAGAATTTATCTGTAGATTTGGTTGTCCAAGCCAAATTCACACTGATCAGGGTCGTGAATTCGAGTCCATTTTATTCAGGGAAGTCTGTAACTTATTAGGTGTTGACAAGAGTAGAACTCCCTATCGTCCCCAGTCAGATGGACTTGTTGAACGGTTTAATCGGACACTTCGACAAATGTTATCCATCTATGTCCACCAGGAACCCTTAGACTGGGACTGACTGAGTTTGGTTTTACGCCGCTTTTAGCAATATTCCAGCAACATCACGGCCGGGGACACCAGAAATGGGCTTCACACATTGTACCCATGTGGGGATTCGAACCCTGGTCTTCGGCGTGACAAGCCAACGCTTTAACCACTAGGCTACCCCACCGCCCCCCTTAGACTGGGATGATCACCTCCTGTATTTACTCATGGCATACAGGGCTACAGAGCATAAGAGTACACATTGCTCCCTGAATCTAATGATGTTAGGTAGAGAAGTCAGTGTACCTGTTTTGAAATGTGACCATTTTTAGAATATTATGCAAGACTTTCGTTTTATCAGTATCTTCTGTTAGCGGTATGTTATCTAGTGTAGGGTGGGAGTTATCTCCCTTTTTTGAACGAGCTTTTCGTTGTTATGTTAGCACTGACGAAGACCGCATGGTGTGCCGAGATGCACTGCAGGTTGATGGAAGCTGTGTTTTGTATAGAGGCGGAAAATTCACTCTTCAGAATCTGTCAACTTTATTTAATAAAGGACTTATTGGAAGAATTCCGCCTTATTTAACCATTGTTCATTCAAAACAAATTTCTGAAGAATGAAGAGTTACAGAGTGTCGATGTATGGACAACAAGTGAAGTGTGTCGATGAATAGACAATTTAAAGGTGATATTAATGTAGCGGTTATCGTGTAGGTCAGAAGTTTTTAGTGGTATTTGGGTTGGCATTGGCAGAGGGTTGCCTCCCTTTTGTTTTGGTCCCCCTTGCGAAACCAGATCATGGCTGAAAGCACATGTCATGTTGAACTTTGCGATGTCTTCTTCGATGGACATTCATGCGATGTGAGGAACCATGGTGTTCACAAAGTTGTGAAGAGAATGTGTACGGACAAGGTTTGCGACAACTTTGTATTTTAAATGAAGAATAAATGTTGGAACTTTTATAGATTGTCTTTTTGCACGTGAGTTGCTTGGAAACCTAGCGGACTACCGCTATAGTGAACACCACCTCTGAATGCAACTCGTGAATAGCAGAACATTTTACGATTCATGATGAGTGATAAAGTTTCAGTGATAAGTGGTTTGTCAGGACAGTCGGCAAAGTCATTGACTTCATGAATGGCAGCTCAAGCGAAGGCAGCGGAATATCGTGTGCAGTTAGAATATGTTGAAAGGGAAGAGAAAAACGCAGTGAACTTTTGAAACTTGAATTAAAGAAGAAACTTGATATTGAAAATGCCAAGTCACAGGTATTTGAACAGTTTGAATCGAGTGAAACATTTCTTTATGGAGCTAGTCCAGATAAAATCTCTCCCAATGTTAATGGACAGGCTGTAGAGAAATCAGTAAATATTGAGGAAGAAAATAAGACTGAACTTGTTAAGAAATATATTCAAACATTACCAAATGATGATATTCAGAACTCTAACCAGGATCATGATAAAACATTTGATGGTGCAGATCGTGCTCAAAACCCAGGAATCTATTCCACACCAATTTCTACAGGAGAAACACAAAGACAGACACAGCCATTTTCTTCAACGAAGCTGAATGTTGGTGCAGATGAATTCACACCCAAGTTTACACCTGATTGTGTTCCCAGAAGGTCTGAGATTTCAAATGTAGACTGTGTTATGGCTGCAGCAAGTGAGATTGCTAATATGACTAGGACATTTGCAGAGAAGTTTAGTTTGAGTAGATTACCAGTTCCTGAACCTGGTATTTTCTATGGAAATCCCATTTATTTTCCTTCTTGGAAAACTGCCTTTGAAACTTTGATAGAAACCCGTGAAATTCAGCCCCAAGAAAAACTTTATTATTTGAAGAAATATGTTGGTGGCAGTGTGTGAGATGACCTAGAAGGATATTTTCTTATGAGAACCCCTGAAGCCCTCACGATGAAGCTAAACAGCTTCTTGAAGATAGATATGGAAATCAAGTTGTGTTAGGAGATGCATTCAGGGATAAACTAGATGCATGGCCGAAAATTAGTTGGAAAAATGGAACAGCATTGAGAAATGCGCTGACTTTCTGAAACAGTGTTTGATTGCAACAAGAACTATTCCAAGTTTGAGAGCCCTCGACTTTGAGAAGGAGAATAGAATGTTAGTGTCTAAATTGCCAGACAACTTGATTCACAGATGGAGTCGCATAGTTGTCATTTTTAGATCGAGGAAAGTATATCCTCCATTTTCGGAGTTTGTGAAGTTTGTGACTGACAAGCCAATGTTGCATGTGAACCAGTCACACGTGTCCTTGTCATGAAGCAGGACAAAATCAAGGATTCCTTTACACAGAAGGATAGGGTTAGAGACACACAGACAAATCATAGTCTGAGAAGACCAGCTATCTCTATGTCAACAGAAGTAAAGAAGAAATATTGCTTCCTGTGCAACAAAGATCATGAACTTGAACATTGCGATGTTTTCCTCAAGAAATCTGTTGCTGATAAGAAGCAATTTGCGATGCAACGTGGGATCTGTTTAGGTTGTTTGAAATGGGGTCATCGCTCAAAGGATTGCCAGGACAGATTGACTTGTCAAGTGTGTTCTCGAAACACCCAACAGTGTTTCATGGTGACCGTGTGGACAACAAATGTGAGATGAAATCAGATCAGCGAAGTTTGAATTGCGAAACACAAGTGAAATCTGTGAACGGGAAAGTAGCTGTTAGTCATATGAAGGACACTGCTCAGAATAACAAGTGTGCGATGATCGTACCAGTGTGGTTGTCACATGATGATAATCCAGATTCTGAGATATTGACTTATGCTTTATTGGACACCCAGTCTGATACAACGTTCATTCTGAAGGATACCTGTGAGAGGCTTGGTGTTACTGGACCTAAGGTTCAGCTGATGTTATCTACAATGCATGCAGAGAACGAAACAATTGAGTGTCAGAAGATCAGGAATCTTACTGTCAGAGGATACAACTCTTCACTGAAGATACCTTTACCTATTTCCTATACCAGGGGTATAATGCCTGTGAGTCGTGGTCACATTCCTACACCCGAGAATGTAGCTCAGTGGACGCACCGCAAGCATGTCAAGTGAGTTGTTAGAGTTACAGGACTGTGAAGTTGGTATTCTGATTGGGTACAACTGTCCCAAAGCTCTCACACCCAGAGATGTCATACCTGCAGATGCAAGTGGACCGTATGCTGTGAGAACAGACCTAGGATGGAGTGTGGTTGGTGTCATGGATCCAGAGGCTGTTGATGAAGATCCTATTGGAACGAGCCACCGTATGCTCACGTATAAGGTACCAGAAGAGCTGTCTTCCAGATGCAATGCTGCAGAGAAGTCTGAGCTTTTGAACCACGTGGTGATATCCTTGCAGACTTCGGTGAAGGAAACTATAGGAACAACACAAGTTGTCAAGTTGCTTGAACAAGATTTTATTGAATGTGAGAAGAGTGACAAGGTGTTGTCCTACGATGATGCTAAATTCGTAAAGATTGCAAGAACCAGAATTCGCCAATGCGCTGACAGTCATTATGAAATGCCCCTGCCTTTTCGTCACCCACAACCAAAGTTGCCTAACAACAAAGTTCAAGCTACCCTGTCGTCATGGAGCAGCTGAGATCACGTTTTAAAAAGATGTCCAATTCCACACAGACTACGTAGCATTCATGGATAAGATCATCCAGAACGGACATGCTGAACGAGCCCCTGTGATAGATGACAGCAAGAAAACTGTTTGGTATATTCCACACCATGGGGTGTACAACCCACGAAACCCAACAAAATACGAAGTCGCGTTTGATTGCAGTGCACGATTTCGTGGTGAATCCCTAAACGACCACCTCTTGCAAGGTCCAGATATGACGAACACATTGATCGGAGTCCTCCACAGATTCCGTCAAGAACGGATTGCGGTGATGTGTGATATTGAACAGATGTTTTTTCAATTTCGCGTTGAGGAGAATCAAAGAGACTATCTTCGTTTCCTTTGGTTCGATAAAGGGGATTTTAATTCCAATCCTGTTGAGTATCGCATGAAGGTGCACTTGTTCGGAGCTACCTCCTCGCCGGGATGTTCCAACTATTGTCTGCGACAATGTGCGAATGATTATGAGGAAGAAGTTGGACACGAAGCTGCTGAGTTTTTGAGAAACAACTTCTATGTAGATGATGGGTTGAAGTCGGTGAAGACAGTACAGGAAGCTGTCAAACTTGTCAGTGAAAGCCAAGAACTTTGTGCGAAGGGTGGCATCAGGTTACACAAATTTGTGTCCAACTCAAAAGAGGTCATGACCTCTCTCCGTCCACAGGATCGTGCCAATTCCAAGGAGACAGAACTGCTCAAAGGCATGGACATTGTTGAGAAGCCTTTGGGAATTCACTGGTGCGTAGAAACTGATACTCTGTCAATCAGAGTTACTTTACAGGACTCTCCACTGACGCCAGAGGCGTGTTATCAACGGTCAGTTCTGTGTATGACCCTTGGGTTTTATAGCTCCAGTCATCATGGTTGGAAAGGCTATACTACAAACAATGTGCCGAGATAATGCTGACTGGGATGACCCAGTCCCAGAAACCCCCGCGATCCCAATGGGAGAAGTGGAGAACTGAGATTTTAGAATTGACAAGTCTTAACGTGGATAGATGTTTCAAACCACAGGAGTTCAGTGAGATTGAAAGAGTGGAGTTTCACCATTTCTCAGACGCCAGCAATCTGGGATATGGTCAGTGTTCTTACGTCAGATTGACTGATAGTGGCGGAAAGATATATGTCTCATTCCTGATGGGAAAATCTAGAGTTTCTCGCTAAAACAGGTCACCATACCTCGCTTAGAACTCACTGCAGCACTGGTATCAGTCAGAATCAGTACTTTGTTGTCCAGAGAACTTGAATTTGAAGATGTGAAACATGTGTTCTGGACAGATAGCAAGGTGGTAATTGGCTACATAAACAACGACTCGAAGCGCATTTCACGTCTTTGTGGCTAATCGAGTGTCACAGATCCGAGATAAGACTGAGCCAGCTCAGTGGAGATACATCCAGACTGAGAATAACCCAGCAGATGACGCTTCTCGAGGTCTCACACCTCATGACTTGATACACAAGTCCGACTGGCTGAAGGGACCAGTCTTTCTCTGGAACAAGCAACTACCTGAACAGCACACAGATTCAAACAGTGTGATGTTAAACGCAGATGATCCAGAAGTGAAATGTGTTAAAGGTGTTGTGATGAAGACGATGACAACTGAATCAACCAAGCTAGACATGGTTGACCGATTTGCACGCTTCTCTGATTGGTTCAGGTTGAAGCGTGTTGTTGCAATGTGCCTGAAACTGAAGCGAAAGTTGAGACGAGATGTGAAATTGAAACACAGCGAGACCTGCGGAGCTGACAAAATTATTGGATCAAGCACTAGTGTTACTGTGAATGACATGCTGGAAGCTGAAAATGAGATAGTCAAACACTGTCAAAATAGTGCTTATGCAGAGGAGATTCAATTTTTGCGATCTGTGAAAGACAATCAATACACATTCAGACAACTGAAGAAGACGAGCTCACTCTCTCGCCTTGATCCATTCTTGGATAGCTCTGGTGTGATTCGTGTCGGAGGTAGAATCAGGCAGTCTTCTGTCACCTGCAATGAGAAACATCCAGTGATACTTGCAAAGGGACAACATGTTAGCAACCTTATTATTCGTCATTGCCATGAGAAAACGTGTCATCAAGGACGCGGGATGACTACAAATGAAATACGATCAAGTGGCTATTGGATTGTAGGCTGTAGCTCTGCAGTTTCATCTTACATATACAAATGTGTGAAGTGTAGGAAACTCCGAAGTCAAGTACAGCAACAAAGGATGGCAGATTTACCATCTGAACGAGTGAATGCGTCCCCACCATTCACATATTGTGGTGTAGACTGCTTCGGACCCTTCCTGGTGAAAGAAGGTCGGAAGACTCAGAAACGCTATGGCATACTCTTTACTTGTTTAGCCTGTCGTGCTATACATGTTGAAGTTGCTTCATCACTCTCCACAGATTCTTTCATAAATGCTCTGAGGCGGTTCCAGGCAGTTAGGGGACCAGTGCGAGAATTGCGGTGTGATAGAGGCACAAACTTTGTTGGTGCCATGAATGAACTAAAGGACTCTTTTGAGACTGAGATGTTAAGAAACTACCTTTTGAAATGTAATTGTGACTTAGTGAAATTCAACATGAATGTACCTGGAGCCAGCCACATGGGTGGTGTCTGGGAAAGACAGATACGCTCAGTGCGTTCAGTGCTCAATTCCCTAATGGACCAAGTGAAGGCCCAGCTGAATGATGAATCCCTGAGAACATTGATGCTGGAGGCTATGGCGATTGTGAACAGTCGGCCGCTATCAACTGATACTCTTAATGATCCAACATCATTAGAGCCTCTGACAGCAAATCACTTGCTGACTATGAAAAGTCAGATTGTACTGCCCCCTCCCGGACATTTTCAGAAGGCAGATTTGTATGCGTGCAAGCAGTGGCGTAAAGTGCAGTACTATGCCAATGAGTTTTGGTCTAGATGGAAGAAGGAATTTCTTCAAAACATGCAGACACGACAGAAATGGACCCAACATTTCAGAGATGTACGTGTTGGCGATGTTATGATCCTCAAGAATGACAATGTACCAAGAAATCAGTGGCAACTTGGTAGAGTTGTTGAGACCTTTCCGGTAAGGACGGACATGTTCGGAAAGTAAACTTCAGATCGCAGATCAAGGATTAGACTCAAAGGGAAGACGGCAATCTTCCACTACCTTTCTGGAACGGCCTGTCCAGAAACTGATACTTCTCCTTGAACATGAAGAATGATTTGAACTGTTTATGCTGACTGAGCTAACTACTTGAACTGATCTGAGTGGATATGTTTGTGAACTTTGCAAGTATTGAAGTGTGAAATATCTGAAATTGAAATGATGTTTTGAACATTTTAAGGTTGGATAAGATTTTATTCAAAACCGTTTGTTTTATTGAAATGTCATGTTTTAGTGAAATCTATGTTTACTTTAAAGTTTGAATGTGTGTTAAGAATTAATTTACTTGGTAACATTTAAATTGGCGAGGATGAGTTAACTTGCTATGAATATGTAAATTGCGATGGCATGAATGGAAATTAAGGATATTGCAATTATATGTGTGTATCATTAGTTGCAAGTTATAGATAGTTTCCTATTAAAATTAGTTTATGCTAATTTGTGGGGGAGTGTAGCGGTTATCGTGTAGGTCAGAAGTTTTTAGTGGTATTTGGGTTGGCATTGGCAGAGGGTTGCCTCCCTTTTGTTTTGGTCCCCCTTGCGAAACCAGATCATGGCTGAAAGCACATGTCATGTTGAACTTTGCGATGTCTTCTTCGATGGACATTCATGCGATGTGAGGAACCATGGTGTTCACAAAGTTGTGAAGAGAATGTGTACGGACAAGGTTTGCGACAACTTTGTATTTTAAATGAAGAATAAATGTTGGAACTTTTATAGATTGTCTTTTGCACGTGAGTTGCTTGGAAACCTAGCGGACTACCGCTATAATTAAACTTTGTTGATGAATGATGGCTACACAAGATTTCATTCTGCAAGAGGTTGAAGCTGAAATTCATAGTATGGATGAGGAGCGGAGGTTCCAGGAAATGGATGAGAGGGAAAGAGAGGTACGTCAGAAGAGAAAATTATACAGAGCAAAGATAACAAGAACAATTAATCGATTATTATTGTCAATGACAACCAGGAAACTTACTCCACGGAGAGTTGAAAGAGAACTAGATGATCTGCGAACTGATTACAAACAGACTTTATTGTTGAATGCAGAATTGTACAACTTTCCTAACCCAAAATGTACTCAGCTTGACAAGTGGGAGACAGACCTCACTGATGACATCTATGAGATAGAAGACAAGATAGAAGATTATAGGAAAAGAGAAGAACTATCTCAAATAGAGGAAGCACAGCATCACAGGAAAGTTATATCTATTGAAGCTATCAGTGATAGAAAAGAGGCCAACAAGCATGAAACTGACAAAAAAGGCAGCATCGAGGTCAAGCAAGAATATCCAGACAAGGTAAATAACAGTAGAATATCCAGCATGCAAGATCCAGGTGCAGATCCACATGTTAGGCAAGATGATTGTCCAGTTACTGTTGACTCATGGATTGACGATTTGGTAGAATATGAAGAGACAAAGTTACCACAGGCTTCTCATACAGAGATGAGTATTGCACAAGCCTTGTACAGACTAGAGGCAAGCAGAGACATTCCATCGTTACAGATTAAACAGTTCAGTGGCAATGCATTGGAGTATGTAGAATTTATTGAAACTTTTAAAATTCATATTCACAACAAAATTAATTTGACTGATGAGCAAAGAATGGGACAATTGAAAATGCATTTATCTGGGGAAGCTGAGAGATCAATAGCAGGTTTGGGATCAGGTGGATTAATGTATGCGTCAGCCTTGAAGACAATAAAGGAACAGTTTGGACATCCAAGTCGCATAGTACCCATTGATCTCATGGCTGGTGATCCGCCTCTATCTGTTGCTAGGGACTGCCCAGTAGAATATGTAGAGTGGCTTAAGGATACTTTCCAGAGAATTTTTGTATTCGCCAATAGTCAGTTAGGCCTTGCTGCTAGCACTCAGAAGAGAAATTATGATAAAAATCTGAAGGCTAGGTCTTTTGAAGTAGGAACATTTGTTTGGCGATGGTATCCTCCAAAAGCAAATCAGAAGTTGGGGCTAGGCTGGGATGGGCCATATATGGTGATAGATAAACTTTCGGAATGGACATAGTCCATCCAGAAACAAGAACACAAACCAGTGGTCACCGTTCATGTGGACCATCTTAAACCCTATGAGGGTACGTCTGCACCAAAAGACTGGACCATCCAGACTGCAGGTACTTCTACCAGTGACATTTCCTTACAGGAGGAGTTAAATGACAGTATTTCAAGTATGGGGGAAGATGAAAGAGAATCTCCAGTTCCTGTTACCAGGACAAGGACTCGGAGGGTAGTTAGACCCCGTTGTAGATATTCGCCCTGAATGAATGAAAATGGAACCCTAAGCTAGACAAAGAAGTTTAGTTCCATTTTATTCATTTTTCGATATGTTACTTAATTTCGTTCTTTTATTTAGCGAAATATTAATTACATGAAGACATGGAAATCCATGCAGATGAGAGAGAGTTGGCAGAGTTTCTTGAAGGGGAGAGGCCAGACTGGCCACGGGAAGAGATGAGCTGCCCAGTCCTGAGCTGCAGGACATCCCGTTTCCTTAAGTATGGATGTCTCTTGGACCACTGGCTCCGTTTCCACCAGCCTCAGATACGCCTGTTCTCCTGTCGGACGTGTGGCAAGGACTTCGAGAGGAAGAAGGCGGCTGAAGAACATGCCCGTATGCACCAGCCAGCAGGTACAATCGCCACCGTTTCCAGGCAGAACAGGAGATACATTTGTCCAGGAGACACCGTTCTGCCACATCAAACAGCTCTGGAGACACCCCGTATCCTTCCCCGTGGATCGTATTGCTGCCAGGGAGGAGGTCACTCGACGCAGGAGAACCATGTCCAGACGTAAGAGTCGAGAGGAGCAGGAGGATGAGGTCCAGGAGACCCTGAGATCTTTACGCCCTGGATAGTGGGGCTTATTATAGCCTGGGACTAAACTTCCCAGACCGTGACTGTCCTTTCGCATTTCTTGTTATTGATATTTTGTTGTGTAATCAAATGATTTGTATTTGTTAATAATTTGCCATGTTTCCTTTTTGTTTTTTTCAAGGGATAAAGTAATTTCGGGGAAATAACTAGTAGTCCACCACAATGGCAATGACACTTTAATGTTTGGACACTACCTGTGACCGGTGATAAACATAATCCATGAGGAATTAACACTGACGTTTCTGACATATGTCCAGCTGGTTGCACAGCCTGTGGGATACAGACGGCTGAACCATTAATCTTGACCAAGGGAGTATATAAGGGAAGGAGGCCAGACAGAAATAGAGAGAGATAGAGAGAGATCTGGACGGCAGCAGCAGAGGAAACAAGACGGCAGCAGAGACAGCAACAACACCAGCTGATCTCAGCAAACAGGCCAGGACTGCCAAGCCGCTGCTGATGTGACGAAATAAACAAGAATTTATCCATCTCCACCTCTTTGTCATTCCTTACTTTGTTATAAGTAAGGGCGGGATGGGTTCTTTATTTGGTGCCGTGACCCTGATCCTCCTTGATGGTGAAGACTGTGTAAAGGGAGAAAACTCCACCGAACGTTAGCCATACCACCCGAAAAGGGGTAAGTAACTTGTGGTGATTTTCGAGTTGCTTGAACATAATGGCTGGTCAGGAGTTAGTGGAGTTTCTACAAGGGTTGGCTAACCAAATTACGGGCTAATTAGCAAATTTAGCTACGGCAGTAGGTGCCACCGGAATATCAACGATAGTTAACACGTTTGAGGGGAATCCGAAGAGGTACAGGGAGTGGATAAAAGGTATTGAAAAATATGCAATTTCAACCAATGTAAACGATCAGCAGAAAAAACTAATAGCATATCAAAGTTGTACAGGCACAGTTAGTGACTACATCCAACGATATCTGAGTAGCAACCGGGATGCCACGTGGGACGACTTAAAAATAGAACTATCGTCTCGTTTTGCTGAGATTCAAGATCCACAACATGCGTTCATGTTGTTGAGATCCCTGAACCAGCGCCCTGGTGAGAGTGTACAAATGTATGCTGAGCGCATGCTAAACATGGCGGAGGAGGCATATGCTGGGCTCCGGCAAGATGGCGGAAATGGCATGGCGATTGAAAGGCAATTAGTAGGATTTTTCATCGATGGGTTGGCCCATGACTACCTTAAAAGAAAGGTGATTAGGGAAAATCCCGTGAATCTGGCTACGGCAGTGACCTGCGCTGCCAACGAACAAAATATGCAGGCCCGATTTAATTTAAGACTACCAGGAGGGCGTAACAACTCGAATTCCTTAAGGCCTAACAGTGGGATGAAACCGAGCGTAGGAAGGGAGGAAGAACCTAGGGACATAAGCCATGTAAGGCCTAAATTCTGTTCCACATGTCGCCAACCCAGTCACAGGGCTAGGGACTGTCGGTTGAGGCGGGGTACGATAAATGCAATAAACCAAGATCAAGGGTTCCAAAACAAGCCTAGGTTATGTTGGTGTTGCAACAAACCCGGACATCTTAAGCGTGATTGCCTGGACAGGCAGAGAGGAAGAAATAATTTAAACTAAGGGATCTTCCTCAGCGTGAAGCCACTGAGGAAGAAGACAAACCGGAACAAATATATTCTATCAATTTAGCTGGCAGACCAAATTCCATTATTCTTAGGATAAAGAAACAAAAATTCAGATGTTTAGTCCACTCTGGTGCAGAAGTTTCGATCATGCACAAGAGGGTTTTTTGATTCACTGAAAGATGTCCTCAAGTTACAAAAGAAAAAGCTTCACTACAGGGAGTTAACGGTGACCCTCTGGAGGTCCTAGGTAGCTTCAAAGTAGACTTTAAATTAAGAGGCACTTCCCTGACCCACACGTTTTATGTAGTGGACAACATGAATAGGAATATGATTTTAGGACATGACTGGTTTACACAGGCAGGGGGTCAGAATTTACTTTGATTTAGGCAGTTTAAGAGTTGGAAAAACCTATGTTCCCCTTGAAGAAGATATCCACATCTCATCTATTGTTAGATTAGTGGGACATGTTACCATTAAACCTCAGAGTAATAACGTCCTAAGGGCAAAGGTTAAGAACAGGCCAGGCAATGATATTGGCAACCTTTATCAGATGTCTGCAAGTGACACTACTTACTTACGGAATGAACCAGGACTTCTCATCAGTGATTCAGTGGTAAGATTAGATGAAAATAGATGTATCCCTGTTATGATTGTCAATAACACAAACAGATCTATTAGGCTTAAGCGAGGGTGTGTGTTAGGTAAAATTGAAAATGTACCCATCTAAAACGTAGTTGGAATCAAAGACCTACTAGGCCAGGATAAGCAGAAATAGTTGAAGAGACAGACATAGATATACCTAGCGAACACAAGGAGGCCATACAGGAACTGGTAGGACGGAACATGGACCTCTTTGCAAAGACAGACCTAGACTTAAGGCATACTGACACAGTAAGAATGAAGATAGACACTGGAGACCATCCCCCCATCCGACAGAAACCATATCACACCCCGTTAAACAAGCGTCAGATTGTGGACAAGGCCATAAACGAGATGCTGGAGGCTATGATAATACAACGTTCCAGGTCCCCCTGGAGTTTTCCTATCGTTGTTGTTGACAAAAAAGATGGTAGCAAAAGATTTTGTGTAGATTTTCGAGCATTGAACAAGATCACTCGTCCCATCTCGACGCCTCTCCCTTTGATTGACGACATACTTACGCAACTAGGAGACGCAAAGTACTTCACGACTCTGGATTTAAAATCAGGGTATTGGCAGGTGCAGATGGACCAACAAGATAGTGAAAAGACTGCTTTTGCCTGTCATAGAGGGTTATTTAAATTCTCAGTGATGCCATTTGGCTTATGCAATGCACCATCTATTTTTATGGAACTCATGAATATTGTCCTGGAAGATTTGGAGGCTTTTACGATTGCATATCTGGATGACATTCTCATCTTTTCAAAGTCTATATCTGAACATATCAACCATATTGAAACCGTATTCCAGCGAGTACGACAGCACTCATTAAAACTAAAGTTGACGTCATATTGCCACATTCAAAGTCCAGTGTATCCGATCAATCTTAGCAAAAATTGTATCATTGCACTGTTCATGAAGGCAGAGCAGAAGGTTAGAGAGCAGTGTCAAACAGAGGTTACGCCGCGTTCAGTATTACCGATGACACGGTATATCAGTAATGGGAAGTGGATAATTACTACCATTACCGATCTTGATTTCACGATCATTTGTAAGGATCAGAAACCGCGGGTATGACTGTGGAACCACCCTCTGGTCTTGTCCAAATGGATATAGGCTGTTCTGCTTCCAATGATCATTTAACATTGTCCCCACATTACTACCATGAAAGTCATCACAGTGTCGATGATGACTGGTTAGCATTATATCAACCACCTAATGTATTGTCTTTAATCTTATGGGAGTCTTTTCATAAGATAGTGAGAAACCTGTCATTAACTGAATTACCCAAACATCTTGATAATATCAATCCAATCCCCATGGATAGTTTGATTAATCAATTGGTAACTCTGGATACTAAGATGAAAGAGTCTTACAAGAAAAAGATTATAGTAGTGGGAATAGTAGTGGTTATTTAAGTTGTAACGGGAATCGTTATGTACATTAAGTTTAAACCCTGGCTAGCCAAAATGTTCAAGCGAGCAAGAGACACCCGGGTTGCTCCTGACTTCGAGTTGGTGCCGGTTATATCGGAGGTGTGAGTAGCACCGACAGAGAGCGCATAGCCACTGCACCATTCGAGTCAGGAGGAGGGACAGAGGATGCAGTGACAACTACAGCGGCCCCAGCTGTGAAGATCCTCTACCCAAGCCTGGACACCAGCACACTGGATCCACGTTAGTGGTCAAAATCGACAAACGAGTAGACAGTCAATGTCTATTCAGTGTCAATAGACAGTGGTGAGACTGGACTTGTTAATTTCCAGTAGTGACACCATGTGAAGACACAACGCAAGTACAAGTAGAAGACTAGACGACACGAGTATTAAACGGAAGAAATTTTTGAGGAAAAGTTCTTAGTTACATTGGGGCGAATCAAGGGTTGGCTAATCAAATTACGGCCCAATAAGCAAATTTATCTATGGCAGTAGGGGCCAGAGGAATTTCAACAATAGTTCACACTTTTGAGGGGGATCCAAAGAGGTACAGAGAGTGGATTATAAGTATAGAAAAATATGCAATCTTAACCAAGGCTAACGATCAGCAGACAAAACTAATAGCTTATCAAAGCAGTGTGGGCACAGTCAGCGACTACATTCAGAGATATCTAATAGCAACCAGGATGTCTACCCAGTGTAAATAGACAGTGGTACGACTGGACCCGTTATTATCCAGTAGTGATACCAAGTAAAAGAACACAACACAAGTAGAAGTAGAAGTACTAGACGATGCAATGCAAGTGAAGTAGATGTCCTACACAACGAGCAGAAGTTCTCTGGAAGAAACATTCTTGGTTACATTGGGGTGAATGTAACATAGTCAATGACCACCTTCCCTGGTCGACATTGGTCAGTCTCTGGTCAGTCTCTTGATCGTGTCAGCGACGTGACCACTAAGGATATGGTAAACAACTGCTGTGATCCTGAATCATTTATGGTGATTAAGACAAATTTAAGTTGTCCTGTTGTCCTTACTTTGTTACATACAGGCCCCCCCCTAACCAACGGAAGCAAGAACGTGTATATGGAAAGAAATCCCTCCAGTTTAGAACATATAATAGCAGGAATTGAAGGAAATTGATCTATTTTGGTCCCCAACGCGTTCAGAATGGAAAAAACGATCTGGTTTTCATGCACGAACATCAAATTTGGCAGAAATAGTCGCTTATTTGGTTGCAAATTCGACCGTTTCGGTCGCAACAACGTCTCGTTTTTTTCCGGTACCCAATAGGTAATTTTCGACACGAGAGCGTCATTTCCGGAACAAGACCAGCAGGAAAATGGCGACCAAGGATGAATTAGCGACTGTGGTAAGTTACATTTTAATGGATTAGAGCGTACCATTATGTTGTAAAGGTGAAAGTAGGTGAAAGTAATACCTTGCATTGAGCATAAACAAACATCATTATCCAACTTACATCAAGTTTCAGTCATGAAAACGTGTAGATCTAAGCGTGGCAGAAATTCGTGTTTTCAGTGCAGTTTGTGGAAAGCTAACTGCTGTCCGGCTGATACCAAAACAGATAGCCGATGACGTTGTAGTGTTGGTTCATTATTTCAAACATGTTATGTAAACAAAGTACGTTTACTTAGTTGCCAATGTATTTGTTTCAGATTTAGAATGGGGCGGAGAAAGTATAAGCTGTCATTGAACCGAGTTAAACGAAGCGTTAAGCCTATCAACAATACTGGACATACTGCATAATGCACATTAATCCCTGAGCACAGCACCCCGCTAAAAAAACGACGTGTTGACAATACAAGTAGTGGTCCAGATTTTCAGTTATCACCAATCAAGGACACGTCAGAGGAAAACCACAGTGCTTCGGATGACCTGTTGGCATCCGCCGATGATGAGAAACAGAGCTTGGCTTCCTATATTCAAGACTTGGGACCACAGTACATCAAACAGCAGAGTTCACTATGGTTTACCCTTCGAAAGGAAGTATTGGTCACTGGCAGTGTTCTGTATTCAGCAACTGGAGCGGGAGGTCTGAAAGCTAACAGGGAACATTACATGCATGTTGTTCAAGGAAAAGAACAAGCTAAGTTTTCAGATGAAATTCAGGCAGCTATTGATCATGGGCAGAAGTATAAAAGATTTGCAATGGCAACATTTTGCACAAGATTCATGCCTGGTTTTCTGCCTCAGCATGCAGTTTATGAGATTGGATGCCTTCCAATAGAAAATAGAGGAGTAAAAATATTAGCATCACCAGATGGGGTAGTGTGCAACTCAAACACTGGGCAAATAGAAGCAGTTGTTGAGATCAAATGTCCTTACACAGCGCCTTTGCATTCTACTATTCCATCAAGATATTACCTGCAAGTTCAAGCTGAAATTTTTGCAATGGATGTTCAGTATTGTTTCTTTGTTTCTTACAAAGAAAGCAAAACAAGGGTGTTCAAGATTGACAAAGACGAAGAAATATGGAACCTAGCTGGCATATGCTTGCATGAAACATACGGAGCACAACCAGTGATGTCAGTGATGAAAAACTTAAAATTCTCATAAAGGACTTATCAAAAGACCATGTTTGCTGGGAGAGTAAGAGTTTAAAGGATGCAAAGAAAGTACTTGGTAACTGTGATGAGTTGTCAAAGCTGAAAGTAACACAGTTGAAGGTTGTCATTCAGTTTGTTCGAAGTCATCTTGGAGAAAACATTTCTCTTTCTGGATCGAAAGCAGATCTAATTATGAGACTGAAAGCTGTGTTCCAGCTGGACGGTGAATTCAACTTACCCAGCAGAAAGAAAAGTGTCAAACCTTTGAAGGTACTTGCAACAAGAATTCTTCAGAGACAGAAATACCCTAAAGCAGCTCGGAATATTTCATATGCAGAATGGAAATTCCCACAAGTGTTGGAGAAATGGCACAGGAACACTATCATCAAACATGCAATGTTCATTCCTGACATCAACTCCAACAGACACATTTGATTGGTTTTATGTTCCTGAATTCTCCGTTTCACCACAAAATTGGCTCGACTGAACGCTCTTGTTGTTTGGATGATGGAAACTTGGAAACACTACAGTGTTGGAGGACAGCACTGGACAGCTTAACATCATTATTTGAAATGTTATTATATGATGGACAAACATGTCCATAGTACTCTCGTCAGGAGTTAGGATTCAGTATTCAGAAATTAACTTCCATTATTGGGGAGCATATATCATGTGTGTTAACATTCACACTTTCAGTGTGTGTGTGTGTGTGTGCGCGCGTGCATGTTTCATTGGTTTAAGACTATTTTTATTTCTCAACAACGTATGTTATGGATTTACAACTTCTTTAATATTTATAACACAACGTTTCTGGGCTACTTTTTTGCCCCTTCATCAGGTGAATGACAGAATATGATACAAGCAAAATATATAGTATGTACAGGAAGGCAGTGAGATAGTATTACAGATTGAGATGTACAGAGATTAAGTGATGTGTTTAGATGAGATGTTTATTTCTATTTTGCCTTATTAAAGTCAGATATAATATTGTTTACTTTTTGTTTATTTAGTGGGGAATAATATCCCAATAATAATAACTTGTGTACTTGCTTGACTATTTCAATTAACAAAGCTGACAGAGCACTTTGACTTGATGTGGGCCAGACACAGCTTCAGTGGATCCAAGTTAACACGTTGACTGCTTATCAGGAGTATACTCGTGTTATCAAATGTTACCGTGTTATCAAATGTTACTGCCTGGAGATGATTGCTTCTTCTGGCTGTTTTGCCAACATGTGAAATTTGTTATAAAATACCACTGATATAGCTACAAGATAACTCGTGGTGGCAAGTTCTGTTAAATGTGATAACACGAGAATACTCTTGAGAAGCAGTCAATGGGTTAAGGAGCTGTGAAACTTGACACCAGATCACTATCAACCATTCTGTACATTCAACTATAATTCTGTCTAAGTTGAGTGAAGCTCATTGGGATCAAGTGAGAAAAGCCATGGCCGAGATTCTACAAGGAGAGTCTCCTCAAGACATGGTGAAAAGTGAGGTTGACTCTGAACTGTGGCATCTGAGACAGGGCTACCATCAGACGAAGAGACAGTGGCATCATGTCTCAAGATCACTTAAGACTTCCAGGACAAGACAATCATGTTCACGAATTTGTCCTAAAGAAAGTAGATGTTTGGAATGGAGGGAACTCCTGTGATACCTGTGTCAGAGATAAGCATAGACTGGAAATAGACCTACAGAGGTGTGATGTTACCACTGCCAATCTCAAAGCGGACATCAAGCAAATCACGACATTGGAGACGTGTCAGTCAGAAATATCAAAACTGATAACAAATGTCACAGTGACTTTCAATACCCCCGTTCCTCTAAAAGGAACATCCAGACCATCTGTGTTGACAACGTCAGTGACGACACCTACGCCAGAGGAGGAGAAACGTAGGTTGCCGATACAATACCTGCAGGGAAGATGGAGCAGGAAAGTGATTGAAACTTGAAGATACAGGTGAATACCCTGCTATTGAAGAGCTTGAAGATACAGGTGAATACCCTGCTATTGAAGAGCTTGAAGATACAGGTGAATACCCTGCTATTGAAGAGCTTGAAGATACAGGTGAATACCCTGCTATTGAAGAGCTTGAAGATACAGGTGAATACCCAGCTATTGAAGAGCTTGAAGATACAGGTGAATACCCTGCTATTGAAGAGCTTGAAGATACAGGTGAATACCCTGCTATTGAAAGGCTGGTGGACTTTGTCCTCAAGGCTGCAGATGAAGCAAATGTTTTGGCACTACCAAGGGCACATGTTTCGAGCTTTTATTACAAAAGAAAATTAAGCATTTTATTCCTTTTCATTATTGTAGCATATTTAATGTCTTTCTTTTAGCATAATACTTCCGACAAAGACCTGGAAATCCATGCAGATGCATCTGAACTAGCAGGGCTCTAAGAGAGGGAGAGGCCAGTCTGGCCACAAGAGGGTAGGGGTTGTCCAGTCCACAGCTACAGTACGGATCTCCTGGATCACTGGATCCGATTCCATCAGCCCCAGGTGCACCTGTTCTCCTGTGGAACGTGTGGCAAGAACTTCGAGAAAAGAAGGTGACTAAGAAACATGCCAGAACGCACGAGCCAACAGGAACCGTCGCCACCGTCTCCTGGCAAAACAGGAGGTACGTTTGACCCATTCTCTCCCCGTTAAAAGAGTGGAATGTTAGGTCTTATGTAGGGGGATGCAAGGTTCCTTATATTAGTGTTAGGTCGGGTCGGGGGAAAATTAGCAGTAGGAAACGGAGTAGGATTTTGGTTATTGATTTTGGGTAATGTTCGGTTAAAACAGCGTTGGTTTGGGTGGTTTTTAGAAGTTTAAAGATTTCATGTAGCTGGATTGTTAATAAGCTATGTGAGCGAGAGAATTTATAGGTTGTTAATTTTTTGTTTGTATTTTTCTACCTAATTTCTTTTGTAATAAACTATTATCATTGTTCATTTTGTCTCTGTTATTTCCCAGTAGGCTTTATGCCCGATTCACGAACTGGTTACCCCAGTCAACCCGAACGCACACCTATAAAATAAAAGTACACAACACAAAGTCCAAGAAAGGTTGATTCAACAGCATGTTCCTACATACTACGTTAGCTTTACTCTTGGCGACGGTAGTTTAGTGAGAAACACACCTATTACACTGCAATGAACCTGCAAAAAGATGTAGTGAGCCCAGTCACGTGACTAGAGGCCAGAACTATGACCAGGTCGAAAAACTTCAAGTTACAACACATTCAAAATTTACTTGACAAGGCCAGAATCAAAGTAGGTACAGATGATGAACTCCCTGATGCTGACCGTTGTCAACGAAATTGCAACGAAATTGCGGGTTGCACAGTAGCTTAAACAACTCAAGACGAAAAGATTTTAAGACGGATTTCTTCCCTTTATAAACAATGATAAACATTGTGTTCAATGGAAGCTGTGGCCCCAACAAACTTGTTTGGTGACGACCTCCCAAAACATCATAAAGGACATAACAGAGAGAAAAGAATTAAGCAACAAACTTCATGGCTCTGCCAAGCTCAACAGGGGTTTTCCTTCATCACCATTTTCACGTGGGGCCCACCATTGCCCTGGTAACATATTCAGGCCTTATGATTCATCTTACAAAGGTCATAAGAGAGTTGGCTTTTACTAGAGGAGGTCAGTCAGGCAATTATGGATCAACAGGTCAACAAAATTCCTAGTGCATCTGTATAAGTTAGGTCTCAGCTTCTCTGCAAATTACTCTGCCAGATCAACCCTGTCTAATATTGTGAAGACACCAGAAGGGAATAATAATCCCCCCTGTCACAACATATTCAAGAAGATTTTTCACTTTAAGGCCTTCTTTACCGTGCTATAATGTGATGTGGGACAGGAGAAGAGTTATCAACTTTCTCAGGTGTGGTAAAGACAACTGAATCCTTGCTGAAGCTTCTGTGAAGACTGAAGACAGTGAATTCAATGGCTCCATTTAACTGACAGTAGAAATATTGACATTTCTAACACACAGGTCAAGATCAGATTTGGGGACTTGTTGAAACAGACAGGGCATGGGTATCAACAGAAAGAATGATCCCGAACAATTTAGACAAAGCTTTGTATATTGTGGCCTTGCTAACTCAGTACTAATGGCCTTGAGGAGAAGAAACAACCTTATTTATAGCAACGCTGAAACCATACAAAAGGTTTCTTAGGAAACAATTACAAGATGGGTGAAGACAGTACTCAAGAATTCAGGCATAAATATGGACATTTTTAAACTTCATAGTAAAAGAGCAGCTTCAACAAGTAAGGCCCATAATCTAAAAGTGCCTTTAATACTGACTGAATGACTGAGTTTTGGTTTTACACAGCTTTTAGCAATATTCCAACAACATCACGGCAGGGGACACCAGAAATGGGCTTCACACATCGAACCCGGACGAGTCAACGCTTTAACCGCTAGGCTACCCCACCGCCCCGCCATTAATACAATCAAATAGGGAGTGTGTGTTTGGATGCTTCTTCAACAAACCAATATTACATGACAATGTTTTCAGTAATGTCATTTTACAATCTGGTATGTCATCTAGATCTGAGTAATCTCCTTGTCTGGATCTACTTCCCTTAAATTTGAAGATTTAGTCTAAATTTAGCGATGGGACAATGAGTTAAAAAAAATTCAATGTACTGTTTTGGAATACATAATAAATGTTATGAAGAAATGGAATTTGTATTTTCCGTTTCTATTTGGGTCACTGGCCCAGTTTTGAAAATATGCTTCCTGCACTAAGAATCTTAAGTGATTCTGATAGCACGATGTAGGGAGAGGGCGATATTAAATGAGACTTACCTGTAAGGTGAAGCCCAAAATTAATTCCACCAGCCTGTGAAGTACTGAGGGATTCCCACTCACACCCTTGATGGCTTGGAACTGTATTTCTACCCTAAAGACTGATGATTCAGCACATACACACAACTTACGTAATCCCTTGGTACTTAATAGTTTCTAATACAAACAAATAATTATGCTTAGATTGAAAAGGATATAAACCCATAAGTGCTCTAGGCATGTTTGAGTTACATACTGTCATGTATATATGTGAAAATCTAAACTGATATTTCTTATAAGAGTGAGTGAGTGAGTGAGTAAGATGGGTTTTATGCTGCTTTTAGCAATATTCTAGCAATATCATGGCGGGGGACACCACATAAGGGCTTCACACATCATGGGCGGATCCAGGAATTTTGAAGGTGGGGGCTGGGGTGGGGGTGTTTTCAGGGGTTGAATGCCCTGAACCCCCAATTGGCTCAGCCAACGCAAAAAAAAATCTTCAATGTCGTCTTAAGTCATGTTCAAAGGGTGTGTGTGTGTGTTGAACCCCCCCTCTGGATCTGCCAATGCACATTGTACCCATGTGGGGAATGGAACCCAGGTCTTCGGCGTGATGAGCAAATGTTTTAACCATTAGGCTACCCCACCGTCCCATTTCTCATAAGACTGACTGACTGAGGTTGGTTTTACGCTGCTTTTAGCAATATTCCAGCAACATCACGGCAGGGGACACCAGAAATGGGCTTCACACATTGTGCCCATATGGGGATTCGAACCCGGGTCTTCGGCGTGACGAGCCAACGCTTTAACCATTAGGCTACCCCACCGTCCCATTTCTCATAAGAACTTTGAGGATCAACTAAGTATGTTTAAACTTGTCAAAATCATACAGCTTGTATAGAAAGATGAACTTAAACATATCACTCACAGACATCATACACACTGTTCTCTAGGGGTGAAACGGTATGCCACAGTACAAGTGGAACAGCAGTATTTTGCCTTCAGTTCGGTATACCGTAATACAATCCAAAATTTGGTATTTCAGTTTTCGTACCTTATATTAACCTTTTAAAACCTTTTCTAAAAAGTCTAGAAATCGAATCAGTTTGTCAAAATCCATGCATTTCTTTGTTAGACGGCTGCTATTTTCCCAGAAGTAAGTTCTCATATACCGAACCGAAACGGACCTAACCGAGGGCTTTGTACCTCAATACGAACCATACCATGGTAAGAGCGTACCTTTTCACCCCCATTGTTCTCCATCTGATTCAAATGGTGTAAGAGTTCATCTGTCAAACAACAGATTCAGATACCGACTCACATCCATCTTTCTTGGTTCTAATGTGACACTTGAGATGTGTCCTTAGACTGCTGTATTCTGTAAATGATTTCTTACACTCAAGACACTGGAAAGGTTTTTCTCCAGTGTGACTCCTCATATGAGCCTTCAGATTGCCAGAAGTTGTAAATGCTTTCACACACACACCACACTGGTATGGCTTGATCCCAGTGTGAGTCCTAGTGTGGATCTGAAGCTGACCCGAACAGACAAATGCTTTCCCACACTCCGTACACGCAAACGGCTTGACTCCACTGTGATACTTCATATGAGTCTTCAGGCCTCTGGATGTTGTAAACGTCTTCAAACACTCACCACACTCAAAAGGTCTAATGCCGTTGTGACGTCTCACATGCGCCACCAGTTGGCTTGACTGTCTGAAAGCTTTTTCGCACTGGCTACACTTAAAGGGCCTGACACCATTGTGATAGTCCAAGTGTGATTTCAGACCACCTGACGTTCGGGAAATCTCTCCCGCACTCTGTGCACTGGTAGGGTTTGATTCCAGTATGAATCCTCATGTGTATTTTAAGGTCATTTGATCAGCTAAACCCTTTCTGACATTCACTACATTTAAAAGGCCTGATTCCACTGTGGCTACTCATGTGTCTCTGCAGGTCAGTGGATCATCTAAACGCTTTCTCACACTGACTACAAGTGTACGGCTTCACCCCACTATGACTCATCATGTGTCTGTGCAGGTCGTTGGATTGGGTAAACGTCTTCCCACACACACTACATTCGTAAGGCTTCACACCACTGTGACATCGTAGGTGCCTTTGAAGGTCACTTGATCGGATGAATGTTTTCCCGCACTCACTACACTCGTGAGACTTGTCTCCACTCTGAGACATCACATCTTCCTGGTCGTCTGGTTGTGTCAAATTTCTGTGACATCTTAGGTGGCTCTGAAGGTCGCTTGATCGGATGAATGTTTTCCTGCACTCACCACTCTCATGAAACTTGTCTCCGCTCTGAGACATCACATCTTCCTGTTGGACGTCTGCTTGTGTCAAAGTTCTTTCATAAGGACTGACGTCACCCCGACACCTCAACAGATCAAGTGTTCCAGAGTCTTGCTCACATTCACAATTCAACTTACCCAGCAGAAAGAAAAGTGTCAAACCTTTGAAGGTACTTGCAACAAGACTTCTACAGGGACAGAAATACCCTAAAGCTGCTCTGAATATTTCATATGCAGAATGGAAATTCCAAGTGTTGGAGAAATGGCAAAGGATCACTATGATCAAACATGCAATGTTCATTCCTGACATCAACTCCAACAGACACATTGATTGGTTTTATGTTCCTGAATTCTCTGATTCAAGAAGGCAATTAGAGGTCAAGAAGATTGACTTGCATGATTTGCTCACTCGTCACCGTTCAGCCATTTGCAAAGGGCACTTTTGACATGCTAAGAAGCTGCATTTCATTCAAGTAGCAGCCGAAAATTCAACCCCTTTAAAACTTGGAATGATGGAACAGCAACTGAACATGCAGTCAACTGACTCCGCCCTTATTACCTTCTCACAGAAAGTTCAGAACAGCACAGAGACAGCAGGCCACAGTCAGTACATATATAGATATCAAAACTTAAATATATCTTCCTTGTTTTTTAATAAACATGATCCAACAATTTGTTTGAGGATTTACCGGAGATGACTAGGAACCTATTTTAAATGGTATATTTCTGGAATGAAATTCGTATCAATACACGACTTTAGACAATATCACTGTTAATCTAGCTGCACACCACTTCATTAAACCATTATTTACCTAGGCTTTTAAAATGTTTATTATTGAACAGAAGGAAACAGTTGATCAAGGTTTTTATTGGGTCAGCTTACCTGAATACACCCATCGCTATACAGTGTACATGTGGCATTGTGATTCCTGTTTTCATGGTCTGTACTTGTAACGTTGAGTTATCTAAGCGGTCTGCCATACTTTGTAATTCAGTGGTTGTCAGTTTAATTCGTTTGAGTTATCTGGCTTTGTTGACAACTTGCTTTGAATGTATGCGAAATGTGGGCGATAACGATGTCTTGCGAACTTCCAAGTTATAGTGTAACCCTTTGATACATCATAATGTTGCACATATCAGTACGTACAAATGTTCTGAAAGAAATCTGTGTTATGACTGTGAAATTAGCATATGGTGCGATTTGAAATATTGTGGAGATGTGTGCGCTTACTGACACTGAGTGGATTGAGTGAGTGAGTGAGTTGGGTTTTATTCCACTTTCAACAATATTCCAGCAATATCACGGCAGTGCACTCTGTCTAATTCGGACCAGCTTGGGACCGACTAAAAAGTCCGAATTATACAGTAGTCCGAAGTACACAGATTTTAATGGAGTTATCTCCCTATTATCAGCAGAATTAAAATTATAAACTATTTTTCGCAATGTTATTGAAAACAACGATTCTCGGACACCTGCTTCGGCAGCGGGTCCACAATAACATTGTCAAAGAGCAAAGTAACGATGTTTCGAGGAATTCATGAAATAAATTGAATAAACTAATGAATGAAATCAACAACAACATTCATAAAAGTTGTCAAACGTACATATAAAATTACTATTTCCATCTTTTTGTGCGATCATGTAATGTAAGTCAAGTCACTGACAAGTGACATCTCGGCTCTCGCCGCCTCAATCTTCACGCTCGGACACGATGTTCAATGCGAAAATATATACATGAAGCATTTTTTGTCACAGGTCATAGCCTAGCACGATAAGTCGAATACGTTCCATAATTTACGTATAGGTAGCAATTTCTTACTTAATATGTTCAGAATAGCATTATTTTACCCAAAACTTTTGTCTAAATCTAAAAGTTTTCGTTTACGAGGACGGTATCCATTGCCGTAATATGATTGGCTGCCTTAGGTCATGTGTCTGATTTTGACCAATCACGACCCTTATAGCAGACTGTGGCGAAAAAGCGTCATTAGAAACCAATCTTTATCCAATAAAATCGCTTCTTACAACTGATTGATATCACACTGTGTCTGATGGCATCTTAAATGCATAGTGACATTGACACTGAGTTGACATGATCGGCTCAATTATAGTTTACAATTGGTGTTAGTCGCATCAAAGGTAAATAAGCGTTCACCGCTAGACCACGCGGTCTTGGCCAAGCGGACTTCCTGCTAAGTAAATAAGACAAAATACACAAACCAATCAACGGAATGTTTATTCAAGGTTTATTGGCCAAGCGGACTTCCTGCTCAGTCCGAATTATATAGCAATGTTTTTACATGTAACTACCTTATCGGGCCGACACTTTGGTCCGAAATCCGAAATAATGAGAGTCCGAGATACAGAACTTTTTTATTATGACAACAAAGAAGGATTACGTCGGGACCGTGAGTTCAGTCCTGTTTATACAGCAATCCGAGAAAGACAGAGTCCGAGTTTGACAGAGTGCACTGTAATGATGATGACGATAAGGAAGTAATATAGCGCTGCTTCCAAACAGCCTTTGCTCAACTGCGCTGAAGAAGAGAGAAAGAAAAGCCTATGAGAGGGATGTTGTGATCAGGTGGGGTTTTAGGCCTTTTTTGAAAGAGTCTTTGTAATTGATTTTTCTGATAGAGAAAGGGAGACTCTACCAGACCAATCTCAAGTCGCAAAAGGAATATTGTATCAAAACAATGTGGAACTTTTGTCTGTCCATTCAACTATAATTCTGTCTATATCAAAGTTGAGTGAAGCTCAACGGGATCAAGTGAGAAAAGCCATGGCCGAGATTCTACAAGGAGAGTCTCCTCAAGACATGTTGAAAAGTCTGGTTGTCTCTGAACTGTGGCATCTGAGACAGGGCTACCATCAGACGAAGAGACAGTGGCATCATGTCTCAAGATCACTAAAGACTTCCAGGACAAGACAATCATGTTCACGAATTTGTCCTGAAGAAAGTAGATATTTGGAATCGAGAGAACTCCTGTGATACCTGTGTCAGAGATAAGCATAGACTGGAAATAGACCTACAGAGGTGTGATGTTACCATTGCCAATCTCAAAGCGGACATCAAGCGAATCATGACATTGGAGACGTGTCAGTCGGAAATATCACAACTGATAACAAATGTCACAGTGACTTTTAATACCCCCCGTTCCTCTAAAAGGAACATCCAGACCATCTGTGTTGACAACGTCAGTGACGACACCTAGACCAGGGGAGGAGAAACGTAGGGTGCAGATCCAATACCTGCAGGGAAGATGGAGCAGGAAAGCGATTGAAACTTGAAGATACAGGTGAATACCCTGCTATTGAAGTGGGCTTCACACATTGTACCCATGTGGTAAATCAAGCCCAGGTCTTCGGCGTGACAAATATTTTAACCCTCAAGTTAAAGAAGAAAGGGTTCGACCTTAAAAATGTTTCGAGCTTTTATTACAGAAGAAAATTAAGCATTTTATTCCTTTTCATTATTGTAGCATACTTAATGTCTTTCTTTTAGCATAATACTTACGACAAAGACCTGGAAGTCACAAGGCCAGTCTGGTCACAAGAGGGTAGGGGTTGTCCAGACCACAACTGCAGGACAGGCCGAGTTTATAAGTACGGGCGTCTCCTGGATCACTGGATCCGATTCCATCAGCCCCAGGTGCACCTGTTCTCCTGTGGAACGTGTGGCAAGAACTTTGAGAAACGAAGGTGACTAAGGAACATGTCAGAACGCACGAGCCAACAGGAACCGTCACCACCGTCTCCTGGCAAAACAGGAGGTACGTTTGACCCATTCTCGACCCGTTAAAGAGTGGAATGTTAGGTCTTATGTAGGGGGATGCAAGGTTCAATATATTAGTGTTAGGTCGGGTCGGTAAGGTTCGGCTGAAACAGAATTGGTTTAGGGTGTTTTTTAGAAGAAGTTTAAAGGTTAATTGTTAGAAAAGGGTAATTTTAGGTTTCTTATACTAGTGTTAGGTCGGGTCGGGGGAAAATTAGTAGTAGGAAACGGAGTAGGATTTAGGTTATCGATTTTGGGTAATGTTCGGTTAAAACAGGGTTGGTTTGGGGAGTTTTTTAGAAGAAGTTTAAAGGTTTCATGTAGCGGGATTGTTAATACGCTATGTGAGTAGGATAACTGTGTCATTTATAGGTTGTTAAGTTTTTGTTTGTATTTTTCTACCTAATTTTTTTTTTAATAAACTATTATCAATGTTCATTTTGTCTCTGTTATTTCCCAATAGGCTTTATGCCCGATTCACGAACTGGTTTCCGAGTTTTGAACAGAGAACAAGTCAACCCGAACAACTCACACATATAAAATAAAAGTACACAACACAAAGTCCAAGAAAGGTTGATTCAACAGCATGTTCCTACATACTACATTAGCTTAACTCTTGGCGACGGTAGTTTAGCGAGAAACACACCTATTACACTGCAATAGACCTGCAAAAGATGTAGTGAGCCCAGTCACGTGACTAGAGGCCAGAACTATGACCAGGTCGAAAAACTTCAAGTTACAACACATTCAAAATTTACTTGACAAGGCCACAATCCCAGTGGTACAGATGATGAACTCCCTGATGCTGACCGTTGTCAACGAAATAGCAACGAAATTGCGGGTTGCACAGTAGCTTAAACAACTCAAGACGAAAAGATTTTAAGACGGACCTCTTCCCTTTATAAACATTGTGTTCAATGGAAGCTGTGGCCCCAACAAACTTGTTTGGTGATGACCTCCCAAAACATCATAAAGGACATAACAGAGAGAAAAGAATTAAGCAACAAACTTCATGGCTCTGCCAAGCTCAACAGGGGTTTTCCTTCATCACCATTTTCACGTGGGGCCAACCATTGCCCTGGTAACATATTCAGGCCTTATGATTCATCTTACAAAGGTCATAAGAGAGTTGGCTTTTACTAGAGGAGGTCAGTCAGGCAATTATGGATCAACAGGTCAACAAAATTCCTAGTGCATCTGTATAAGTTAGGTCTCAGCTACTCTGCAAATTACTCTGCCAGATCAACCCTGTCTAATATTGTGAAGACACCAGAAGGGAATAATAATCCCCCCTGTCACAACGTATTCAAGAGGATTTTTCACTTTATGGCCTTCTTTACCGTGCTATAATGTGACGTGGGACAGGAGTAGAGTTATCAACTTTCTCAGGTGTGGTAAAGACAACTGAATCCTTGCTGAAGCTTCTGTGAAGACTGAAGACAGTGAATTCAATGGCTCCATTTAACTGACAGTAGAAATATTGACATTTCAAACACACAGGTCAAGATCAGATTTGGGGACTTGTTGAAACAGACAGGGCATGGATATCAACAGAAAGAATGATCCTGAAGAATTTAGACAAAGCTTTGTATATTGTGGCCTTGCTAACTCAGTACTAATGGCCTTGAAGAGAAGAAACAGCCTTATTTATAGCAATGCTGAAACCACACAAAAGGGTTTCTTAGGAAACAATTACAAGATGGGTGAAGACAGTACTCAAGAATTCAGGCATAAATATGGACATTTTTAAACTTCATAGTAAAAGAGCAGCTTCAACAAGTAAGGCCTATAATCTAAAAGTGCCTTTAATACTGACTGACTGACTGAGTTTTGGTTTGATGCCGCTTTTAGCAATATTCCAGCAACATCACGGCGGGGGACACCAGAAATGGGCTTCACACATCGAACCTGGACGAGTCAACGCTTTAACCGCTAGGCTACCCCACCGCCCCGCCATTAATACAATCAAATAGGGAGTGTGTGTTTGGATGCTTCTTCAACAAACCAATATTACATGACAATGTTTTCAGTAATGTCATTTTACAATCTGGTATGTCATCTAGATCTGAGTAATCTCCTTGTCTGGATCTACTTCCCTAAAATTTGAAGATTTAGTCTAAATTTAGCGATGAGACAATGAGTTAAAAAAATTCAATGTACTGTTTTGGAATACATAATAAATGTTATGAAGAAATGGAATTTGTATTTTCCATTTCTATTTGGGTCACTGGCCCAGTTTTGAAAATATGCTTCCTGCACTAAGAATCTTAAGTGATTCTGATAGCACGGTGTAGGGAGAAGGCGATATTAAATGAGACTTACCTGTAAGGTGAAGCCCAAATTAATTCCACCAGCCTGTGAAGTACTGAGGGATTCCCACTCACACCCTTGATGGCTTGGAACCATATTTCTACCCTAAAGACTGATGATTCAGCACATACACACAACTTACGTAATCCCTGGGTACTTCATAGTTTCTAATACAAACAAATAATTATGCTTAGATTGAAAAGGATATAAACCCATCAGTGCTCTAGGCATGTTTGAGGTACGTACTGTCATGTATATATGTGAAAATCTAAACTGAAATTTCTTATAAGAGTGAGTGAGTAAGATTGGTTTTATGCTGCTTTTAGCAATATTCTAGCAATGTCATGGTGGGGGACACCAGATATGGGCTTCACACATCATGGGCGGATCCGGGAATTTTGAAGGTGGGGGTTTTCAGGGGGTTCGAACACCCTGAACCCCCAATTGGCTCAGCCAACGCAAAAAAAAATCTTCAATGTTGTCTTAAGTCATGTTCAAAAGGGGTGGGGTGTGTGTGTGTGTGTGTGTGTGTGTGTGTGTGTGTGTGTGTGTGTGTGTGTGTGTGTGTGTGTGTGTGTGTGTGTGTGTGTGTGTGTTGAATCCCCCCTCTGGATCTGCCAATGCACATTGTACCCATGTGGGAATGGAACCCAGGTCTTCGGCGTGACGAGCCAACGCTTTAACCATTAGGCTACCCCACCGTTCCCATTTCTCATAAGAACTTTGAGGATCAACTAAGTATGTTTAAACTTGTCAAAATCATACAGCTTGTATAGAAAGATGAACTAAAACAAATCATTCACAGACATCATACACACTGTCCTCTAGGGGTGAAACGGTATGCCACAGTACAAGTGGAACAGTGGTATTTTCCCTTCAGTTCGGTATACCGTAATACAATCCAAAATTCGGTATTTCAGTTTTCGTACCTTATATTAACCCTCTAAAACCTTTTCTAAAAAGTCTAGAAATCGAATCAGTTTGTCAAAATCTATGCATTTCTTTGCTAGACAGCCGCTATTTTCCCAGAAGTAAGTTCTCATATACTGAACCGAAACGGACCAAACCGAGGGTTTTGTACCTCAATACGAACCATACCATGGTAAGAGCGTACCTTTTCACCCCTATTGTTCTCCTTCATAAGATTCAAATGGGGTAAGAGTTCATCTGTCAAACAACAGATTCAGATACCGACTCACATCCATCTTTCTTGGCTCTAATGTGACACTTGAGGTGTGTCCTAAGACTGCTGTATTCTGTAAATGCTTTCTTACACTCAAGACACTGGAAAGGTTTTTCTCCAGTGTGACTCCTCATATGAGCCTTCAGATTGCCAGAAGTTGTAAACGCTTTCACACACACACCACACTGGTATGGCTTGATCCCAGTGTGAGTCCTAGTGTGGATCTGAAGCTGACCCGAACAGACAAATGCTTTCCCACACTCCGTACACGCAAATGGCTTGACTCCACTGTGATACTTCATATGAGTCTTCAGGCCTCTGGATGTTGTAAACGTCTTCAAACACTCACCACACTCAAAAGGTCTAATGCCGTTGTGACGTCTCACATGCGCCACCAGTTGGCTTGACTGTCTGAAAGCTTGTTCGCACTGGCTACACTTAAAGGGCCTGACACCATTGTGATAGTCCAAGTGTGATTTCAGACCACCTGACGTTCGGAAATCTCTCCCGCACTCTGTGCACTGGTAGGGTTTGATTCCAGTATGAATCCTCATGTGTATTTTAAGGTCATTTGATCGGCTAAACCCTTTCTGACATTCACTACATACAAAAGGCTTGATTCCACTGTGGCTACTCATGTGTCTCTGCAGGTCAGTGGATCGTCTAAACGCTTTCTCACACTGACTACATTTGTACGGCTTCACCCCACTATGACTCATCATGTGTCTGTGCAGGTCGTTGGATTGGGTAAACGTCTTCCCACACACACTACATTCGTAAGGCTTCACACCACTGTGACATCGTAGGTGCCTTTGAAGGTCGCTTGATCGGATGAATGTTTTCCCGCACTCACTACACTCGTGAGACTTGTCTCCACTCTGAGACATCACATCTTCCTGCTCGTCTGGTTGTGTCAAAGTTCTGTGACATCTTAGGTGGCTCTGAAGGTCGCTTGATCGGATGAATGTTGTCCCGCACTCACCGCACTCACCACTCTCATGAAACTTGTCTCCACTCTGAGACATCACATCTTCCTGTTGGTCGTCTGCTTGTGTCAAAGTTCTTTCATACTCGGTCTGTTCATAAGGACTGACATCACCCTGACACCTCGACAGTTCAAGTGTTCCAGAGACTTGCTCACATTCACAACCATCCCTCACTATGTTAACTTCAGCATCTGACTTCAAGAAACAAAATTGAGGTAATTCTTTCCCACACTCATTACTCTGAGGCTCAACAGCACCGCTAGACATCATATGTCCACATGTATCAGAAGATAACTTGATCATGAACATGCTTTCCCAAACTCAATTCACTGAAAAATAGTCTTGATTCCCTACTGACACATCTTGTGCCTCTGCAGGTCACTTGTACACGATTTCTCACACTCAGATATGGTCTGTCTCCATTGCAGTACATCAGGTGTTTCTCCAGGTGCCTGATTCAGTCAGTGCTTTCCCACACTCCCTACACTGACATGGCTTGATGGATTCTAATCTCAAATGCTTCACAAGATTAATTCAATAATTGCTATCAAGTGTTTTGCGTAATTTTCCCAAGATTTATTTCTGTACTCTGCTTTCATCTTCCATAACGGTGATGGAGAAAGATTTCTTGAATATTTTATGCTGACCTCAAATAATGACTGTCATCTTCTGATACTTCACTGAGAAGACCACTCCAGATTAAACTGACCAGATTACTTGGCTCTCAGCCTTGTTGTGGAAGCTCCCTGGAGTAAAAGAATGAAATAATCACAATTCAGCAATTGACCATGAAAAGGTGAAGCAGTTTCGGGAAGTTTTAGAAATAGATAGAACATGAACCATTTATGGCTAATATCTTTACTGAGTGCGAACATAAGATGCATACTGGGCTTTAGACCAATGAAGTTGCCCCCACCCATCTACCTGATAGGTGACCATTAAAGGTCTGGGTTAGAATTGGTCTCCAGCAAATCATGCTTGTCAAAAGAGGCAACTAACAGGATCGGGTAGTCAGGCTTGCTGACTTGGTCGAGACATGTCATTGTACCTTGGGGTATGAACCCTATAAAAAAATCAACTTAGTCAGGAGGGATGTCCCACGACCTATATAATAGCAAGTTCAAGTTCACAAGTCATAGTTTCATTCCCTATGAATCTACTGTAAAAGAAATACTCAAATAGTCACACAATCAAGTATTCGAGGTTACTGTATGACATATTATTTCACGAATGGCATGAGAAATTCTAAATGGCGATAACTGTTACAGTTAGTTTTGAGAAAACATCTATTTATACTGTCATGATTCACTTCCCGCCGCGTCATATAAAAACATGATCCGCGGCAGTGAACGGACTGGACACATCAGTGAATAGCTCATTAAGTATCATAATTAATTCTGTTTCATTAATTTAACGAACGGCAGAGTAAATTTGTAAATACCGCTAAAATATGGCGATAACTGTTCGCTAGCCAGTACAGACTTGCTTCGTATTGTGTCGTAGCACTACACAACTGCTGATACCTGGAATTGATAGGGAAGTGGGGTAAGGTGGGTGTGTGACCTTTTGTATGTGCTTTGATTACCATGATTAGTAACGGTTTACATATTGTGTTTGTGATTTCTATGCAAGGCTTTTGGGTGGACACAATGGAAAACAAAATGGTTAAGGCCCTGTGAAACAGGCAATCGCCACACCTGTGTCTGCCACTAGCCTTATCTTCCATCCGGAGGGGGTAGGGTAGTCTGTCTCACAGTCCCTGAACCACATTATTTTCCCTACTGCCAAGCCAAGCCCTCTCTGCAGTGCTAAAGCCCTAAATAAAGCAAGTCTAGATTCCCTCAGGTTCTGAATCTCTGGTCTCCCTGGGGTTCCTTTTCAATTTAAATGGGCTTGTTTGTTACTATCAAAATTATATATATTCAGAGACTAAGCATTAGTCTAGTGGTAGGGGTGTAAGAAATTGGGAGCAGGAGGGAAAGTGACTCACGAACTGTTTACAAACAGTCAATTTAATTTATGTTTGAAGGTCTGCACAACACTTGGTTTGTTTACTACAAGATGAGTATATTCTATTTATCCCCATTCCAAATTCCATTCCAAACTCCATTCCATACTTTACACTATGCCCTTTTTTGACCCCTAGACCTATATCACATGGATTGGATATTCGAAAATGTGGAAATCTATAAATGTCTAAAAAATGCTTTAATCTCGTTTTATAGCTAAAACACATGGAAATATCATGAAACGGCCCTCCTATTATCAGAAATTTGCGGGCCGCTGCAAATGATATTGGACCGCTCAACCTTAACGACGGGCCACTATCAGTTCTGTTGTCAAGTGCCGTCATAGTGGGTGCGTCGGTTCATTCGACATTGGCTTTGGACTGGCACATATTCTGGGTCAAACAAGTCAAAGCAACCCGAATTCCCGCTTTAAATAGCGGTAATATTGGCTTTCTTGTTGGTGCTAACCTCAACAATTGCACTGTTAATGTTGCTGTTGGACCAAAACCGAACACTGACATGGTTTGGCATGATGCAGGCTATGGTCTTGTCAAAGGCCAAGGTCGAATATTGTCACTTTCTGTTGTGACGTCACTTGAATTGTTCGATGACGTAATTGCATTCGGGCAGTCAACCCCGTCATAAGTTGGTTTTGAGTAAACTTACAGTCAAATTCCTTCATTGTTTCCTTTTTCTTTTCAACACAAATTCCATGTATTTAAGCAATAATAACGGTAATGCTATTTTTTTAGGGCATTATCATTTGCAGAAGCCCTCAGTCTTTTACAACTGCCCTCCTTCGTCGGACAGTTAATGGAAGACCTCGGGCTTCTGCAAATGATAATGCCCTCAAAAATAGCCTTACCCTTATATTATCTGCATGACTCATCAATTTAACATTACTGTGTTTATTCAAAGGACTTCATTGCTTGAGTATTTGTTTATTTATATATATATATTTATTTACACTATATATTTATTTATTATATTTTTTACTTTAATTGAGTTTTGGAGCAGCTGACTGAACCAAATCGAACCTATTTGACCAAGATATTGCGAGAGCCTCCATGCGGTACGTCCTATGACTATGTCCGCATCGTGTCTCTCGGCAAGCCAAGATAGGGCCTATCCAAAACAGATGACTTGGCTGATTTCGGGTGATGGCCTCTCGTATATAAAGTACATATTCTGGGACATTACAATTACGCAATTTGTTTTCAACGTTTAGCGCTATAAATTATAATTGAGAACAAAATAGTGAAATTTCAATTTTTATTTATTTTTTATAAATGGTCCCTAACTTGTCCTGTATGGTAACAATAAATACAGTCCCTCACCAAGTGGCATAATGAAAGTGGTCTGGAAAATATACAATATATACCATTTGCGTACGGGTGTTAAATATACTTACATTCCACAACAAATGCCACATCACCGCGACAGCATACCTCTGCCACTAATGTGTCACAAATTATCTTCCCCGCGAAGTATGCGTGTGATAACGGCTTCATCCAAAACGACGCTATGTGGGTCTCCAAAACGGCCAATATTGCCACGTTATCATCAGATCTATAATGAATGAATGTTGTTGAATTCATACCATGATCCTCGATCTATGAGGCCTGTGATCCCACTGACGAAAATATCATTTGCTTAACATTTAAAGAGGTACCATAAGTTATAATTCAATAACTGAACCTAGATATTTATAGAATGCCCTTTCCAAAATTGTGCTTAAATGTGCTTTCAGACGTAGGCTTGTGCAAAGGCTTGGAGGTGTGTCTTGAGTGAGTACCGACTGGGTTTCTGTTGACCAAAGGAAGTGAATTCTACGAACAGGTCCTGCTTTCTGGAAAGCTTAATAGCCGTACTTCTTGGGCGTTCTTGGAACGGACAGGTGTGTTTGGTCTGTTTGACTGCAGACTTCTCTTTGGCCTGCAAATAAATGGTGCAGATATGCGGGTGCTGACTTGAAGATTGTCAGCGGTTTGAATGCGATCCATTTAACAAACAGGGTACCGTTGTACAAAATAACATTAGCTCTAAGACTGTCGATCGTAAGTCTATGTTGAGGTATGGGACTAACGATCACCTTAGCCCTGAGGTTGTTTTGTACAACGGCACCCAGGGAGCCAATGATGACTCCTCAGACTCGGTGCCACTTGCACAAAACTATCCACACATGTCATGGTATCCCAATTGCGTAGATCGATGCTCATGCTGTCAATCACTGGATTGCCTGGTCCAGACTCGATTATTTACAAATCGTTGCCATATAGCTGGAATACTGCTGAGTGCGGCGTAAAACGTAACTCACTCACTCACTCACTCACTCGTAACACCTTCTACATTAAACACAACGTAATGCAATAGTTCAATGCTCCACACATCAATCCAGTTGGCGTTCATATAATTCACATTCTATAACAGCCACAAAGCAGAATAGTGTTCACAACGTAATGCAATAGTAAGGGTACCCGACCATATCTATACATTCTATGATAGACACAAAACAGCCTAGTGTTAATTAATCGGTTTTAGGCGACAATCCTAAACAGAAGCGCAGAAATATATGAGTGAGTGAAGGAGTGTGGTTTTACGCCGCTTTTACCAATATTCCACCAATATCACTGCGGGGGACACCAGAAATGGGCTTCACACATTGTACCCACAGAAATATATGAAAGGATGCTACGTTCCTCACAAACCTGAAGGTGGTGCCAAGGATCGTAACATATAGTAAAGAGATGTTCAATAGATTAAAGGTAACATAGAATAGCAATGGTAAATATTTATAAAAGTAGAAGATAATAAAGTTACATACCTGAGTGAATTTACTTGACAGCCACCGCATGATTTGTGACTGTCGTCGGTATTATATACCAACTCTAGCTATCGCAGTTAATCGCGTTTACAGATAAACCTTTCGATAACGTTATCACTCAGCTTGACCGAAGTATCGATGATAAAGGTGGACAATGGATGACCAGTTGCGAGTATGCCACGAAGGTATATGTGGCACGAGCGAGGTTTTACTAACGTGAAATACAAACAGCCCTAAAGACAGATAAATGTATTGCACCTTGGCTCTGTTAATTAAGAGTGAGTGAGTTTAGTTTTACGTCGCACTCAGCAATGTTCCAGCTATATGGCGGCGGTCTGTAAATAATCGAGTCTGGACCAGATAATCCAGTGATCAACAGCATGAGCATCTATCTGCGAAATTGGGAAACGATGACATGTGTCAACCAAGCCAACGAACCTGACCACCCGACCCCATTCGTCGCCTCTTACCACAAGCATGGGTTGCTGAAGATCAATATTCTAACCCGGATCTCATACATGACACAACAGGATGGTTTGAAAAAATTGTATATTTCATCAAAGAGTCAACATCATTTATAATGTTGCTACTGAAGGTATGACAATATGCTGGTGCACAAGATGATACAACATGTACAAATTGTCATACAAATGGTCCTAAAATACTTATTATTACATTCTGACTTTCCAATGACTTCTAAAGAAGTTTAAATATTCCATTTATATCATGACGTGACAGCTTACTATTGGAGGAAAGCCACAGAAGTAACACACGTCTCTGATCGATACCACTTTTATGAAACCAACAAGACAAGGAACTTGCTGAAAAACGCAGAATAATAAGGGTGAGCCAGGATTCGAACCCATAATCATGATGATCATAGTATTCTGGTGGGACAAAGGGATACAACTCTGCCAAGCAAATTGCAGCACCTTAGACGACTGGGCTTCCGTCCCCTTCCTGTTTTCGCAGGTGCACATGTATATCATAATAAAGATATATATACAATGTACATCCTTTTAAAGAAGTGACTATTCTCAGTTCCATTAATAGTTGAAAATATGAAGGACGAGCTCCCTGGTGCTCAGTGAAGCACTTGACATATATGAATGGAATTACTGTGATTAATATACTACTCAAGTGTGACGCCAACAAGAATGATCAAAGCATCAGTAAAATCACAGTTAATTATGAAGTACCCAGACATTTGGCAGTCGCAAACACTGATTCAGCAATCACAGGCAGTGTCAACATTAACTGATTACCGCCAAATCCCCTTATAATCTGCAAGCTGACAATTTTTCAAAATCCATTATGGAAAATGAGGACAGTTTTTATGGATATAGAACTTCTGTATTCTGTATAGCCTACATTTCGACATAGAATCTAACCGACATCTAGAATCTATGTCGAAACGTCGTCTTTACAGAACAAAGAAGTTGTATATTCATCTCCTCAACTTCTAGAATGCCAATCAAAGAAAAGAATCCATTATGATTACTTTCAGTCGTATGAAATGTTAAAAATGTAATGTTCAAACTTAACCTGCACAATGTAGTCTAGCCTTTAATAAATGTGACATACAAGACTCACTGTTGTAAAACACAATGCTATTGGACATTAAATCTTTGAACGTTTACAAGATGATCTTTGGGGATGTCCTACTGTGGCACCCCTTGTGTCTATGCAGGAGGCCTGAGTTTCTGAACTCTTTACCACACACACTGCACACGAAAGACTTGACCTTTTTCACTCTGTTGTGAAACCTCATGTGTGTCTTCAAGTTACCTGCTGTTGAAAATGCCTTCCCACACTCACTAGAAACATGAGGCTTTACACCACCGTGATATTTCATGTGCTCATTCAGACTGCCTGATCGCGCTAAGTGTTTGCCACACAACACACACTTATAAGGCTTCTCTCCACTGTGAATTCTCATGTGTGTATTCAGATTACCCGATTCTGCAAATGTCTTCCCACATTCGCCACACAGGTAAGGCTTGACTCCGCTGTAAAATCGCATATGTCGTTCAAGTTGATTACATGTTGTGAACGTTTTCCCAAATTCACCACACTGGTAAGGCTTGACTCCGCTGTGAAATCACATATGTCGTTCAAGTTGATTACATGTTGTAAACGCTTTCCCACACTCACCACACTCAACAGACTTGATTCCATTGTGACGTTTCATGTGAGTCCTTAAGTTACTTGAAATAGTAAACGACTTACCACACTGGCTACACTTGTAAGGCTTCAGTCCACAATGGCACCTCATATGTGTCTGAACATTACCTAGTGGTGTGAACATTTTCCCACAGTCACCACACTCAAACGGCTTGAAACCACTGTGACACTTCATGTGTCTGCAGGTGCCCCAGCTGTGTAAACGCGTTCCCACACTCTATACACGCATGAGGCTTTAGCCCACCGTGAAGTCTCATATGCTTCTGCAGGTTACTGGTGTCCCCCGCCCTGATATTGCAGGAATATTGCTAAAAGCGGTGTACTGTGAATTTTCATGACACTGTATTTGTTGGCATACATTTCAGTTTGTTGTTATTGAATAAACATGCTATACAATATTTCCTGTCTCTGCATCATTTGTAAGGTGAGATGAAACATCACAACAAATATCATTGCACTTAAAGTGCCATGCATGTAGCTCAATGTTAGACTACTTGTACCTTCCAGATTAATGTAGGACATTTTATAATAAATTGTATATTTTTGAATACACTGCACTTCTTTTTCTTTCTGAAACCTTAGTGGAGAAGCTTTCTTCTCATTTCCAGATTAAAAAATCCAATTTGAACACATCCAAGCTGTCGCCATGGCAACCACTATTATTTGGTATGCAGCTTGCTCTTGGGTCATCTGCCCTTCTCTCCCTGGCCTGCTTTGTTAGTCATAACATTCTCTTTCTAATAGCCCTTGTGTAGAGACCTTTTTGACATTTGAAGAGAACTGAATTCTTTCCTTTATTCTAAATCAATTATCTAATACAATTCATGTGCGACAAGTGCAAGTTCTTTAGTCGTGCTACAGATGTACCATCCTACAGTTTAACATGGAAACACCACTACACATTATACTAATTCCAAGCCAGCCAGCTCCTGCTTTATGCCCTACAGGCTGGGTGTCTGGCTGGGTAACAACAAATACCATGACACCATGCTATCCACAAGACCATGGAAGGCGGTGGGGTATTAACCTAAAGTCCTGTCGGAAATAGAGGAAAATGTTTGTTGGCTGTTACTATGTATCCCTAAAAGTGACACAATTGCAAATAGCATATGTCGAAAAATACAGCCTCCTCCTTTCCTCTGCCAGCCATGGTCTGGAATCTCCTGGGTCTTCTCCAGTTTCTTCTCCTGGTCTCCTCCACATCACTTTCAATCAGGGCTTGCTGGAGGACATCAATCTGGAGCAATGTATCATGGTCCAGGTGGTCCATACTCTATGGAAGTTGGGCAGTGACTGATGAATAGTCCAGATTCAACAGGTTTCTATACCCCATCGTGGAACATTACGGCAGCATTCCTGACGCATTTCTGACATTCGTGTTACATTCTAAGTGCATTTGAAGGACATTTGAAATATTCGAACTGCATTTTGTTTTAATTCTTTAACATTCGATCCATATTCGGGGGTCATTTCAAGAGGGTTCTGAATGCATTCTATGTAAATTCGTACAGCATTCGAGGTACGTTCCAACTGACATTCGAGTGCTATTCACGCAGCAATCGAACCGGACTCGTATGGCAGTCGAAATTCATTTTATGTATTCTTAGTGTATTCTAATTATTCCTACTGTCTTCAGATTCATTCGAGCTGCATTCGTGATCTAGTACATTTGGAATGAGTAAGAATCATTCGAGGCGGGTTCGAAGTGCGTTCTAAGTATTCCAACATCATTCTTACAAAGCTTGGAAAAAGTGCTTATTTTGACATTCTCTCTCGAATGCGGTTCGAATTTTGGGAATATTACTTTTTTGGCTGATTCTCCTGTCAATTCGAAATAAGTGTGAAGGACCCTTAATAGGATATCCAGAAAAGTATGCTTACTTGTAAAATCGGGCAAAACTAAGAAAAGATACGAATAGCTGCTGAAAACAATAGATCAGACTTTTGATGACAATTAGGTCGCTCGGTCAGGTATGATGACCGACCGTCGACACACCGAGCATGAAATGCACGTGCTGCCTACAGGCACAAGGGGTCATCTCAAAGATATTCTATGCGTTTTCTTGATGTTGAATGTCTCAGATATTGATTAACATCTAACGTGTCTTTTTTCATCAAGTTTATGTTGAGATATGTAAAACAGTATGATACCCATAGAAAGGCTTAAATCATCCATCGTATAAAATGTCTCAAATTATATAGGTAGCATGGCCACCAGAAGATCGACAGGACTGGATATTATTTGTAAATTGTTACTTACCTAGTTTAATTCCCCTAAAGGGTTATCTTATCTTAGCTGATATCTATATATCCCAGCACTCCCCAACCATCGTCTGCGACACCCGACCTGGTTTTGCTTTTGAGACGACCCCCATGTCTGTTGGTTTTTATAGCGGTAGTGAGACTACATGGTAGCTACATCCATAAGAGTTTCAGAAGTAAAAATATTATTTTGTACGTCATAAGCTATCGTTTCTAATGAAGCTAAGTCTAATTTCTAAATGGGCATTTCAAAAGTGTCCTTTGTAATACAATATCATCGTACACTAATTAGCATAAAGCCAAGGTCTTTTCCAAATAAGTCGACTTGGACTTAACACATTGCTCATTTCTGCACTAATCTCTCCTCAGTAAAGTCCTTTTTTTACGTTTCCTATCTCCCTACCAACGACACTGTACTTAGGCCGAACTTAGTTTAACAGATATTTCACACTTTCACATATTAACTACATAAATTGTGGATCTTAATGTGAAAATACCCATTTTTTTCTATTTCCGACAATACTTTAGTGGTTAAAGCATTCGCTGGTCACACCAAAGACCCAGGTTCGATTTCCCACATGGGTACTATGTGTGATGTCTATTTCTGGTGTTACCCATCGTGATATTGCTGGAATATTGCTAAAAGCGAAGTAAAACTGAACTCACTCACTCGCAAGACTGTGGAGGTGGTCATGTCTTCTGTAAGAGTGTTTATGAATTATGTCTTGATGACACTGCATCACGATGTTTCGATGACACTGCATCACGATGTCTTGATGACACTGCATCACGATGTCTCGATGACACTGCAACACGATGTCTCGGTGACACTGCATCACGATGTCTCGGTGACACTGCAACACGATGTCTCGGTGACACTGCATCACGATGTCTTGATGACACTGCATCACGATGTCTTGGCGACACTGCATCACGATGTCTTGATGACACTGCATCACGATGTCTTGGTGACACTGCATCACGATGTCTTGATGACACTGCATCACGATGTCTTGGTGACACTGCATCACGATGTCTTGATGACACTGCATCACGATGTCTCGGTGACACCGCATCACGATGTCTCGATGACACCGCATCACGATGCATAGGATGCAGTGTGGATATGTTCTTACACAAAACAGTATTGTCACAATAATCATAAAATTTATTTTCCACACACAATACATGAAGACATCTGGGAGGTACCGGTAGGTAACATGACAGCGACTTGACATCAGAACTATAACTTAATATGACAATGGAAGTGCGTTCACACATAGTTCACAGTGCCAGGAAACATGATAAAACTTCAAACACTTTCTTCTTCATATGTGTCAAGATGTAGATGCAACGTATCTGGTTTACAATCAAGCATGCTCTTTCAAAAAAAAAGTTTAAAAAACATCAGAAAACTCTTTCTCAACATTCAAGGTCTTAGCGAAGTTTTGAAGTTCCATCAACCACTGATACAGTTACCTTTATGTTGTTTCAACCCGTTGATCTTTTCCTTTGACCTTTCAAAGACACATGCTAAAGGGTCATTTATAAGAAGTACATTTCTGGACATGCCCTTTTGTCACGACACTTGGACAAAAACAGTACTACAGCATTCATAACTACTGGATAGGGTGCTCATGCTGGTGATCACTGGATTGTCTGGTCCATCTCAATTATTTACAGACCGCCACCATACAGCTGGAATATCGATGAGTGCAGCATAAAACTAAACTCCCTCACTCCTGTTGGTTAGCCATCTGATCAAGCATACTCATTTACTGAACATTTTTCTTGCCTACATATTACTGTTGGGAATCTAAATTGCACTAACCTATGTTGTAGACGGGAATCTGTGAGACATGCGCATGCACCAGCCATCAGTTTGCGTTCTGCTTGCCATTGGTGAATACACACTGAGCTCAAGATTATTTCGACCTGTCAATGCTTTTTTTTATTCGAATTACAAACTTTGTTTGTGCTGTACGATAACCTGCGAGTGTCGTGACCATTTTGACAGCACGCAGTGGGTGAAGCCCAGCTGCTTTTAGAGTGCTGGACCGAAATGGCTGAGGTTGTGGGTCATCTGCCAGGAGGCCAAAGTTCAAGATGGCGATGCCACAGGGAGACAGTTCGGACCACAATTTGAATGACAGTGAATCTAGTGGCAAGAGTGGCTCCTCAAAATGTTTTCGAGGTGGCAAAAACATTTTACAAGAGTGAGAATCTCAACAAAGGACAATCAGCTGCTAGCAAGTCAAAGGGAAGTTGTGTAAAAACTTCAGTGCTTGATCTCATTGAGCTGACAGTGCCAGTCTGAGAGATCTAGGTCAACCCAGATTGTGCAACAGGTTGTCTGTTCCTCCATCAAACAATGAGCCACACTCCACTCAGAGTATGGAAGTGGTTATGACTTCATTTCTCAGTCAGAATGTACAAAAGGAAGCTATGCAAGGCATATCGTCAGTTTTGTGTGGGTTTCAAGAAAAGTTTAAAGGCATTGAGACTTTGTTGAATTCCAGAGACTCACGGGAAGTACTGAGCGGAAGTAAACAAACTAAGAGTGGTTACATGTTTATTTTATGAGTATATTTTATGGGTAAATATGGTGCACCTTCTTCGAATGCTTTATGGGGTTGTTTTGTATAAGCCAACCATAATGCTTATTATTGACTAGACTTCCAGAGTGTTCCTGGGGCACATGGTCGGACTCGGCAGTGTCGCTCCAGTTGAAGCCAAGACCACAGGTATCCACAACTTTCCCATCCCGACCTGCAAGAAGGAAGTCCGACGATTCCTGGGAATGGCTGGCTACTACTGCTGGTTCTGCCCGAACTTTGCCACCGTGGCCTCAAGGCTCACCAACCTGCTGAAGAACGTCACCCGGTTCTGCTGGAACACAGAATGTGAAGATGCTTTCCAACAGATCAAGAAGATGCTGTACTCCTCCCCAATCTTGGCAGCTCCCAACTTTGAAAAGCCGTTCAAGCTAGCAGTCGATTCCAGTGGAATAGGATGTGGTGCAGTCCTATTCCAAGAGGATACCAATGGAGTAGATCAACCCTCTGAGTTACTACTCAAAGAAGTTCAACAGACACGAGGTGAATTATTTGACAGTGGAGAAGGAAGCCTTGGGGCTCATTTCAGCTTTGAAACACTACGAGATCTACCTCAAGTCACATACAGACCCGGTGGTAGTGTTTACAGACCATACTCCGCTGACCTTCATCTACCGAATGAAAACCTCCAACCAGAAGATTCTCCGTTGGAGTCTCCTGCTGCAGGACTTCAACCTGTCCATCCAGCACATTCCTGGAAGTGAGAATGTTATTGCAGACGCTTTGTCCCGTGTACCTGTGTAAATAAGGATATTCGGAAATCATGTGCTAATGACTTAGAAGAAGGGCATTTGGAAATCATGTGCCAATGCCTTGTAGTAATGACTTTTGTTAAAATTTGTTATTGTGTCAAAACTTTGCCATTCATTGTATTGCAAATTTCTTTGTTTTTAGGGGGGCCGTGTAACGGTAACCCGCCATTCCTGCGGGGAGTATCTACTCCGGAGAGAGTAATTAGTGTTACGGGTTTTTTTTTTACGTAGGCGCCCTTTACCCTAATTATTCATTTATACACAAATTTCACCCATAACATTAGGTAACATTTGAAAGAGCATGTCCGGCTGGTCTGAGAGGGTTTTCCTGCTAATTGTTTCCTTCGACGTCCGCACATTCCCCTTATTTAGTCCATGGTAAAGCGCATCAGCACGGAACAAAGCCACTGCGCCTAAGAACGGTGGGAGAACCTCAGGAAGCTGGACATGGGTAAATATGGTGCACCTTCTTTGAATGCTTTATGGGGTTGTTTTGTTTAAATCAACCATAATGCTTATTATTGACTAAACTTCCAGAGTGTTCCTGGGGCACATGGTCGGACTCGGCAGTGTCGCTCCAGTTGAAGCCAAGACCACAGGTATCCACAACTTTCCCATCCCGACCTGCAAGAAGGAAGTCCGACGATTCCTGGGAATGGCTGGCTACTACTGCTGGTTCTGCCCGAACTTTGCCACCGTGGCCTCAAGGCTCACCAACCTGCTGAAGAACGTCACCCGGTTCTGCTGGAACACAGAATGCGAAGATGCTTTCCAACAGATCAAGAAGATGCTGTACTCTTCCCCAATCTTTGCAGCTCCCAACTTTGAAAAGCCGTTCAAACTAGCAGTCGATTCCAGTGGAATAGGATGTGGTGCAGCCCTATTCCAAGAGGATACCAATGGAGTAGATCAACCCTGTGAGTTACTACTCAAAGAAGTTCAACAGACACGAGGTGAATTATTTGACAGTGGAGAAGGAAGCCTTGGGGCGCATTTCAGCTTTGAAACACTACGAGATCTACTTCAAGTCACATACAGACCCGGTGGTAGTGTTTACAGACCATAATCCGCTGACCTTCATCTACCGAATGAAAACCTCCAACCAGAAGATTCTCTGTTGGAGTCTCCTGCTGCAGGACTTCAACCTGTCCATCCAGCACATTCCTGGAAGTGAGAATGTTATTGCAGACGCTTTGTCCCGTGTACCTGTGTAAATAAGGATATTTGGAAATCATGTGCTAATGACTTAGAAGAAGGGCATTTGGAAATCATGTGCCAATGCCTTGTAGTAATGACTTTTGTTAAAATTTGTTATTGTGTCAAAACTTTGCCATTCATTGTATTGCAAATTTCTTTGTTTTTAGGGGGCGATGTAGCGGTAACCCGCCATTCCTCTTGGGGAGTATCTACTCCGGAGAGAGTAATTAGTGTTACGTTTTTTTTTTTTACGTAGGCGCCCTTTACCCTAATTATTCATTTATACACAAATTTCACCCATAACATTAGGTAACATTTGAAAGAGCATGTCCGGCGGGTCTGAGAGGGTTTTCCTGCTAATTGCTTCCTTCGACGTCCGCCCATTCCCCTTATTTAGTCCATGGTAAAGCGCATCAGCACGGAACAAAGCCACTGCGCCTAGGAACGGTGGGAGAACCTCAGGAAGCTGGACATGGGTAAATATGGTGCACCTTCTTTGAATGCTTTATGGGGTTGTTTTGTTTAAATCAACCGTAATGCTTATTATTGACTAAACTTCCAGAGTGTTCCTGGGGCACATGGTCGGACTCAGCAGTGTCGCTCCAGTTGAAGCCAAGACCACAGGTATCCACAACTTTCCCATCCCGACCTGCAAGAAGGAAGTCCGACGATTCCTGGGAATGGCTGGCTACTACTGCTGGTTCTGCCCGAACTTTGCCACCGTGGCCTCAAGGCTCACCAACCTGCTGAAGAACGTCACCCGGTTCTGCTGGAACACAGAATGCGAAGATGCTTTCCAACAGATCAAGAAGATGCTGTGCTCCTCCCCAATCTTGGCAGCTCCCAACTTTGAAAAGCCGTTCAAGCTAGCAGTCGATTCCAGTGGAATAGGATGTGGTGCAGTCCTATTCCAAGAGGATACCAATGGAGTAGATCAACCCGAGTTACTACTCAAAGAAGTTCAACAGACACAAGGTGAATTATTTGACAGTGGAGAAGGAAGCCTTGGGGCTCATTTCAGCTTTGAAACACTACGAGATCTACCTCAAGTCACATACAGACCCGGTGGTAGTGTTTACAGACCATACTCCTCTGACCTTCATCTACCGAATGAAAACCTCCAACCAGAAGATTCTCCGTTGGAGTCTCCTGCTGCAGGACTTCAACCTGTCCATCCAGCACATTCCTGGAAGTGAGAATGTTATTGCAGATGCTTTGTCCCGTGTACCTGTGTAAATAAGGATATTCGGAAATCATGTGCTAATGACTTAGAAGAAGGGCAATTGGAAATCATGTGCCAATGCCTTGTAGTAATGACTTTTGTTAAAATTTGTTATTGTGTCAAAACTTTGCCATTCATTGTATTGCAAATTTCTTTGTTTTTAAGGGGGCCGTGTAACGGTAACCCGCCATTCCTGCGGGGAGTATCTACTCCGGAGAGAGTAATTAGTGTTACGGGGTTTTTTTTTACGTAGGCGCCCTTTACCCTAATTATTCATTTATACACAAATTTCACCCATAACATTAGGTAACATTTGAAATAGCATGTCCGGCGGGTCTGAGAGGGTTTTCCTGCTAATTGCTTCCTTCGACGTCCGCCCATTCCCCTTATGTAGTCCATGGTAAAGTGCATCGGCACGGAACAAAGCCACTGCACCTAGGAACGGTGGGAGAACCTCAGGAAGCTGGACATGGGTAAATATGGTGCACCTGCTTCATATGCTTTATGGGGTTGTTTTGTATAAGCCAACCATAATGCTTATTATTGACTAGACTTCCAGAGTGTTCCTGGGGCACATGGTCGGACTCGGCAGTGTCGCTCCAGTTGAAGCCAAGACCACAGGGATCCACAACTTTCCCATCCCGACCTGCAAGAAGGAAGTCCGACGATTCCTGGAAATGGCTGGCTACTAGCACCGGTTCTGCCAGAACTTCGCAACTGTGGCCTCAAGGCTCACCAACCTGCTGAAGAATGTCACCCGGTTCTGCTGGAACACAGAATGCGAAGATGCTTTCCAACAGATCAAGAAGATGCTGTGCTCCTCCCCAATCTTGGCAGCTCCCAAATTTGAAAAGCTAGTAGTCGATGCCAGTGGAATAGGATGTGGTGCAGTCCTATTCCAAGAGGATACCAATGGAGTAGATCAACCCTGTGAGTTACTACTCAAAGAAGTTCAACAGACACGAGGTGAATTATTTGACAGTGGAGAAGGAAGCCTTGGGGCTCATTTCAGCTTTGAAACACTACGAGATCTACTTCAAGTCACATACAGACCCAGTGGTAGTGTTTACAGACCATAATCCGCTGACCTTCATCTACCGAATGAAAACCTCCAACCAGAAGATTCTCCGTTGGAGTCTCCTGCTGCAGGACTTCAACCTGTCCATCCAGCACATTCCTGGAAGTGAGAATGTTATTGCAGATGCTTTGTCCCGTGTACCTGTGTAAATAAGGACATTCGGAAACCATGTGCCAATGACTTAGAAGAAGGGCATTTGGAAATCATGTGCCAATGCCTTGTAGTAATGACTTTTGTTAAAATTTGTTATTGTGTCAAAAATTTGCCATTCATTGTATTGCAAATTTCTTTGTTTTTAAGGGGGCCGTGTAACGGTAACCCGCCATTCCTGCGTGGAATATCTACTCCGGAGAGAGTAATTAGAGTTACGGGGTTTTTTTTGTACGTAGGCGCCCTTTCCCCTAATTATTCATTTACACACAAATTTTACCCATAACATTAGGTAACATTTGAAAGAGCATGTCTGGCGGGTCTGAGAGGGTTGTCCTGCTAATTGCTTCCTCCCGACGCCCGCCCATTCCCCTTATTTAGTCCATGGTAAAGCCACTGCGCCTAGTAACGGTGGGAGGACCTCAGGAAGCTGGACATGGGTAAATATGGTGCACCTTCTTCGTATGCTTTATGGGGTTGTTTTGTATAAGCCAACCGTAGTGCTTATTACTGACTAGACTTCCAGAGTGTTCCTGGGGCACATGGTCGGACTCAGCAGTGTCACTCCAGTTGAAGCCAAGACCACAGGGATCCACAACTTTCCCAAATGACCTGCAAGAAGGAAGTCCGACGATTCCTGGGAATGGCTGGCTACTACTGCCGGTTCTGCCCGAACTTCATTACCGTGGCCTCACTGCTCACCAACTCTACGACAACTCTACCCAAGTCTGGACATGACTGGATAATCACAACCCGGGAACGACGGCAGTGACGTGATCCAGACTGTGTTGTGTCCCGACGGCATGTCCAAGGACTAACTCGTGAACGACCAATGTTCGGTTAATTCCCAAGTGTGTTGAAACTGTGGGAATGTATAGTGAACTGTGTAAATGTTTCCCAATCATTTCAAGGAAACCATAATTTTCCATTAGTGTGCTATAGTGGACTGTAGCAACTGTATATGGCTGAAACACAGCTGAAGGACTGTATAACCAAACAAGAAAAGTAAAGTGGCCGTGTGCCGGTATGTCGGCCTATGAAACTAATCCAGTGAGACGGACGCACTGTCCCCTGCCACCTAGCTGACCGGTGCGTGTCTGGCTGGGAAACTATATTTTACTAAAATGTCAAGACAGGGTCTTAAGAAGGCATACAAGGAATGTCGCACCAGACACTAACGAGGGGGAGAGATTCATGTGGTGGGTAGAAGCAGGATCAAACGCATTGGACACAAATCCAGCATGACCGATGTACTGCCCACTGTCCCCTCCAGACTGACCGGTGCATGACAAGTGGGAGACCATATCTTACTACAAGTGAAAACAAGGTGTTAAGAAGGCTGTCGTGAAATGCCCCACTGGATACTAGCGACGAGGATGACTAAACTGGTGGAATTAACTGGATCAACCTGCCAGATTGTCTGTGGCCAGTGTGACGTTAAGGAGAGATAGGTTAGCTGGTTAAAAAGGAGCCAGGCCCCACGCTCAACAGCAGATCCCAACCGACTCTGACCAGACATACTGCAGCCGACTGAGAGGGACTCTCTGCCCGCCTCTGCCTGACCCTGCTGGACCATGCTGACCCGGACCTCCCCTGTGGACTCAGTGATGGGATTGTGACTGAAATAAAACTTCAATTCCTTGCAAACCTTTTGTTGTCGCCTTTGTACTTTGTTACAAGTAAAGGCGATGCTTAGGGTTCTTCAACTGGTGGAGTGACCCAGATGGATCTCCGTCGAAAGAGGACTATTGAGGAGGAAAACTGTGCTGCTACATGGAGACTGTCCCGATGAGAAAACGAGTGAGTAGACAAGGGTTTTGTTGTTAGTACTCTCCAATATTCAAAATGGCTAGCCAGGAGTTAAGCGAGTTCCTTCAAGGTTTGGCAAAACAAATTTCACGGCAGTTATCCAATTTATCCTCAAAAATAGGGACACAGGGAATATCCTCTGTAGTTTCGATGGAGATCCAAAAAGGTACAAGGAATGGATTGAAGGTATTGAAAAGTATTCAATGTTGACCAATTCCAACTCAAACCAGAAGAAAATGATAGCCTACCAAACTAGCACAGGAGCTGTCAGTGATTTTATACACAGATTTATGAACGACCACAAGCAGGCAACCTGGGAGGAATTAAAAGTAGAATTAGCAAGGCGGTTTGCAGAAATAACCGATCCACAACATGCATTTATGTTACTCCGATCTCTCTGGCATAATGATGGTGAAAGCGTACAGTTATTTGCTGAACGTCTACTAAATTTAGCAGAGAAGGCATATGCAGGTTTAGGCTAGGATGGCAACAGTATGGCAGTAGAGAGACAACTTGTAGGTTTCTTTATAGATGGGCTTGCCTTCGCCTACTTGCAAAAGAAATTAATGCGAGAAAACCCACAAAATTTGGTGACAGTAGTCACCTCGGCCACATATGAGCAAAACGTTACGGCTCGTTTTGAACTGAGGTTGGGAAGGTCAAGTGGTAGATATAGGAGCCCGAGTAACAGTAGGGAGGGGGATTTCCCAATCGAACGAAGGGAAGAAGCAATGGACATAGACCACCTGAGGAATAGGAAATGCTTTAAATGCAACCAAACAGAGCATAGGGCTAGGGACTGTAGAATTCAAGCTTGCCAGATTGGGCTGTATCAGATTGATCAGTATTTGGTCGCGGATAGCGATAGGTGCGTACAGACATGGTAGCGAAAATACTTTCTTTTGTAAGATAGCTTACAACAAATCGACAACACGATCCAGAATGTTACCAACCATTTTCAAGTACGCATTGATAACATGGAGTGGGCTGTAAAGGCTTATTTACTGGCTTGCCAAAAGAATTAGGAGGGGAAAACACATCCATGTTACTTCCGAATTTGAGTTGGTGCCTGTTGAAACGGAAGGTGAGGTTACCACCAACAGGGAGCGGATAGCCTCTGCACCACTCGTGCCCGGAAGGGTGGACGGAACGGGAACAAGAACGGTAGTGCAACAACTCTACCCAAGTCTGGACATGACTGGATAATCACAACCCGGGAACGACGGCAGTGACGTGATGCAGACTGTGTTGTGTCCCGACGGCATGTCCAAGGACTAACTCGTGAACGACCAATGTTCGGTTAATTCCCAAGTGTGTTGAAACTGTGGGAATGTATAGTGAACTGTGTAAATGTTTCCCAATCATTTCAAGGAGACTATAATTTTACATTAGTGTGCTATAGTGGACTGTAGCAACTGTATACGGCTGAAACACAGCTGAAGAACTGTATAACCATACAAGAAAATGAAATTTTTCCAGCGAAAAATTTCAAAGTAAAGTGGGGCTAATGTAACACAATAGGCCGTGTGCCCGTGTGTCGGCCTATGACACTAATCCAGTGAGACGGACGCACTGTCCCCTGCCACCTAGCTGACCGGTGCGTGTCTGGCTGGGAAACTATATTTTACTAAAATGTCAAGACAGGGTCTTAAGAAGGCATACAAGGAATGTCGCACCAGACACTAACGAGGGGAGAGATTCATGTGGTGGGTAGAAGCAGGATCAAATGCATCGGACACAAATCCAGCATGACCGATGTACTGCCCACTGTCCCCTCCAGACTGACCGGTGCATGACAAGTAGGAGACCATATCTTACTACAAGTGAAAACAAGGTGTTAAGAAGGCTGTCGTGAAATGCCCCACTGGATACTAGCAACGAGGATGACTAATCTGGTGGAATTAACTGGATAAATCTGCCAGATTGTCTGTGGCCAGTGTGACATTTAGGAGAGAGGGGTAAGCTGGTTAAAAGGGAGCCAGGCCCAACAGCAGATCTCAACCGACTCTGACCAGACGTACTGCAGCCAACTGAGAGGGACTCTCTGCCCACTTCTGCCGGGACCAGTCTGACCAGACCTCCCCTATGGACTCAGTGATGAGACTGTGACTGAAATAAAACTTCAATTCCTTGCAAACCTTTTGTTGTCGCCTTTTTACTTTGTTACAGTGTACAGAACTGTACATTTTGATAATTTCTTTAGACCCTGGAATGAATCATTGATCATGTGGACTGAGGGATGAAATGATGTTTGTAACTGCTCTGAAAGAAACAAACTAACACCAAGCAAAGTCATAGATGTGTTGTGGGTACAGTGAATAATATTGTGCATTCCTGTGGATGCAGTGTATTTTTTTTCTTCTCCTTTCTCTACATGGCAGCACCCTTGATGTAAACAGTGATGATGAAGGGCTTGTAAGAGATGATTCAGAGTCGGATTGCTATCAAACCCTTTACACAGATCAGTCATGAAGATGGTGTGGTCAAAGGTAGGCCTATCAAAGGACCTGAGAGGAAACACATTGCAGACGCCATTAAGCAGAGCGGACCTTCAAATGTTTACTATGAGAAATTAGGGAATGTGGACAGTGCAGCTTATAAAGCTGGAAATTCCACTGGCTATGGAACAAAGGAAGTGATGCAAAAGATTTCATCAGAATCGAGCCTTAGTATGAGACTTCATAGAGATGTTATTGCAGAAGTGGCACTTCTCAAGAAGGTGTACGAGAAGGAAGATGATACAGAGGGTGTACGAAAAGGTTCCATTCAGTCCCTGTCAATGTTCCCATTTGCTTCAATCAAACTTGTGCGAAAACCAAAGAGAACCCCGATAAGGACAGTATTACATCTCTTATGTCACAAATTTGTGAGTACTTTGGAAAGGAGAGAGGACCTGGCCAAATCAGTAAATGAAGGAATGACGAAGAGCCCGAACATGGTGAAATTGAAAGAGGTAATGGGAAGATACAAAAGACCCAAGAATTGCGATGCAATGAAGGTCCCAAAGGCCCATGAAGAAATCTGGTAATAGACCAAACCTGCTGCAAGGTCTACAGACTTGAGGGCCCAACAGACCCAGGGGTTAATGATGAAAGCTATGATTCCATTAGTCCAATTGACAGCTTTGCTCATGAGTGTCATAGTCAACAAATCAGAACTGGATATTAAAGACTCCCTCATGAAAGCCACTGATTCAATAAGACTCCCTGCAGGCGCTCATGATGATCTCAATACAAGAGACCTGACCTCAAAGGCTCCTACTAAAACCTGTGTTTTGCCATGCCAGCTACGAATTTGGGAACATATCTGTTTGGGATGAACTTTCTGATGCCAGTCAACTTGGGAGCAAACTTGGCTTAGGAACATCATGGCAATCCAATCGCCACAGATATAGGGGCAATCAGAGGTTTGAACCCTACAACAGGCAACGGCACAACCCTTCAGGTCAGGAAAGGGTTTCCCTAACAAAGTTAAGAGATCCAGGGGCAGAGGAAACTGGGAGCAGGGCAAAAGCCACCCGGACACAAACCACCTGGGACAAAATTCACCCAGTTATTTTACCATTACAGAGAGGACAATTACCACACTTATTGACTGTAATGAAAATTTTAATTTTAATTTGATAAAGTGTTTAATTAAAAAGAATTTGTTTTTGTTTAAAAAGGTTAACTTTGATAAAAATGTTGATTTTGTTGTAAAATTATTTTGACTTTGAATAAGTTATTTTTTAAAATATGTTCACTTTGATAAAAACTGTTAATTTTGATGTAGAATTTGGATTTCATAGTAATGTTGACATAATATATCTGTAACATCTATACTTTACTTTTTTATATGAATCATTTTACTATATTTTACTATTTTCAACATTTTTGTAGAGAGGGCAGAAACATTGGAGAAATCGGCCCAGCAGATCCTGACAGCAGCTGCTATATTTTACTATTTCCAACATTTTTGGAGAGAGGGCAGAAACATTGGAGGAATCGGCCCAGCAGATCCTGACAGCAGCTGCTATCACCATCTCAGAGGGAGCCAGTGCCAGGATGGCGCTGGTTCCAGATCTACGCTGGAGACAATGCTTAGAGCCCAGCAGCAATGCTGATACCTGAGAAATATAAGACAACAGGAGCTGGTGAGCAATTTCTTCAGTACGATGGCGGTGTAGACAACAACAACCGAATCCTCATCTTCTCGACGACAAGGAATCTCGACCTCCTCGCACGTTCCCATCACTGGTTTGCTGATGGAACATTCAAGACAGTCCCTCAACTCTATTACAAGCTTTTCACCATCCATTGTTTGACCAACAATGCTGTGATTCCTTGTGTGTATGCTCTCATGCCCAACAAACAGGAGACGACATACAGAAAATGTTCACCAAGCTGAAGGAACTTGGCCCAGACTGCGCCCCAGACTTGCTGATGCTAGACTTGGATAAAGCCATGTGGAATGTTGCTGCCTCTCAATATCCAGGAATCGAGGTGAAGGGAGGTTTTTACCGACAACCACCAATGTTCTCGGTATCAAGCTGGAACCAGCACCAGAGGACTGTCGACAACCTACCAAGGACGAACAACAACCTACCAAGGACGAACAACAACCTACCAAGGACAAACAACAACCTGGAAGGGTGGCACAGGAGATAATTGACAAGCATGGCAGGCTGTCATCCCAGCATCTGGTGTTTCTTGGATGTGTTGACGAGGGAGCAAGCTCTGAACAACCAGGTGATTACCCAGATGTTGGCCGGGCAGACCATCACAAGTCACAGGAGGCAATATCGGTATTGCCAGCAGCGTCTCCAGGCCATTGCTGCAGACTTCAGAAACAGGCACCAAATGGAATTCCTGAGGAGTGTAGCTCATAACATCAGACTTTGAATGTGAAATTGTATTGCAATGAACTGGGCTGATATATTGATGTGATTGTTATGAACTTGTGCTCATGTTTGAAACATGCAACATCTTTTATAAAGTATTTCATGACGTATTTAGTGCTAAATAGTTGGACTAGTGCCAATGTTGGATATAAAAGTATCTAGTGTCTATTATTATTAACGTTGAAAATGAAAAACAAAAAACATGATAACGAAAGCAAAATGAATGTCATTTTGTTCTTTTGTGTGTAAATGAAAATGAATTATCTTGCAAATACATGAGGAATGTGATATTGTGTTGTCGTTTTTTTGGTTTTATTTAGGTGGCATTTGTCAGGTTGGCTCTTGTCCTGGTGGCTTTTGTCCAGGACCCGAGGAAACCAACATGGTGTTTTTTAAACCGACGTCCAAAGGAGGACAACTTCAGGAAATAGCTGAAGCACTAGACAGTGACAATATGGAGGTGAAGAACTTATCAGACAGGCTCTCCAATGAGCCACATAAGTTCACTGAAAGCAAATCTAAGCAGTTTGTGCATAATTGGTACACTGAGATGTCTGAAAATTGGGTTTTATCTCGTGTTGCCAGTTGAACATTATCTACCCAAGCCAATCCTAGTTAATGAACAGGAATGGCACCAAGTAGACTGTGAGATAAATGAAATGTTAGTCAAGGTATCATTGCCGAGTATTCCCATGAACATGGGAATTATATTGCCAACATTTTCACAAGGGTTAAAAAAGACAATTCCTTGAGGGAAATCTTTAACTTGCAGTCACTTACTGATATTGTGGATACACACCATTTTAAGATGGATACTTTCAAAACACCTGCTATCTTTTTTGTAGGGATTGCTACTCTGCATCAACTGACCTGAAAGATGCCTATTTTTCAATACCAATCCTTCAGTACTCCATAGATCGGTGTAATTATTACCAAACTTTAACTTACAATTAGTGAGTGAATGAGTGAGTTTAGTTTTACGCCGCACTATTCCAGCTATATGGTAGCGGTCTGGAAATAATCGAGTCTGGACCAGACAATCCAGTGATCAACAGCATGAGCATCGATCTGCGCAATTGGGAACCGATGACATGTGTCAACCCAGTCAGCGAGCCTGACCACCTGATCCCGTTAGTCGCCTCTCACGACAAGCATGGGTTACTGAAGGTTCATTCTAACCCGGACATTCACAGGTAGCTTACAATTAAGTCTCATATAATTTTATAATTTTATAATACCTAACCTCTTCCACTGGACTATGTCTTGACTCCATTGTGAGACCTCATGTGTTTGGTCACGCTATATGACCGTGCAAATGCTTTCCCACAAACTTTACAGTTAAAAGGCTTGAGTCCATTGTGAGACCTCATGTGTTTGGTCACACTACATGATCGTGCAAAAGCTTTCCCACAAACTTTACAGTTAAAAGGCTTGACTCCACTGTGGCTCAGAAGATGTCTCTTCAGGGTACTTGACTGTGCAAATGCTTTATCACACTCGGTACACTTATACGGCTTGACCCCACTGTGATGCCTCATGTGTCTCTCAAGGTCATTTGTTCGTGTGAATGCCTTCCCACATACACCACACACATAAGGCTTGACACCAGTGTGCCACTTCATGTGTGCATTCAGAATACCTTGTTCTAAACAAGCCTTCCCACACACGGTACACTGGAAAGGCTTGTCTCCGCCATGGATTTTCTTATGTGTGTTCAGTTTGTACAAATCTGTAAATGTTTTCCCACAGTCGTTACATTCATGAGGCTTAATCCCACTGTGTGTCTTCATGTGTGCCTGCAGACTACCCAACAGTGCATACTCCTTGCCACATTCACTGCATACATACGCTTTGATGTCACTGTGACATTTCATATGTCGCTTCAAGTTTCTTGCTGTGGTAAATGTTTTCTCACACTCTTTACACTCAAAAGATCTGATCGTATTGTGAGCTAGCATGTGTCTCTGCAAGGAACAGGAACGGGGGAAAAGCTTTCCCACACTCATTACACATGTAGGGCTTGCTTCCATTGTGCCTGACCATGTGTCTACTGAGGCCACCTGACTGTACAAAGGCTTTACCACACTCTTTACACTTGAAGGGCTTGATGCCGCTGTGTCGTCTCGTGTGTATCCGCAGAGTGCCAGACTCTGTGAACGTCTTGCCACACACAGTACACTCAAAAGGCTTAAGACCAGTGTGAGTCTTCTTGTGTTTGTTCAGGTCACTGGTTGTGTAACATGTTTTACCACACTGATCGCACTGATGCGGCCTGATGCCACTGTGAATCATCATATGTGTCCGCAGGTTTCTTGCTGTTGTTAACCCTTTGCCACACTCTGTACACTTGAATACAGGTGGGTCACGTTTCTCAACATCACTTGATCCTGCACTCTCTTTTTCAGTGGAACTGTCTGACGAGGAGACGCAGCCATTTAGTGCCTGGCTTTCAGTTTCCATTATGATGAATCGGAAGTTACCTCCCTTTGATGTTACAGGAGAAGCAATGATGAATACCCAAGTTTGATCCGTCACAAGGGAATAGATCTGAAAAGAAAGATACAAGGATCTATAAGCAATCTGAACAGCATATTTTCAATTTTACATGATATTAGTGTGTGATACTCGATTGTGATTGGCTGAGAGCTCATCAAAACCATACTTAAATGGCAGTTTAAGACCGCTAATTAAAGTGACCGATTCACCACGTATGAATACAACGAACTCGTTGACCCTAATGTTCGTAAACAAACATGTCGGACGTCGGCAATTTCTACCTCGGCAGCATCTTTGGTGTTTTTGAAGTAAAAAGCAAATGGTTTGAAGAAGAATTTCTTGACCCTAATCCCAGTGAAGAAACTACGAAGCTGGAAAATCTGTCAGCAGCGCAAATGCGTCAGTATATTCAAACCGGGTCCAGATCTAGCGGGCATGACGTCGACAACACACGTCGGCCCACACGTCGTAGCCTGACCGCTTCTGTCCCGGCCATAATGCCCAGTCCTTTCACTTCCACTGTCCTTGTATCCCACATAAAATGTGGCATGTCAGGTCTTTTCCAAATTGGGAATAGTAGGGAGGTTATCAACAATTATTTCCGTGAATAAAGTTAGCGGCGCCTAAACTTAGTGAGTTCACGGCTTGAATTGGGGCGAGTTGATTGTCGTACAGTAGGGGAGATCAATAATTCGCTTGTGAAAAATCAAATAATTGTACTTGCTCACAGTATTTTTTTTATTTATGTATGCTACTTGTTACAAATACAAGCATACTGGTTCCTGAAATAAAGCATTTATGTTGTTGAAAAGGTCTTATTTTGTTCATTATAAAACCTGTCCCTCAACGGGACGATTCCAAGCGATTTCCAGGAAAAGGCCCCTTCATGCCTTGAGTTCTTGGGCGCCAAACAGTTCAGTTTTAAAACGCTTATCAGTCGTGCTAGAATGAAGATAAAGCTACTCTGTGTTCAATTTTGCGGTCCTTTATCGTTGATTTAAGACCGCTAAATGTTTAATCTAAAACCTCACACTAACGCGTTCAGTTTTTAAATTACATTTTGCGGTCTTAAATCAACGATAAAGGACCGCAAAATTGAAAACAGAGTAGCTTTATCTTCTAATTCTTGATACTCAAATGTTATAAATGATCATATCTCTAATACAGGAAATGCAGCATATACAAAATAAACATCTATTGTACATACTGAATATTAAATCACAGAATTCAGCGAGAAGGCTCTGTATCACACCTCAATATTATAAAACTTCATGATTTTAACCGTTACCTTGATTAAAACTTGGTAAAGGAAAATTTGGCATTAGTTTCTCAGGAAAAGAACAACCAAGTTTTAGCCGGCTTTGATCTGCCTTAAACTGTTTTACAATTGTTGCCAATATGGAAAGCTGCATGATAGTGAAACTATGCTCAGACCATAGTACCAACAGTGTGTTCATAAATTACACTCATGAGGTTTTAATCTACTGTGGCTAAGCATGTGTCTCTTTTGTTCACTTGATCTTGTAAAAGCTTTCCAATACTCCTTACATTCATTAGGCTTGACTCCACTGTGGCTCAGCGAATCTGACTGAGCAATTGACTTTGTAAAGGCTTAATACAGGATTTTCTAATACCTAACCTCTTCAACTGGACTGAGTCTTGACTCCCTTGTGACACCTCATGTGTTTGTTGAGAATACTTGATCGCGTAAAAGCTTTCCCACTGTCTACATACTCCTTATTTGTTCAATATATGATTACTGGAAAACCTTAAGAGTACATTTAGAGTACTGAATGGAATTTAATGGAGTATCAGGAATCTTGTGTTTCGTTTCATATATGCACCACAGCATTCCTAGTCTTGTGTAAACAGGTCAATAAACAATAAAAAAAATACTTTTTTCAGATGAATACGTACGTAAATGATTCTAATACTGTACACCATTGCTGTGGTGTGTATCCGCTACTTTTTCTAAATTAATTCTTACCGTATCGTGCAATTTTTATCCGTACATACGCTGATACGGCCCTTATCTGGAGCCCAGCTTTTGATGATCCATTTATAGTCGGTTTGAGTACCTGGCTGTTACCTGAGCTGTCGCTACACCATTGTCACAAATCTTGAAATACTGAATGAAAACAATGATGGTTTGTTAAACAACTTTTATATTTTGTTGACAAAAATTATAACAAATTTCTGCAGAATTGGTGTGTTTTTCCTATTTACTTTGGCATTGGTTTGAGTCATTTACGATTATTTGTTTTTTGAGTTAGAGTGCAATTCATTGGGGAGATTTTGACTGTAATCTTAAAACACCACAACAATGTCGTTTTAATTTATTGTTTGATAATAAAGTACCTCATGTAAATCTGTAAACTTGAAAGCTGGACTTCCTGAACACTATTGTAACTGCAAGAATCCTTCAGCTTCATTTGTCCTGGACCCATAATCTAACCCACAAACTATGCTACTCAAAACAGGACTTCCTGTTATGCGTGCTGGCATTTAAAATGGACACGCCCATGTTAAACCGTGAGAAGTGTCACCAATAAACACTTTGATAAATAGGTCCAGAATCATCTCAACTGGTCAAATAATACAGCATTTTCCATTACATGAATCATGTTGTGTATTATTTGTGTAATTAAAGTCGTTCTGCCAGGCCACACTGAAAAGATTTCATTCATGCCATTTCAATATTTACTGTGCCATGGCATGCAAATGAAGCACTATTTCAATCCTTGTCATACCAACTATTATGCTGGCAAAATTACTGTATTGTAAAATATGGAATATTTATGTCAGGCCCCACTAATACCTATACCAAATTTCAACACTCTTTGAGAACAGACAGCTGATTACTGACATTTAAAACATGGCTGCCTTGGTGACCATGATTAACATTCAAATCCTTTTGACATACAGTCAACCACCAATGTGCTGGAGTTGAAGAGGATTATGTCAATGCTTTGAGTGAGTGAGTGAGTGAGTTTGTTCTAGTTTTATCCCACTTTTAGCAATACTCAAGCATTGTCATGACAGGGAACACCAGAAATGGGCTTCACACATTGTACCCATGTGGGGTATCAAACCTGGGTCTTCGGCATGATGAGTGAATGCTTTAACCACTAGGCTACCCCACCGCCCTCAATATTTTGAGTTTTCTGAGGTTCAACACAAACTGATGACTAAAGGAAGGACTGACTGACTGAGTTTAGTTTTACGCCGCTTTTAGCAATATTCCAGCAATATCACGGCGGGGACACCAGAAATGGGCTTAACACATTGTGCCCATGTGGGGAATCGAACCCGGGTCTTCGGCGTGACGAGCCAACGCTTTAACCACTAGGCTACCCCACCGCCCTCAATATTTTGAGTTTTCTGAGGTTCAACACAAACTGATGACTAAAGGAAGGAAGAATATGCAGGGACGAAGATTTTACTTTCAGACAACACATCAGTGTGACAAACTGGTGTTTGCACAACAGGTAACTCAGGCAAAGGGACTGTGGTTTCAAAGTTGAAGACAACAAAAAAAGCAGGCACGTCAAAGTGTATGGTTTTAACTTGCACAAAGGTGTGAAAATGCCAGACAATGTAGTGTCTATTAATCTAGAGAGTGCACACTTTATGCATTTCATAATCATGACACATACAGAAACTGCAAAGTAATGGCTGAAAAGGCCATGTTAATATGGCTGCTTGGGAGTGAACTCATTGTGTTTAAATCAGATCAGAACCCAGTAGGCAACTTTTACAGAAACCACAACAGGAATCTTTAGTACGTTTCACCTCCCCTGGTTTTGGGCTTTCAAAAAAATGCAAAATCCAAATGACAGAACTGGAAGGACAAGCTCATTACAGACAATAAGCTAAGACATGAGCTTACTAGCATTTCAGACTGGTGCTTGTCAGTTGCTTGTACTAAACGTTCATGAAGTACTCTCAAAATTGTGGTCATGACTCTCAGTAATCATGGAGGTGATTGTAGGTGTAGGCCTACAAAGCCTTCAGTAAACAGTTCAGTTTGCTAGTACATCCCTATGTACTCAGGACCCTTAAAATTACCACAGGCCAAAATACAATTCCAGTGATTTTGTTACATACCTTCCTGCCAAATATATAACACTAACAGTAATAAAATTGCATCATCTATTTTGAACAGGCTGAATGAGCCAATATCAATCAATCATTTGAGAGGAACACAACATAGGATAGGAGTGAGTGAGTGAGTATAGTTTTATGCTGCACTCAGCAATATTCCAGCTATATGGCGGCGGTCTGGAAATAATTGAGTCTGGACCAGACAATCCAGTGATCAACAGCATGAGCATCGATCTGCGCAATTGGAAACCGATGACATGTGTCAACCAACAGAGCTTCAGATAAGATTCAGCTCATGTGGGTACTGTACCCACTGTAATTTTTTGGAGTGGGTATTAGGAATGTTGAGTGGGTATTTCATTTTCTGTTACCCACTGCTTTCAAATATGCAATCATTTTACTCACCTAAGTATTATGTCATTGAATAAGTTTACTAAGCAGGTATGTCCTGCCTTATATCATACCTAGTCAAAACCAACTTAAATATAATGGAAATGATTTCATAAAACAATCACTTATCCAATACTGACAGTACAACACTTGTCCTATACTAACAGTACAACTTGATAGTAATCGATGTCTTTTTCATTATGCAAGCGATTTTTATAAATATATTCCGTACGCATTTGTTTTAAACTTTTTGTTTTTCTAACATTTTAAATGCGTAACTGGTATGCAACAATTATTTTTCAATGCGTAATTGGAAATTTTCTATGTGTATTTTACCCGGATACGCAGCTTATCTGGGCCTCTGAACCAAGTCAGCAAGCCTGACCACACGATCCCGTTAGTAGCCTCTTACGACAAGCATGGGCTACTGAAGGTTCACGGGTACATAGGACAGGAGCCAATAAGAAGCATGATTGGTTTGTTTGTTGATATTCCAGCGATATGATGGCGGTCTGTAAATAATCAAGTCTGGACGAGACAAAGACACATGAAATGACACAAGTTAAATATTGTAATTCAAGTATAGTTAGGAGATAAACATCATGTGTTGGCCAATTTCCGGGTGTTATTGAGTATTTGAAGCACGGGAATTCATTTGGAACCGACAGCGTCACCCGGAAATTGACCAACACATGATGTTTATCGACATTGTAAACACAAAAGTAAACCAAAAGGTCCACACACGTTTTTTGTGGCTGCTCTCATTGACATCGAGTACGGGTACAGCAGTGAAATGTCATCAGCCGGCCGTTTCGGCTGTCTCCCATGGTAGCATCTGGAACTGCTCATTTGTGACGTCATTCGGACTTTACGTCACAATATGATTTTAATGACATCATCACAGCTGATGACGTAACAATACAATGGTGTACGATGTTTGTATGTATTAATACGCAGAGAATTTCCGGGAATCAAATACCATTTGATCACGTTTTTCAACCAATCAGATTAAAGAACACAGTGACTTTTGGTTTACAATGATGTGTATCTGAACATCAGGTAGGCGTCTTATGACACCTCAAGAAGATTATCAGATTGTTGCAATGCCTTCCTTCTTTCACTTGAGTCAACTGTGGCACTTCATATGGTTGTTCAGGTGGCTTGAGGTTCTGAACGACTTCCCACAATCCGTACATTCATAAGGCCTGGCTCCACTGTGACATCGCATGTGTATCTGCAGATGGCCCGATTCTGTAAAAGCTTTTCCGCATTCACCACACTGATATGGCTTGATGCCACTATGATATCTCATGTGTCTCTGAAGATCATTTGATCGTGTGAAAGCTTTCCCACACATACCACACTCATAAGGCTTGAGTCCACTGTGACACTTCAAGTGTGAATGCAGACTACCAGACCTTGTGAAGTCTTTGCCACACACAGTACACTCATAGGGCTTGAGGTCACTGTGACTTCTCATGTGTGTCTTCAGATTACTTGACTGCGTAAATGCTTTCCCACACTCAGCACACTGGTAAGGTTTGGTTCCACTGTGACTTCTAAGATGCGTCTGCAGGCCACCTGATTGGGCAAATGCTTTCCCACATTCCTTACACTGATAAGGTTTGACTCCACTGTGGCACCTCAGGTGTGTCTTTAAGTCACTTGATTGTCCAAATGCTTTCTCACACTCACTGCACTGGTAAGGCTTCACTCCACTATGAGTCATCAAGTGTCTCTTCAGGTCGCTTGAAGTTGAATATGATTTCCCCACACTCTCTACACACATTAGACTTGATTCCACTGTGAATTTTCATATGTTTCCGGCAGTTACTCGGTGTTGAGAATTCTTTGCCACACTCCACACACTTCAGTCCGCTCTGACATGATTTAGGTTTCTTAACACCTGTTCCTAGAGTCTCCTGTTCAGTGGTACTATCATCACGGTCATCATTCAGAATCCGGCCTTCAGTTTCCATAACAACAGTCAAGTAATTAAAGTTACCGGAACAGGTCAATGAGCTGCCCTTAGAGATACCATGGGAACGATGATGAGTACCCTGATTTCATCTGCTTCAAGGGTACATACCTGAAAAGAAAGATAGAGCTGTAAGGCTCTGTGGCTCACCTGAAGTGTTGAAACTTTACATACCGGTAAATGTGGACTTAATTCCCTGATAAGGAATGATAAATGATAATCACATACCGTACATGATATCAGATGAAAAAATACTTCTTTGAGTCAATAGATAAATATTTCTTGGTTTAATGCCACACTTGGGATGCATACTATCATTCAACTTCAAGTTGTATGACACTTGTCTGTAAATATTCCTGGACCAGACAAACCGATGACTGACATCATCAGCAGGCTCAAACATCTGGGTCCTGTTCCTCAAAACAATCGTAGCGCTACGATGATCGTAACTCCCATACTTTAACATAGACTTACGACTGTCGTAGCGTTACAATCGCTTTGAGGAACGGGGCCCAGGTCCTGATTCTGATATTGTTGGCAAATATAAACCCAGAATCCTGTTAGTGGTGATGTTTATATATACTGAAGCTGGGATATCCATCCTACACTTGCACTTTTCAAGGTAGTGGTAAGGACAGATAGTCATGACAACTGATAATATTATACCAGGGTTTTACAAGACACAGAAATGTGCATCCAGCACTCACAAACACAATAGACGCAGGAAACAAATATACAACATCCCGTTGGATGCACTCTAGTATACTTTGTACTTAATTCTTGACAGGAAACAGAAGGTACCTGAATTTTAAATAGTTACTAAATTTTATGGTTCCGTACACTTAACTATTTCATTTCTTTACAACCCCACATAGTGTAAGGACCCTAGCTTAGTATGGACCCCTAGTTTTGTATGCCAAGGTAAACATACACTACGTTGCATAAAGGACCAGGGCCCCGTTCCTCAAAGCGATCGTAGCGCTACGACAGTCGTAACTCCCATACTTTAACATAGACAGACTTACGACTGCTCTTATCGCTTTAAAACCTAGAGTTTGAAGAAGCTCTCTTAGCTAAGATAGTCGTAAGTGCCATACATTAACATTAACTTACGACTATCTTAGCGCTAAGAGAGCTTCGAAAATCTAGGCCCAGGATTTCAGATCAGTTCATTTTCTAGGAGACTGACTGAATGTTACTCAGAATGTTCCATATTTATTTCAAAGTTAATAAAGTCAGGTAAATTTCGTTATGCCATTTGTCTCGAGTAACATCACTGAAAGTCAAGACCTGAAGAATCATGGAATTTGTTAATGAGAATAGTCAAGACTGGGTATTCTTTAGCACTGATGTTCTATATCTAACACTGAATAGCTCTTTATAACATTCTTAGTTAGTTAGTAAATGCTGATCATGTGTGATATAATTATAAGTGTTTGTGAGATAGTATTGTCACCATGTTCATGGTTGTGGGACATTACCAATGTTGAACGAGTGAGTGAGTTTTAGTTTTACGCCACACTCGGCAATATTACAGCTATATGGTGGCAGTCTTGTAAATAATTCAGTCTGGACCAGACAATCCAATGATCAAAATCTTGAGCATCGTTCTACACGATGTGTCAACCAAGTCAGCGAGCCTGACCACCCGTTAGTCGCCTCTAAATAAGACAAGCATGACCAATTCTTACCCGGACCTTCACGGGTCCTGAAAAAGGATTTATAAATGGAAGCTTATCAGAATCTGACATTTCAGAGAACATCATCCGCTTAAGGTTAGGGTTAGGGTTAGCAGGCTTAGGGTTAGACTCCTATATACAACAACCGGAAGTAGCTAAAACAATGGTACCAGTATCAGTAAAGTGCTCCAACTATTCTTCTGGAAAAGTACTTGATATTTAGCCTTGAATATATAAAGAAAAGTAGTTTCATTTCATCTTTAAACATACTTCAGAATCTGAGACTGAAACGAAGTATGAGAAAGAGAACCAATTCATAGCTTCAGCCTTCAGCCAATACTTGGAGAGAAATCATCAACTTGGACAACATTTCCTTGGTTTGACACAGGACACATGAGAGACATTCTGTTCATTCATCATGTTTACAAGAAATTGTACAAGAAAACACAAAAAAGAACGGTTTCCTTCAACGTTTTAATAACGGTTCTGGCAAAATACACAAATCATCTGTTTTGGTTCAGAATAATACCTGTTACAAGTATGGAGGGAGAGTGAGAACTTAAATTTGTAACCTGGGAATTTTATACAATCAACATTTCATGTACCTTCAACATGCTTGGGTAACTGCCTTGATACACAGCTCATATACTGATAAACTGGTAACAATAATAAGGCCAGAATAATAACAGAGGCCATCAAGTGAAGTACTTGGATACTTCAACCGTGGGGAATATGGTGGCAGACTTCTCTTCCACCATGAGTCTATCATAAAAAGTAAAAAAGAAGCCAAAATGAAGTTATCCTATATACCCTGATCTTTTAGGTCGGGGTATAATATAAATGGTATTTAAAATCTTTCAGTGCCGTCAAAAACTTAAGCGATAGATTGTGAGTTGGGTGTCAGAAAGTCACATGGCTTGTGTGAGGCTCAGCAAGCCAATGAGGTGAGTGAAAACATTTGACGTCATTGCAGAGTATAATGATTGATACAGACTTTTGTATCATAGATTTTCACATCAAACATTTGAATAAAATAACAATAGCCATATAAACCAGTGTTCACGAAAAGCGTCTGACCCTCTGACAAATCCGGCAGATTTGCCAACGGTCTGATAGAAGTCTGCAACTCGCCGGCCCTAATGTCAGACTGTATATTTCACAATGACTTTGACTGAAGTTGTTATATGTGACATGTGACACTTGTTTGCCCTTATAAATCTTACGTTTGTTAAAAATTTCAATGCCAATTATAAGAAATGTTGAACATGAAATGTGTGTTTAATTTTATTTCTATGGGTCCTGTGAATTTTGAATGGGTCAGACAGACATCTGAAACTTACAGGACCTAATGTCCTGTTACTTTGGAACAGCATTCGTGAACACTGTATAAACATGTAGGCACAATATTATAACTGTAATATTTGTGCATGTGTGTCTTATCTGAGGGGAAACTGATAACCATCTGTAGACACTGACTGGTAGCCTCTGCTGCCAACATGGAGGCAATGGCGGGGCCATATATCTTGTAGTGCACAAGAATATCTAACTGACAAATACATGTCTCATGATAGTACCTTGGATACATTTCTAAAGTGCCTTTGGATAGATACCATATATACCAATGTAGATATCTTTGGACAAAGTCCCAAACAGCAATATTTAATACTGTGACTCGGACGGAACTATTACCCAGATAGCATTCGGACGTTGGCAATGTTGGTAAAATAATTGCCAACGTTGGGCCTACATCTGAATGCTATCAGTCTGGGTACCGGCTTATTACACATTGTGTTCACTTTCTTTGGTTTCAGATTAACGATGTACACAATTTGGAAACAATTTCAGAGGTGATCTTTCTGTTTAGCTGTATTTTCAAAGTATAATATCGTCTGCCTCGTTTTTGTTTTAAATTTCTCTTGGCCCTTTTAACTTTTCTTTGGCCCTTTTGACTTTTTCAGTTTTTGGCCCTTTTGTCCTTTGGCCCTTTTGACCTGTTCCCTCACAGTATATGACTTGGTTGATGGTAACAGGGCCAACCGCAAAGCAAACAGAGCCAATTGAAATTACAATCTTATCGACAACACTATGTTCACATTTATACCACGACGATCCGGTAATAATTTCCCATAAATTATATCATTATCGAAAAGGGAGAGCTATAATCAAATTGGCGATTTCTGAAACAGACTTCATGTGACACCGAGATGACAGAGAAACATTTCGCTTTGTGTGCAACCTAACACAAACTTGAAGAAAACGTGAAAGCACATTCATACTTACATCACGCGTGTAGTTGGTGCAGTCTGTTATTTTGTAGTTGCTCTACGCGCATGGTACTGGCAGACATGATAGATTTATCAAAGGGGCATAACTCTAAATCCCTTAAGTCTTTGTGTGACATCAGTCGGTTTTGGCTGGGATAATTAGAGAATAACCCACGAGGTACGAGTGATTACGGGAAATATGTCTAGAGTAAAATTAATGTTCACTGTCCTGAGCTTTAGCTTTTATTGTCTGTTAGCAATATTCCAGCAATATCACGGCCGGGGACACCAGAAATGGACTTCACACACTGTACCCATGTGGGGAATCGAACCCGGGTCTTCGGCGTAAAACTCACTCGCTCATCCTACCGGGTACCATCTTACTGATGGGTGAACAGATGGAAATAACATTTGTCTACGTAGGTACTTTATATATGTCAAATTGAAACAAAAAAAATCAATACTTGCAAAAAACAGAAACTTATTTTATTCATGTGCAAATTGCTGCCCAAAGCCCAAAAGGTGTTTTGATCAAATTCAGCAACAAAATATGACCTCTTTAACGAACAACAGGTTTCACATAGGTAACACTCACTCACTCTTTTTTATTAATGGGTGAGTGAGTTTGGTTTTACGCTGCTTTTAGCAATATTCCAGCAATATCACGACGGGAGACACGAGAAATGGGCTTCATACATTGTACCCATGTGGGGAATCAAACCCGAGCGAACGCTTAACCACTAGGCTAACCTAACCTGCCACGTGACTCCAGACCCCCAGCGCCGACACAACTACACCAGCATTACCTGTCATACAAGTAGGAGTCAGACAAGGCTGTGTATTGAGTCCCTTCATATTTTCTATTTTCATAAATGAATTGTCCAGGCAGATCGAGAATATTTGTACACACGGCCTACAATTACATCCTGATAACTTCCAACTATTTCTGTTGCTTTTTTGCTGATGACATTGTATTGATATCAAGTACTATTATTGGCCTGCAAAGGCAAATATATGAACTGGAAAACTTTTGTGAGCAGTCAAAGCTGACAGTTAATTTGGATAAAACCAAAGTAGTGGTATTTAAAAATGGGAGAAAACTAGGAAAAAATGAAATATGGTATTATAAGATTTTAAACTTGAAACTACAAATTCTTACAAATATTGGTGTATATTTCACTAATCAATTACCCTGGTCATTGCACGCAACTATGCATCAGTGCAGGCACAGAAAGTACTTTTTGGAATCCTAAGACAAATACATATTCTTGGTGATCTCAGCATGAATTCATTTTTCAAAATATTTGATGTAAACATATATCCCATTCTTTTATATGGCGCAGAAATTTGGGGATTAAATACACTTGGAAATGCCTTTGTATGCCTGTAAAAAGTTTTTTGGTGTTAAACAAAACGCTCCAAATATCATGATCTATGGAGAATGTGGCAGGTTTCCTTTACATATACACTCTTATTGAAAGGTAATTCGGTATTGAATAAAGTTAATACACATGCCAACCTATCGCTCACCAAAGAAATGTTATAATATGATGCTTTTATATGATAGAAATGGACACAAAAACTGGGTGACTGAGATAAAACAAGTATTATTTTCTACTGGATTTGGAGATATTTGGCATAACCAATAGAATGGAATATATCCGGAATTCATCAAATCATTTACTCAAAGACTAAAAGATATGTATTTTCAAAACTGGCAAGAAAAATTATCTATTTCAAGCAAATGTGACACTTACCTAATGTTTAAAAACAATATCCATACCGAATTCTATCTATCATGTTTAAATGAAAAAGGTATCGAGTAAGTTTAACACGATTCCGATGCTCATCTCATGAACTTCTTATCAAGAAAGGTAGATATGTAAATATGGATAGAGAACATAGAACTTGTAAATTATGTAATACAAATGCAACTGAAGATGAGTATCATTTTCTTCTTGTGTGCCCTAACTACAGTAATCTTCGAAGCAAATATATAAGAGAAAAATATTATGTCCATCCAAACAGGCTTAAGTTTTCACTACTGCTAAACAGTTCAAATCCTAAAGAAATTGAAAACCTGTCCATGTATATGTTCTACTCATTTGTACATAGAAAACATATTGTTCCTTGAAAGTGTATAAAGCAATGTATATAGTGTAGTATAGGTCTGGAGCCTTTTCAGTACCGGAATAAAGATTGATTGACATTGTACCCATGTGGGGATCAAACCCGGGCCTTCGGCATGACGAGCGAACGCTTTAACCACTAGGCTACCCCACCGCCCCCTATTTTTATCAATGTGAGCGACGTTTCGGTGTAGCCGCTAACACCGTTATCAAGAAGCGTTCACGAAAATAGACACCTAAAAAGACGGCATCCTACAGCAAACGACACACCACACCCCCAAACACGCTGCTGTGTTCACACACTATCTACATCTCTACCCAGATCAATGTTTTCCCGCCACGTGACGCCAGACCCCCAGCGCCGACACAACTACACCAGCATTACCTGTCAATATCGCCACAACACCTGGTCGCAGCCGTGCGTCGTGTCGCTATGAAGCCGATCGGCCAGTTCGTAGGGCTTCTATTATTTGGAATATCATCTTGTCAACTCAGAATCCCAAAGCGTGAGTTAGGGTTTGTATACAACGGAGGAAACGCAAATGCCCCTGTGAAGGTCGACGCCTTTCTGGATCTTCTTTGCCCCGACAGTAAACGGGCCTATGGAATCATCAGACAAGTGGTTGATCACTATGGACCAAAAGTGATCCAACTGCGAGTTCACATCTTCCCTTTGCCGTATCACAGAAACGCGTTTATGGCTGGAAAGGTAAGCGATATACACATATTTCAATTTAACGAGAGACGATATAGAGAAATCTCGGTTACAGAGGAGAACAATATTACGGGAAGTAATTGTAACCTTTCAGTGAAAATGGCAATCACATATGTTTAATTCAGGGACATGTTTTACTTAAAGTTGACTACGAAAGAACTTGATAACTGCAGTAAATGCGTGATACTTAATATACTCATGGATTCTTTACGGGGGAGACAAGCATAGGTTGCTGAAGATCAAGTTTAACGGGGTTCTTTACGGGAGACTAGCATTGGTTACTGAAGATCAATTCTAACCCGGATCTTCATGGGGTCGTCAATGAAATGAACATTAGAACACAAACTATAATCCATTTCACAACCCCACATGATATATACCCACGTTTACTCTATTGTCTGAGGTGGTGAGGTAGGCTAGTGGATAAAGCGTTTGCCTGGCACGAGGAGGACCAAGGTTTGATTCTCTACATGGGTACAATCAGTGAAGCCCATTTCTGGTGCCCCCTTCCGTGATATTACTGGAATATACTAAAAACGGCGTAAAACCACACTCACTCACTACTCTATTGCCTGCTTGCTACCAGCTACCAGAGTCTCGACATGCAATGTGTTTAACGTAGTCTCACAATCCCTGAACCATATTTTTTTTCCTACTGCCTATAGCTAGCCCTCTCTGCAATTCTAAAGCCCTAAATGCATGAAGTAAGTCTAGATTTCCTCAGGTTCTGAAACTCTGGTCTCCCTGGGGTTCATTTTCAGTATGAATGGGTGTGTTTGTTACTATCAAAATATATATATTCATAGACTAAACGTTAGTCTATGTTTAGCGTAACATGGTCACAGGTAAAACTCGTCTGTCAGTTAACGTTGTCGTGTTTGACCGTTGTGTTTAGCACGTCAGCAAACTATTCCCGTGCAGCCAGGGAAACCCGGTCGATGTTATTTAGTCAAGAAAATCAAAACATGTTGATCTTGTTTGTTAGATTTCTCAACAGCTTGTTTCCACAAGCGTTTTTGCGTCGTGTGCACTAAACGATAGCACACAATTATATAAACTTGTAAAGCTGACAAACAAAAGTGGTAATTGGAATGGTTGTTTTGAACTTGGGGCAACTCGAGGGCTGGGCATTGCAAGATTGGAAGTTCTTTTGAGTAGCTTTGTCCAGTAAACAGCGAGTGCGTTTGGTTTTATCAATAATATTTTCCGGCAATATAACGTCTAGGGGCATCAGAGATGGGCTTTCCTGTGAGGAAAACCGAACCCAGGTCTTCGGAGTGACGGGCAAACGCTTAAACCACTAGGCCAACTAACCACCCGAGGCACAGTAATCAGACAGTGGTGATTAGATATAGACGGGGTATAGGGCGGCCACAACGTTTCACAGGTGTGGACAGCTTCTGGATGAAAGGCCACGCACACACACGCGCACACGCTTGCATTCGCATGGTGGAATGTTCAGTGATGTTCCATCAAACACTGTTTGAAGGCAATTGTGTAGATCGATGCTCATGATATCAGTCACAGGATTGTCTGGTCCAGACTCCATTATTTACAGACCGCCGCCATACAGCTGGAATATTGTTGAGTGCGTCGTTCAACAACAAATAAACCCCAAAAGGTGAATACAACTTACAACACAGAAGTAGTGTTGACTGCGTGTATGTGGAAGAACAGGGGAGTTCGAGGACGGAGCTAAAAGAATCACTGATTTTACCATGGTTTTGAGAGACCTGTATACAAAATAACACGTGTATTTACGAAACAATCCACAGACATGAACGCGAGGACAAGTATTAGGACGGAGCTACAAAAAATCACTGATTTTACCATGGTTTTGAGAGACCTGTATACATAATAACACGTGTATTTACGAAACAATCCACAGACATGAACGCGAGGACAAGTGTTACAACAGGTTAACAAAATCACCTTTTCTGTTCGCTCATCACCCGTGAAGGTCCAGGTTAGAATGAGCCTTCTGTTACCCATGCTTGTCGTAAGAGGCGACTAACGGGATCGGGTGGTCAGGCTCGCTGACTTGGTTGACACATGTCATAAGTTCCCAATTGCGCAGATCGATACTCATGATGTTGATCACTGGATTATCTGGTCCAGAATCGATTATTTACAGACCGCCGCCATATAGCTGGAATATTGCTGAGTGCGGCGTAAATCTAAACTCACTCACTGACACTGTTCTCTCATCAGAAAGCCCGGAAGTTTCCATGTTACTTGAAAATACAATGTTACAATGTAAAGAAAGGTTCGAAATTATAATAACGCTTATTTGAACATACATTTCAGGGAGCGTTCGCCGTGGACAAATTGACAGGGGGGGGAGCCGGACATTCGACTGGATCCACGACGTCTTTGACCAGATGAGTATGTTCTCCAACGGCTTCACCCACGGGGAGACAGGTGCAAGGGTGCTCAGGTGTGTTAAATCATCAGTTATTACTGTGCTTTGAGGGCGGTGGGGTAGCCTAGTGGTTAGAGCGTTCGCTCGTCACGCCGAAGAACCGGGTTCGATTCCCAACACAGGTTCAATGTGTCAGGCCCATTTCTGGTGTCCCCTGCCGGAATATTGCTAAAAGTGGGAGGAGGAGAGCTCGAAGTGACGCGTGTTGTAGACGATCACCCCTTTGGTGAAACCCACGAGGGCGGTGCTACGCTGACACACCCAAAAAAACATTATCAAGGCGAGCCGGGATTCAAACCTATCATAGGTATCTTACGTGCAAAGGGACGCGACTCTTCACAGCGAATCCCCAGACGACTGACGGATATCCGAAAAGAGGAACAGGTTGTGTAGTTTCGCACGTTTTTATTATGTATATAGGTAAGACATTTTGATTATGTCTCGAGGTAAGACTCATATATGGCATCTGCGTGTCTTCAAAACATGTTTGTTGATCTAATTACTTTCATAGCTGGGATTATCATATGGGGCAAAAGCTTTTTTTGTTTTAAGATATTTTAACACTTTTAATTATTTTTGGTAGTATATGCAAATAACTCTAGAGTCACCTATTTGGGGAATTTGTAAAGAATGTCTTTGATCCAAATTTAACAGATGACACCGTCAAAAAACACGGTAAGACCAGTGAAGATCCAGGTTAGAATTGGTCTTCAGAAACCCATCCTTGTCGTAAGCTGATCGTATGGTCAGGCTCGCTGACTTAGCTGACACATGCCATCGTATCTCAACTACATAGATCGAAATGGCCATATAGTTGGAATAAATTGCTGAGTGTGGCGTTAAAAATCAACCCAACAAAACAACAAACATTTCAACAGATGACACCTTGAAAGACACATGCATGATGTGTCTGGTTTGATGCAGCAATGTACTGATGTACATGTGTCTTGCTTGCGCTAGTGGAATGCTCGATAATGTGGCCATCAATCACTGTTTATAGACAATTGTGTAGATCGATGCTCATGTTGTTGATCACTGGATTGTCTGGACTCGATTATTTGCAATATAGCTGGAATATTGCTGAGTGCGGCGTTAAACAACAAACAAAAAGTCAACGGATGACACCTTGAAAGACACAAAGTCGATGTTTATTACGACCCTCTTATGTCTCCCAGACCTGGTGGACTGATTTACTGTCAGCGTTCTTTATGACAAAATTAATAACGGAATAGTCTCACGTTTTCAGAGTTTCTGAGCCTGAATCTGAATATCATTTCAGCATATGTGACCTCGAAAGTACGCGATAATCGATTAGACATGGCATATAGTACAAGCCCAGCTGTTGCGTCATGTTCGTCTCATTTACCCATCGACGTGTTGACTCAATATATGTCACATGCACGGTTTACTTTTGTGTATTGTATGCCATAAAATTCCGATTTATTATTTCAGAGAAATTGTTAACCAAATAATAACCAGTATGTCTATTTGGGAACATGGCATGACACATGGCATAATACATGGCGTGATATTTTTTTACTTCTGAAAAATTTCAAAAAGTCGAAAATTGCCCCATGAAAACTTTTAAAATTAGCTTTTTTAAGAACAGTTGGCATTACCTGTATATTGTAAATAAACTGACGTTCAAAAGAAAGTACACACTTGATTCTTTGGTAAAATATTTTCTTAAAAACAGAATTAATATTTAAACAGTGTTTTGATTCTGCCTTGTCACAAACATTGTGCAAGTGTTTCCAAAACACCACAGATATTGTACACAATTACAACATTGCTAGCAAAATATTTATGTTTTTTGGGGGGAATAGTCCCAAAACACCAGGTGTGTACTTTCTTATGTTCGTCAGTATAAGTCAAAACATGCAAGTTTCTCTTTCGTGTAAACACGATTGATAACTTCCATATATTCTAGGGCTCTGTTAAATTCATATTAGTGAGAGGGTGTGGTTTATATCGCTTTAAACAATATCACGTGAAACACTAGAAACTGGCTTCACACAGAGTGAGCATGTAGACATTCATAGTAAAAGGTTCCCATATGTCATCCTGTATTTAGGCTAAACTGTATCAGCGTGGATGACGTCACACTTTATATTGCGCACATGAATTATCATGATGCACACTGTAATAATTTGCATAAGGTGTTTGAAAACGTAAAGTAGTTTTTGATAAGTGGTTACATAACGAGCTTGTTGCAAATTGATAACATAAGGATATATTTAATTTGTATAATTTCATTGAATAAGTTGTTTTTTGTACAATTCCTTACACTGACTGACTGACTGAGTTTAGTTTTACGCCGCCTTTAGCAATATTCCAGCAACATCACGGCGGGGGACACCAGATATGGACTTCACACATTGTGCCCATGTGGGGAATCGAACCCGGGTCTTCGGCGTAACGAGCCAACGCTTTAACCATAAGGCTACCCCACCGCCCACAATTCCTTACAGATGAGTCCACCACGAACATCAGGTGTCAATTCGTTTTGGTTGTGATTCATAAACACATGCTTATGACACGGTTGTTCTGTGTTCAGCCATTTCTTATTTATATTGTAGGAGTGTAATACCCTTTTACGAACTCGCGCAAATATGTTTTTTCAAAGAAAAACGCCAAACAGAAACCTTTGTTAATATTCAGTACACTCACTGCATACCAGACGGAGTATACTCAGTCTGCGAGTGAGTGAGTATGGTTTTACGCCGCCTTTTAGCAATATTCCGGCAATATCACGGCGGGGGACACCAGAAATGGGCTTCACACATTGTACCCATGTGGGGAATCGAACCCAGGTCTTCGGCGTGACGAGCGAACGCTTTAACCACTAGGCTACCCCACCGCCCCTCTCAGTCTGCAAAATAAGTTAAAACAAAGTGTCAGCGTATAACATTGTGTGTTTGTTTTGTTGTTTAACGCCCAATTCAATAATTGTCAAAGCTATATGAAAATACCTGTAAATAATCGAGTCTGGACCAGATAATCCAGTGATCAACAGTATGAGCATCGTTCTACGCAATTGGGATACGATGATGTGACCACCCAATCCCGTCAGTCGCCTTGTGCGACAAGTATAGGTTGCTGAAGACCAGTTCTAACTCGGATCTTCACAAGTTGATTGGTCAAATAATTAGTTCAAACCAGAAATAAGGGTTCGATTTCCCACTTGGATATAGACTAACTCTTAGTCTCTGAATATATATCATTTTGATAGTAACAAATAAACCCATTTAAATTGAAAAGGAGCCCCAGTGAGATCACATCAGAACGTCCCGAACCTGAGGAAATCTAGACTTGCTTCATTTGGAGCTTCAGCATTGTAGGGAGGGCTAGGCTGTAGGGCAAATAATATGGTTCAAGGACTGTGAGACAGGCTAACATGGATACAGTGTGCAATGTTCTTTCAGGCGTACGTGACTCGAATGTTGCAAATACTGCATACATCATGATAATCTTCCTTTGAAGAATGGACCTCCAGTATCAAATGGTCGCCATGGTAACGTACTACGAGGATCCAATTGTCAGTCTCAGTGACTTGACATTTTGTGTGTCATCGCGCCTCGACGCCGTTGTTCGTTGCTCATGCTTTTACTGAATGGTTTCTCTGGTCCAGACTCGAACGTTTACAAGCCATAGTGATATAACTGGAATGTTGTTGATGAAAATCTATTTCTGAAAATGGCGTGACGTTAGGTATTATGCATAGCTAAAAATGCAATGCCAATGGCTTTGTGTTAATTATATAAGCAACAAACAAATCTGATCGTACACTGACTTTGCGTTTAGCAACAAAGGAATCTAAATATGCAATGGCTTTGCGTTAAACAACAAACAAATCTAAATTTGATAATGATGTAGCGTGAAACTGCATTGAGAAAATGACATTTTCTTGCAGTGACCTGAGCACTTTGGCGCATGCGCTCGGAGTCCAGACAAATGACTTCGAGAATCTCATGACTACGAATGAAGACTTGGAGCTTGATGCCCGTTTAGCCTGGAAATATGGCTGCTCACGTAAGTATGACTTCACAGGTATATCGCTATAGACGCTGGGTATGCATGGTAATAATACGACAGTGATCCGTGTGCACAAAATGATCTTAGTCCTAATACGCCTTTAACTATGTGAGTGAGTTTAGTTTTACGCCGCACTCAGCAATATTCCAGCTATATGGCGGCGGTCTGTAAATAATCGAGTCTGGACCAGATGCTTGAAAGTAAGAGGCGACTAACGGGATCGGGTTCGGGCTCGCTGACTTGGTGGACACATGTTGTCGGTTCCCAGTTGTGCAGATCGATGTTATGCTGTTGATCACTGGATTGTTTGGTCCAGACTCGATTACTTACAGACTGCCACCATATGACTGGAATATTGTTGAGTGCGGCGTAAAACCAAACTCACTCATAATCGTCGTTCGTCTGAAAGAACGATCCGAAATCGCATAAAATCGGCTGGGTATAGAGTCAGACGGCATATCTGACGTCTGTTGTTATCCCCAGACCATAGAGGTACAACGCATAGCTTGGTGTAAAACTCGACGTCACCGGACATTTAGGTCATGGGGAAAGGGTCCACAGGTCCAACGTTTGTTTATGACGGATGGCCAAGCTGGTGTTTGGCGCTGGAGAAACACTGCATATGCACAACGGAATAACTTGGAGCAAGTAATGTGTTGCGGGGGTTCACTGATGGTTTAAAAGTCACTCTCACATAACTGTTAACGTCACATTGTGACGATCAGACACAATGTGAAATGACAACGGAATATCACCGACATCCTCGATAGGGCATCGTCGATAATCTCCAGTGTATACGTTACGATCACTTTCCACTATACCCTGGATGCATCCACGGCTTGGCCCGTTCATTATATTACCTCCCTTTACTGGCTCCGCATTCTCACAGTAGCCAATCAGCTAAGCCGCCGTTACATCCGAGTTTGCCAGTGTCAACAAAATAGCGGTTGCAGTCGCGAAGGTTTGTTGTAAGTGCCGCTCAGATTTTTTGGGAAATAATACAGACAAATTGACAGATCTGAAACTTTAAAAGAATGTATGAAAGAACTCCTTCTACCTCTTTCAGAGTACCTCTGCATCAATTGTGTTGCCAAGTTTAGACGGTTAGATAATTTAAGAAGCAAAAGTGAGTTGTGATTGGTTCGCTCAACTTCCCAGCGTAGACACCTGATTGGATAAAAAACCAGCAAAGGGAGGTAATAAAATCATCGGGCCAAGCCGTGGATGCATCCAGGGTATAGTGAAGAGTGATCGTAACGTATACCCTGGAGATTATCGAGGATGAGATAGGGTTGTTGTACCACATTTCGATGACCATCCTCTAAACAAAGGCCCAGTCTTCATAGACGACAATGTTAGGTCATAGCGTGACCTTGGACCGACAGGTGTCCAGATATTTATCCAATAGAGCAGAATACACCAGAGGGATCCACCAGTACAAAATCTTGATGTACTGGAACAAGCCCTCCATCAATAATACCACAACGTCAAATGTAACATGTGATACAGTCAGAGAGGAGGAGGGTCGGGGGGCGTTGTTACACCAGAAACTGACATTGATGTCATTTCCTGATGATTGTATGCCGGAATCTGAAAAATAACTGCACTTGTTAACGTCATATGACCATAGTTATCAGTACTACAAAATGAGTCAATGTTTCGCCATGTATGCTTCCCTTTCGTTCTTTACGTTTAGATTTGCTATTCAATTATATACTCTCCCAAAAAAGAAACGCATATAGGAATTTGTATGTATTTTCATGTTTATTTTGAAACATCTTGTAGGCTTTATGAGTCAATGAAATATAGCGAAATTGCACACTGGGAATGCAGACTTATCCGTCTTTGGCACCAACTCGAAGAAAGTCAGTTTGAGTGTCACATGGAGACGTGTGGTGGCGCTGAAGTCAATACCTCGTGTGACCACCGTGGGCATCCAGAACTGCACGGCATCGTCTCGGCATCGAACGAATAAGTCTCAGAATCACGTGTTGCCCAATCGCAGCCCACTCTGCCTGTAGTGCCTGTGCGAGTTGCTGAAGTGTCTGGGGCTGAGGGTTACGGCGTCGAACCCGTCTGTCCAGGGCATCCCACAGATGTTCGATCGGGTTTAAGTCCAGTGATCTTGAGGGCCAGGGGAGCACATTGATGTTGTGGTTCTGGAGGAAGTCCCTAGTGTGACGTGCTGTGTGGGGCCTGACATTGTCCTGTTGAAACAACTCCCTCTGGCGATCAATGATTGGAAGGAGGTGTGGGCGTAGGATTTCGTCACAGTACCGTTGAGCTGTCAGGTTGCCCTGGATCATCACCAAATCACTTCTCCTACGGCAGGTGATCGCTCCCCACATGATAACGCCGCCCCGGCCGAATCTGTCCACCTGGGGAACGCAAGCGTCGGCGAAACGTTCACGTCGACGTCTGTACACCCGCATTCTTACATCGCGTCGTTCCAATAGAAATCATGATTCATCACTGAACCAGATTCTACGCCATTTCGGTAGGTTCCAGGCCTGAACGTTGGTGCACCATTGAACTCGATGTCGACGATGTTGTTGTCGATACACAGGGCCAAAATAAGGTCTTCTGGCACGTAAACCAGCCTCACTCAACCTGTTCCTGACGGTCTGAGCAGAAAGCCTCCTCAATCCGGGTATTTGTCGAGTGGTACTGGTCACCGTAGCTGTTCGATGACGCAGGTGATGTACCCGGATGTAGCGATCCTGCGCCGCAGTGGTCGCTCGAGGTCGCCCACTACGAGGGGCATCTGCTACCGCATTCTGCCGGCGATATCTCTCCCAGAGCCGTGAAATGGTGCTTTGGCGAACATTCATGCGTCGGGCAACTGCACGTTGAGACTGGCCAGCTTCAAGCAAACCAATGGCGATATGACGGTTGGCTTCACTTGGACGTTTCATTTTGCGTTCGTCAACAATATTCCAAATACAGTGAATAATCAACAGACAGCGATCAACCTTTTATACCCATCATTGAGACTATCTGATCCCCAACTTTCACGTGCATTGCATGTGAATTGTGTATTCTGTGACACTACACGCCGAAATTGAAAATCATGCTGTTAAATACGGGTATTCTACAGATGGTGCGTTTTGTTGTGATGTTTCAAAACATAAACACCATAGGACTCATAAACAGAGCAAAACCTTTTGTAAAATGAATCACGTTTTAATTCATTGCTACATGAAATTGCTATTTTCATGATGCGTTTCCTTTTTGGGAGAGTATATATTGAGGGACAACGTATCCAGATGATAAGTTCAACTGAGCTTTGAGTCCATTTGTTATGGTTAAAGGTAACATGTTGATACAATGAATATGGGATGTAGCGTTTATTTTTTTCATGTGTATACACTGCTCAAAAGAAGTTAAAGAACACCCAATGTTTTATTAACAATAGTTGATAAGTAAGGATTGGTTGGCAAGATAAGATGAGATAATACAGACTTTTTCCAGTGGGAAATATTGGTTTCGTCGTAATTGAACGTATAACACAATACATGAAATTCACTACACGACTTACACTAAATATGTAAATATTTTGCTCAGCATGTAACAGAAATTATTGTTGAGAAAAGGTAACAGCAATATAGGATATTATATGAGTGCCCATGTCATACTATGTTTACGACACGAGTGCCTAAATATTGATATACCGATATTTAGGCACGAGTGTATGAACGTGACGTCATAGCATTGTTCACCATGACAAAGTGATATTTTGCCCAAGGGCATCATATGAAAAATGTGAACCCCGATATTTTAGCCCTCGTAGGTAATAAATAGTTTTATTGTAAAAAACTCAGAAGGGATCGTCTAATAAATAAAAAACGGTGATAGTGTAAGAAACAACTGTTCAAAAAACTAGAAATAAATTAATTTTACAAGTGTTGTAGACAGGGGGGTATAGACGAAAAATGACGTCATCATCGAACACCTGGCTGACCTCATTTCACAGGGGTGTCAATGACCTTGTACCGAGCTGACCTTGGGATAAACCACTTTCCCAGGGGTATTTTTAGACTCAAATGGGCAATATAAGGCCCCCGAACAGTCCCCCATGTCATTCAGACTTCAATGCGATGCTCATTGTACAATACTGTGTGTATTTGTGACTATTTGAGAATAAATCAATTTTGGTTGTCATTGGTTGATGTGGTGTATAAAAGTCCTAACAAAAGGTAGGTGAAGGGAGAGCAGAGTGGCACAGTGGAAGCGCACTGGGCTCATAACCCAGAGGACCGTGGATCGAAACCACGCTCTGCTAACAACATGTTTTTTAGAATTAGGGCTAGCAGACATCTATATAAAGGACAGAAACGGTGATTTAGCTTCATTTAGCCGTGGACCCGTGATAGTGACACTTCATCTGAAACCTCTGTGTGAGAGTCAGTATTCATTCTGAACAAGATAATGAACAGACGATACTGGAGACCCTATTTGGACGATCCTAACAAATGGACCAAATATTACTATTTGCAGGCTAAAGGATATCCCAATCCCTTTACTAACGTGGATGATTATGTGATCTATTATGAGAAACAAAGGGGTAAAGATAGACCTAACCCCTTCTACAGAAAAGTTTGCTCTCACGTCTCCAACCCAACAAGTCGTTCAACAGGCCAGAGCACGTCTTCAGATGCAGGAGAACGGGGAAACTGAAGCCAAAATAATGACTTCCTCCCAGAGTCGCACAAAGAAACGGAAGACGTGTTTTTAGATAAAAGCAGCTAGTAGACAGGTTCTTTGCCATTTAGACTCGGACCACCATGCAGTCAGCAACGTGTCCCGTGTGCTATCAGACGTTTTCCAGAAGGGATGCCATGCTTAGACATCTCAGGAATCAACACAGACGAGCAATGCAGCCACCACCACCACCTCCACAACCGCCACCACCACCACCACCACCACGAGCACCACCACCACCTATGATGCAACCAGTGCAACCACATGTGGGTGCTTTGGAAGAATGTAGACTGATACACCCCTTCACCATGATTGTCTCAGGGCCCACCTCCTGTGGGAAAACGTCTGATAGCACACGGGACACGTTGCTGACTGCATGGTGGTCCGAGTCTAAATGGCAAAGAACCTGTCTACTAGCTGCTTTTATCTAAAAACACGTCTTCCGTTTCTTTGTGCGACTCTGGGAGGAAGTCATTATTTTGGCTTCAGTTTCCCCGTTCTCCTGCATCTGAAGACGTGCTCTGGCCTGTTGAACGACTTGTTGGGTTGGAGACGTGAGAGCAAACTTTTCTGTAGAAGGGGTTAGGTCTATCTTTACCCCTTGTTTCTCATAATAGATCACATAATCATCCACGTTAGTAAAGGGATTGGGATATCCTTTAGCCTGCAAATAGTAATATTTGGTCCATTTGTTAGGATCGTCCAAATAGGGTCTCCAGTATCGTCTGTTCATTATCTTGTTCAGAATGAATACTGACTCTCACACAGAGGTTTCAGATGAAGTGTCACTATCACGGGTCCACGGCTAAATGAAGCTAAATCTGTTTCTGTCCTTTATATAGATGTCTGCTAGCCCTAATTCTAAAAACATGTTGTTAGCAGAGCGTGGTTTCGATCCACGGTCCTTTGGGTTATGAGCCCAGTGCGCTTCCACTCATGCCACTCTGCTCTCCCTTCACCTACCTTTTGTTAGGACTTTATACACCACATCAACCAATGACAACCAAAATTGATTTATTCTCAAATAGTCACAAATACACACAGTATTGTACAATGAGCATCGCATTGAAGTCTGAATGACATGGGGGACTGTTCGGGGGCCTTATATTGCCCATTTGAGTCTAAAAATACCCCTGTGAAAGTGGTTTATCCCAAGGTCAGCTCGGTACAAGGTCATTGACACCCCTGTGAAATGAGGTCAGCCAGGTGTTCGATGATGACGTCATTTTTCGTCTATACCCCCCTGTCTACAACATACAAGATAAAATCAAGTATACAGCGAAAAGTATACAACTAAAAATTCAACAGGTATTGTTGACCAGAAATAGAAGATATTAACAGGGTGAGACAGAACTGTTTTCAAAAAGAATATTTACATATTGTCAAAAAACACTGGTACTGGTTTGTTATAGATACACAGGTAGCAAAAATTTCGCTGAACAGAAAGTGTGAACTGTCTTTTGACATTTTCCTCACATTTTTAACAATTTGTAAACCGAAGGGAGTTATTAAGTATAAAGAACCAGAGAACGGGCTGTATTTACGTTTTTATTGAGTTTATTGTTTCCCTGAACAGACAGGTTGCCGTACCAACACAGAAAATTAAAAGTCAATATACTAGGAATAAATATTGTTTTGAAAAGGCCCCTGCGAGTTGAATAAACTTTGAACTGACGTAAAGCACACGAGTAACCTTTGTTGGCACTGTTCACGTATTTAGCCTTGTCTTTCCACGTTAATTTAGAGTAAAAGAAATTCCCTTGATACTTGTAGTTGAAAACAATTTCAATACACTGAAGTCTTTCAGTTGTGTTTGTTCTCTGGACTGGTTTCCAGGGTTTGCTGCGCTGGCGCTTCACTGGCCCAGGCAAAGACTGTGCAATGGCGGTCTCCGCCAAGCCAAATAAACATGGCAGACATGTGCATGTATTCACTATAGAAAAATCCAAGTACAGTGGTTTAGCTTTTTTTCTTAGCATTTTCATCAAAATTGTAGCAATGTGTAGATCACGGGAATGATGGCCATTATTACTTTTTAATGAAGGAAAATCTTATTTAAGCTATGTCGAGAAACGAACGTGGCAACAGCGATGTGTGCTTTAATAGTTCTTGTCAGCTCGCTGTTGTCGTGAAATCGTTTACACGTGTAATTTAATTTAAGAATGATAAATATTTCAAAATGATTTTGGTGAAAAATACTCCAGGATAAAACCACAGATATTACGGGTATGAGAACAGAAAAATTGGAACATTTTAAAATTTTGTTTTGTGATTTTCCGTGTAATTTGTAATAAACCTCCCACTGAAATCGACACACCATGTTTTCTATTCTTTATCATCCAAAACTGTGTTCCACAGGAGATATCGCTTGTGTGAGATCAAACGATATCTCCTAGGAGATATCGTTTTGACAGTAGACTTTGTACAATGCCCTGACAATGCTATGACGTCATGTACTTGATGACGTCACAATGCTATGACATCGCTGCACTGCAAGTCTAATGGCAGTACCATGTCCAGAGATGTACATTTTTCATTGAAAATTAATGAAGAGTGATTTTGGATGATAAATAGAATCTCACCCTCGTGTCTTCTGATATCAAATATATCAACACTCGTTGATAAAGTAAAAATATCCTCGGCAAGCCTCGGATATTTGTAACTTTATCAACTCGTGTTGATATAATTGATATCAGAAGACACTTGGGTGAGATTCTCTATTTATTATTATCCAGTGGAAAATACATATGTTATGTTCAAATGATGTTTGCCTTTGGATGATTTTTTAAAACTTAACGTTATTTTCTTTATTATGCCTGTATTGTAGATATTTTACTTGAACACCTATAGCTCAAAACCACTTGTTTGAATTAATCAATGTTTGTTCCAATTACTAGTCTAAAGCTATTTATGAGTAATTTCGTCATGTGATAAGAAATAGCTTTTCATATGAATTACACCCGGAGGTCAAATATCAGAACCAATGACATCCCCTATTATTTAAAACCATTGTTACTATCTAAAGTGGTATTTCATAGTTATTATAGTGGGTTTCAGTTTATTTCCAGCATATAACAATGGATGAAAATAGGCAATACTAGTCGGATTTGCTGAAACAATATTATATTGACGCGGTCCGTCAGTTCCATGTATTATTACAAGTACAGGACGATAGCAGGATGGCAATATTATATTGACGCGGCCAAGCCCAAAACGTGAAAATGGTGAGCTTCATATTGTCCACTATACGACCTTGATATGCTTGGTAAAAGTAACTGTACAAGTTAATCCTCACCTCACTCTCCAGGCCTTTCTGTCAGCAACGTTTATACCAAAACCAATTGTTGCTTTTTTTCGCCAATCATCAATCCAGAAATTTGTCATTTCTGACCTTTAACCCGGAAACTGTATTTACATCGGGATTACAAGGTCTGAGTGTATGCTATTTTTTCCATCACCTGAGATAAAATTAGCTCTCGCAGTAAATAAAAACAATTTCAATGGTGATCTTGCCATTGGGTAGTGTATCCTAAATCACTCGACTGATTGGTAGTCTGTCTCACAGTCCCTGAACCACATTATTCTAGCAACCCGTGAATATCCCGGTTAGACTTGGTGTTCAGTAAAACATGCTTGTCGTAAGGGGAGACTTACGTCATCTTGTGTTAAGGCTCGCTGAGCTGGTTGACACATGTCATCGTATCCTAGATCGATGCTCATGCTGTTGATCACAGGATTGTCTGGTCGAGACTGGATTATGTACAGGCTGCTGCCATATAACTGGAATATTGCTGAGTGCAGCGTTAAGCAACAGACTAGATTTCCCAGGCCACATTTCAGTTTAAATGAAGTTATCTGTTTCTATCAAAGTTATATATATATTCAGAGAATAACGTTAGTTTAGACTGGCCGATGTATGAGATATAGAGAATCTCACCCAAGTGTCTTCTGATATCAATTATATCAACACGAGTTGATAAAGTTACAAATATCCGAGGCTTGCCGAGGATATTTTTACTTTATCAACGAGTGTTGATATATTTGATATCAGAAGACACGAGGGTGAGATTCTATTTATCATCCAAAATCACTCTTCATTAATTTTCAATGAAAAATGTACATCTCTGGACATGGTACTGCCATTAGACTTGCAGTGCAGCGATGTCATAGCATTGTGACGTCATCAAGTACATGACGTCATAGCATTGTCAGGGCATTGTACAAAGTCTACTGTCAAAACGATATCTCCTAGGAGATATCGTTTGATCTCACACAAGCGATATCTCCTGTGGAACACAGTTTTGGATGATAAATAATGATATTCGTACCCTTCATATTTTTAAATTGTTGCAATAAAATATTCTTTTTGTAGGCGCCATACATTCCACTCCAATGGTGATGATCAACGATGTTCTGCTTAACGTCCAGAATCCCGAAAACCTAACATATGAGCAGTGGATGTCTATCATTAGCGACTTATTGAAGTAAGTAAATATTCGTATTCTCGCATTTTATCTGACATGAGGCTCTTACCACGCGACCGTTTCGTTTCTAAAATGATATTTCCAGGCTGCGAATGAGTGAGTGAGTGATTTTAGATTTTGGCCGGTTTTAGCAATATTCCGGCAATATCACGGCGGGGGACACCAGAAATGGGCTTTACACATTGGACCTATGTTGGGAATCGAACCCGGGTCTTCGGCGTGACGAGCGAACACTTTAACCACTAGCCTACCCCCGGCGCCAGTTCCAGTGTGTGAAAAAATGGCCCAGCGTACACAGGGGCTTGTAATGCAAAAGCTGGCATCAAGGTATATATTATCGAGGTCAACACACAAAGTTCGTTTCAGGACGAATTTGACAGTGCTCACTCATATCAAGGCAATAGATTTACCTACAAAATAAGACATAGATCACAAATACCGAAGCCGTAGTTTGGAAGCTAGGATCTTCGGAAGCTCGGAAAATCGTGGGTGTTTTTCAATTCTGAGCCAAAATTTCTGCTCAGAATTTGAACAGCTAACTTTACGATTTCTGATTTATTGCATCGTGTACACAAACGACAAAACAGGTTGAATCGATGGTACTTGACAGCGCAAATCGCCATTCTTTCCGAGACACTTATACCTGTCGCAATGATAATGCGCACATTCATTCGTCGCCATCAGTCCTGTCATTTCCCTTCGACATTGATGTCCTTGGCCATGTTACTCTCTCTTTCTCTCTCTCTCACACACACACGACATGTTGTGTGAGACATAGGGACGCGCGCGTGCGTGCGTGCGCACACACAATATGTCCTTATGAAGTTGTAGTCTAATGCTTCCAATGCATTGTGTTAGTGTAGACAAGGCGTGGACAGATTTGTCAATCTATGTCCGTGGATATATTTTTTGGAAACAGATAATGAATGATATATTCTCAATGTTGACCATAACTACAATTGGGATAATTAACAATAAAACCATAGAACTGCAACTGGGTCTCATTCTGAAGTGTTTGATTAGATTTTTGCTGGTAATATAATATAAACTGCTAATAATATGTTTTCGTAATTCTTTTTTAAAATAAGTTCAATATTCAGTACATCTTAAAGTGCAGCCCAACACATTCCAGTCATACACTTATGATGCCAAAATGATTTTCTATAAAATTCATGTAAGTCTAGAATTAGGTGGTGGTGGAATTGGTTTTAACGTCGTGCTTGAGAATATTTCGCTCATATGACGACGTGCATGCGTGTGTATGTGTATGTGCGGCTGCTTGTACTAGCCCAGACTTAAGCTGGTTGTATAGTGCTAGCCCACTGAGATACCATGCCGCAGTTAAGCATGAATACCCCACTCAGACACATTATACTGACTCCGAGCCGACCAGTCCTTTATTAATGCCGATCGCCAGGCAGGGACCAACAAGTACCTGGTATGACGCAGTCGGGGATCGAACCCGCGACCTTCCGCTCTCCGGGCGGACGCTCTAACCACTACACCACGGAGGCGGTCTCTAGAATTAGGGACAGGCTTAGACATTTTCAAGACACCTTCATTCGGAAGGTTTGCCTTATATTAGACCAGGGAGAATAGAAGACTGTAGATTATCCCCGATTTGACAGACTTCTTTATATTAGATAGGTCTGTAGCCTAATTGTTAAGGCGCCCGCTCGTCACGCCGAAGACCCGGGTTCGATTCCCCACATGGATACAATGTGTGAAGTCTTCTTCTGGTGTCCCCCGCCGTGGTATTGTTGGGATATTGCTAAAAGCAGCCTAAAACCGTACTCACTCACTCATCATAACTGAATCTGACTAAGATGTTAACACACCATTTCTCCATTCAGACCAAGACGAAACCCAGGAATAAAAATAGTTAGACTTCGTAAGGAGAATTGATATATCTTGGTAAGTGTGGAGTAAGTTTTCTTATCCCTTTCAAGGTGTTGGAGTATGGTACCAGGCTTTTTTCGTTTCACATTTTTATAATACAACTAATATCTGTATAGTATGTTGTATTTTGTTTACATAGGTCAAGTGTTATTGTTATTTTCGAATCTGCCTGTCACATCGCTGTATCAAGAAATATAAAACAGTTGGTTGGTTGGTTTCTTTGTTGTTTTACGCCGCACTGAGCAATATTCCAGCTATCGGCGGCGGTGTGTAAATAATCAGTTCTGGACCAGATAATCCAGTGATCACCATCAGAAGCATCGATCTACGCAGTTGGAATACAATGTTGTGTACGGCCGCACTCAGCGATATTGGCGCCCCTCTGTAAACAATCTTGTCTGGACAAGACAATCCAGTGATCAACAGCATGAGCATCAATCTACGCACTAGGGATACGATGACATGCGTCAACCAAGTCAGCGAGCCTGACCACCCGATCCCGTTAGTCGCCTCTTACGACAAGAGTGTGGTTTGTTTCAGTATGTTCACGTTTTTATTGTAAGCACGCACCAATGTATATATTTTTTCATATTTTGAAACCTTTTATCTGCTGGCAAACACTGGTTTTGCGGTTTAAACACCCCGCAAATGTTTATATTTCATTCTTTCTGATGTCACTTGTAACCTGATATGGATGATCTCAGGCAAAAAATATACCGAGTATTTTATTCAAATAACAATACTCAATTTATAATAATTATTTGTATTTAGTTAATATGTATCACTGTACTTCAAAACGTTACATTACTTTACACGTTAGAGAAAATTGGGTAACAATATGTAATTTGCCAAGCTGTTTCATGTTGTGGGACTTGGGTGGCACGACACGTGTGATCTGCTGTTCGTCGGTTCGAATCCCAGAGCTTGCCCTATCAGAATGCTGACATGCTTGTTCACCGACTTACTCTTGCTCACGGGGCAGAGGGGTAGCCTAGTGGTTAAAGCGTTCGCTCGTCACGCCGAAGACCCAGGTTCGATTCCCCACATGGGTACAATGCGTGAAGCCCATTTCCCCCGCCGTGATATTGCTGGAATATTGCTAAAAGCGGCGTAAAGCCCCACTCACTCACTCACTCTTGCTCACCAGTATCATTTATGTTTCAGCTGACATTCCTCCAGTATCCCCATCTTATCACCACACGGGAGGATCCACCACGGGAGTTTGGGGGATAAAGTTCCCAAACTGCTCACATCTACGTCAGGAACTTCAGTCTACGTCCCCATTTTGATCTTGATCCGCAGTAATTGTCCAAATAATACAGCACGACTGTACCAATTGTTCCAATAATGCAGCACGACTGCACCAATTGTTCCAATAATGCAGCACGACTGCACCAATTGTTCCAATAATGCAGCACGACTGCACCAATTGTTCCAATAATGCAGCACGACTGCACCAATTTTTCCAATAATGCAGCACGACTGCAACAATTGTTCCAATAATGCAGCACGGCTGTACCAATTGTTCAAATAATGCAGCACGACTGCAACAATTGTTCCAATAATGCAAAATATTCACACCAAATTTCAAATAATAAATAGCATTATTTCAATTGCCATATTTAAGGCGATTTATTTACAAGTACTTTTCACATATAAACTTTCAAACAATCAAATACCACTGTTCATCGTCTTTGACAGTTAGCGCTTTGTCAGTAAAACCTTTTTTTATTCATCAATCAAAGCGCGTTTGTTGTTTACTACAATTAACATATTTGTCATATTACGGATGAGGCAGAACTTGCGACAAATGAGTTCAGTCTAGAGTCTTGTATTATGACTCAACTATGTTTTAGCAAGAGTCGTATGACGCTGTGAGTGAGTGAGTGAGTATAGCTTTACGCGGCTTTTAGCAATATTCCAGCAATATCACGGCGGGGGACACCAGAAATGGGCTTCACACATTGTACCCATGTGGGGAATCGAACCCGGGTTTTGGGTGATGACTTTGGGTGATGGCGTTTTGATGCCCCACTGTGGGTTCGAACGCCGGACGGGATTCAACCTCACAAAAATGTACCAGTAACTGTACTTGTCTGCGAAAGTGCAATCTCAACTATAACATATGTGGTATGAAATCGTGGTAGCACGATCGATTGTACCTACAAAGGTGCGAAAAGAAAACACCAAAGTCTGGGGTCTTTGAAAATCCCATGACAAATTAAATCTCAAAAGTTTCCTACTTTACCTAACTATCTTCCCTCTGAGGCACATTCAATCTAGATGAGTGAGTGAGTTTAGTTTTACGCCGCTTTCAGCAATATTCCAGCAATACCACGGCGGGGGACACCCGAAATGGGCTTCATACATTGTACCCATGTGGGGAATCGAACCCGGTCTTCGGCATGATGAGTGGATGCTTTAACCACTAGGATACCCTCACCGTCCCTCCAGGTGATGAAGAGGTGTTTAATCGTACATGTCAATGGCTTCAGTTGCCTGAAAGTTGCACGCGGTATATTTTTCCTCGCATGCTGCCTTCGAATTATTTTTATTGTATTATTTCACTGTACGGTATACCGATGTGTTACCGATGATTTTGTCAATATGGTTACTTGTTGATATATCCTTTATTATTCTTTATGGCATTTCCTATATTTAGACTCTTCCAAGGTTTTGGTTCAATATGGGTTATTCCCCACGCCCGCGGTTTTACATTTTGAACCAAAACCTCAGAATTGTGTTTTACTAGTAAAACGTGTCAATGTGCGTGTTGGATCCACAACCAACCCAACACTACATATCTCTGTCTTATTACATATATCTTAAACACTCACCTCCATATGCATACGTATTTTCTGTCATGAATGGAAACTGAACTTGACTGAGGGTTCTATATCGAAAACAAAAACAGGTGGGATCCGTTATTTTATTTCCACATACCGTTTTGATTTCAAGGTGGAATCGTCATTCAAAGTTCCCCGAAGATAATTTCATAGCTATGTCGAGACGACCTGAACCTCATCCTGGTCGGGAAAACCAGTGGTTGATATGATGAGCACGTCTTTAATGACACTGGTTGGTTTGTTTCTTGTTTAACGCAGCACTCAGCAATATTCCAACTGTATGGCGGCGGTCTGTAAATAATCGAGGCTGGACCAGACAATCCAATGATCAACAGCATGAGCATGGATCTATGCAATTGGGATATGATGACGTATAATGAGCTAAGACACATGAGCTGGTTCAGAACCCCTACGCGGATTCAGATACAAAACATAATTCACCACAAAAATGGCAAAAGGTCAAGTAGATTTCGAAGAACGAATAATCCAAATTGATGACACGTCATAGTGATCCCATTTACATTCAATTAATTACCTTGTCATAAGGCCAACAATAGTAACGTCCAAATGGCGTTAGATAGCGAGATGTATATTTTTAGCATCCAAATTTACAAAACGTTCGTGAAAAGTCATTTAGAGGTGAAATTGGGTTTTACGTCGTGCTTGAGAATATTTCGCTCATATGACGACGTGCATGCGTGTGTATGTGTATGTGCGGCTGCTTGTACTAGCCCAGACTTAAGCTGGTTTTATAGTGCTAGCCCACTGAGATACCATGCCGCAGTGAAGCATGAATACCCCACTCACACACATTATGCTGACTCAGAGCCGACCAGTCCTTGTTGTACCCATTAATGCCGAGCGCGAGGCAGGGATCAACAAGTACCATATTTTAACGTCTTTTGGTATGACGCATTCTCTTCCCACAGAGGTTACTTGTCATATCTTCCTACGAACCTCTGTTCTAATACGGCCCTTTCATGGTGCGAATGTTCAGAATTCGTGATTGGTTGCAATCAGATTTAGTTGTGCAATCAGAGACGTTTCAAAAGTGATCATTCGCAAGGACTCGGTAATTTCCGTATGCTTCGGAAAAACTAGAACCTCTTCCCCTGCGCGATACGCAAACGTTACTTCTAGACAGAACTCAGTCATGCAATGGTGGATCAATGGGATCGCCCCCGTTGACAACTGACAAGCTTGCCATTAAATGTCTTGTGTGTCACATCAACACAAGTCCCCGGTAGAGAAGAGGGATATTTGAGGCCCCATTTTTACTTGCATCGATATAACACGTGTTCTGATTGGATAGAAAGAAGGGGGGTAATTCGTGTTGCGATTTTTTGCCGCTAGGGGGTTTACAAGAACCGGGAAATATGGCCGTATTAGAACAGAGGTTCGTAGGAAGATATGACAAGTAACCTCTGTGGGAAGAGAATGGGTATGACGCGGTCGGGGATCGAACCCGCGACCTTCCGCTCTCCGGGCGGACGGTCTAACCACTACACCACGGAGGCGGTCGAAAAGTCATTGAGAAATAATACGTGATGTGCAAAACCTTTTGACTGAACACAGAATGAAAACTATACAAGCCCATTACAAACACCACCATGAGGCCCGTACAGACATGCCACAACGACATCCTACGTCACGTTGGGGGTCGACGACAACTACAGCGACATCATCCAACTGAGTAATCGACAGGCGGTTTAACCGATTAATGGCAAAACGTGACGAAACTTCAGGAAGTCGGTTTGTTTTTCAACCAGACGAAAGTTGTTTTCTCGCGTTAGGTTTCAAGGCTTGGTCCAAAGTGTCACCTGGGGAATACTACTGGGCATCACTATCATTCACTGTTGCACATTTTGTGTCGCAACATTCTGTTTTAGAATTCAATGAACATTGTCTTTTAGAATCTACTGGTACACACCTGTTTCTGTTTAACTAATATATGCCCAGGGTTATACAGGTTGTCTTGTCCAGGGTCGATTATTTACAGATCGGCGCCATATAGCTGGAATATTGCTGAACGCGGCGTGAAACAAAGAACAAATAAACTTATCTTCATTGTCATTTCAAAAGTTTTAACATCGAGCAAGCACAACATCCAGATTTTTAATACCTCCAGGGTTGCCATTGTTAACCTGAATATTGGGTTTACTAGCGTTAAGCTTTGAAGTGTGCCGATACCAATAATATCGAATCTGCCTGTCACATCACTGCATCAAGAACAAGAAATCTAAAACAGTTGGTTTGCTTGTTCTTTAACGCCGCTCTCATGCAGCAATATTACAGCTCTGTGGCAGCGGTGTGTAAATAATCGAGCCTGGACCCTATAATCCAGTGATCAACACCATGAGCATCGTTTTACGCAATTGGACTCCCAACCTCAACAGCGAAGGTCTCTGAAACCGACTAAATACGTCTCTGTTGGTGGTAATGTCAGGGAATCAGTGGGTTTGATACTATCCAATTTCTCACGTTTTGTGCACAAAATGTCGGTAACAAAACCTGCAAATAACAAAGCGAATATTGTACGATTAATGAAGCAGACAGTGTGGGAACTAGTTTCCACATTTTACTAGCCAGTCGGGCTAGCTAAGCCTGAAAGTTACTAGCTCACACAATAATTCACTAGCCCGAAATTTAAATGTAGAAACAATGTAAAATGTTACAAAAAGGTAAAATATCATCATTTATCAGGCCATAATCTTGCATGATTTAAAAGTGTATTATAAGGTAACACGTCGGAAAGAGTGATATATTTAAAAAACGACCCCATGAACATTCAATAGCAAGTCGGGCCAATGACTGTGGAGATTTACTAGCCCGACTGGATTTTTACTAGCCACGGACAAGCGGGCCAACGGCTCTTCGCACACTGGAAGCAGATCAAGATCATGCCGAAAATAGATTTACATTTTACATACTACCAGCGAGCGTTATGGGTTTAACGCCCCTTTCAATTGATCAAATCTACACTGACGTTCAAAAGAAAGTACACACCAGGTGCTTCGAGTGAGTGAGCGAGTGAGTTGGTGTTTTTTATAAGCTTTTAGCAATATCACGGCGGAAGACACCAGAAATGGGTTTCACACATTGTACCCATGTGGGGAATCGAACCCGGGTCTCCGACGTGACGAGCGAACGCTTTAACCACTAGGTTACCCTCCGTCCCTAATGCTGTGAGCTTGTAACACATCACAGCATATCACTCAATACGTGATTCAAAATTCTTTTCAAAATATTTACGTTGTTTTTGGAATATAATCCCACTTTCGTTGTACGTCAGTGTTATACATCGTACCTGCAAATGGTTCACTTACCGGTCAACAAGCTTTCTAAAAATCTGGCCCGCGTTTCACAAAAGCCTCCTAAATTTAGGAGGTCGTAGCCCATACGACCTTGTTTACGACCCTCTTCCGACCTCCTTTACGACCGTTTCACAAAGACGTCATATCCATGTCGTACGACGCGGTCCTAAATCCATGTCGTACATTGTATAAGAGGTACTTTGTTGCATAGCAACGCATAAAGCGAGACCGAACGGGCACATGCTTATCTTGTTATTACCAAAGTATTTCAAAATAGAAATACAGTTTGAATAACAATGCAAATGTTATGTTTCTAATTCAATGTACAGGGTTATCTTATCGTAAAAAAATTATCAATAAATGAATTATTTTGAATTCTCTCACTAAATTCCATTGAAAATTACAAGATAAAATGTATAAATCATTTCCATTAATATTATCAGGTTTACTTATAAGGTTTGAATTAAATCGCTGTCCATTAACTTGTTCATATGAAACTGCAATATTAGTCCCAATGTATTGAATATTGCACACTATAGGACCTAATGTCAATGTTGCAGTTATGGCTACGCTTGATCTACTAACACTTGTGTAAAGGTTTAAAATATGGTGTGATACTCTAAATGTGTCAATTTCTTTTGTAACTTTTATTCAAACAATCAAAAACTTTCAAAGAATAAAAACGTATACCCTATATCCACGTATGATATGATATTGAACAAGGCTTAATGTAGGTACTGAAATTGGTTTCATGAAAAAATATCTGAATGATACGCAAAATATATACATCATAGTACTGAAAGTGTAATCAGAAGGGTAGGACGATTGTGTTTACTTTTTTTTCATCCGACCTTCACCTCAAAGATATTGCCTAATATGTACAACAATGTTGACGTGTGACATCACAGCGATGACCGATTTCTTACAAAATGGCGGCTTCGCTGACAAGGGTACACAGGATTTTGCGAGGACTCTTCCCTTGATTCAGGGATCGTTTGTACATAAATATGAAATGTAAGTAATCAGAGTGACTCTGACTATCTGTGTATTGTTATATGTTTTCTTAGTAAGAGAAGAAGCCAGAAATGCTGATAATTACCGTTGTCGTTCTGCGTGATCTTGCGTCTGTTATATGGCGTCACGCTGCACGGAAACTTTGACAAGTTCTTATGAAGTATCAAATCATTGCATTGTATCTATTTTTAATTTCCTCTTTCTTGCTATGATACTCTTTCAATACATATTCTAAAGGTATTGAGCCATTGCAAGCAATGAATAGCCGGCTGCTACGCAGTATAAATCGGATTTTTTCTTTGTTTACATTGCAAACTACAGTAGCGCAGTATTCCGAGCACAGCGTTTGTTTTCACACCCAATATCCAGTTGGCATTGGTAACAAAGACCAACTGTGATTTGATTTTGAAATGTATGGGGAATTCAGTGATGCATTTGTCACAGCTGACTACGAAATATACGTGATGTAATAGGCGAGACGTGATTTTGTAAACATTATCCAATATGGCGGAAAGCGCACTTCGGCGTTCGTGTAAGTATATTTTCGAAAACATCCAAACCGATTCTAGGTTCATCGGCAGGGTTTCAGATTATCATTAGTGATATCATGAAAAACTGATTTCAGTGATCATTAATATGTTATTTTTGAAATTCAGTACTCCCAGTAATTATACGATTTTCCCATTTGAAAACATACTATCTACACTGTACAGCAAATAATGCTGTGAATCGTGATTTCGTATTGTGTATAAAATGGCGACATTTACGATGAAGCCTATTTTGAAAGGTTATTTAAGCACTTTAGCTTTGTCTGAGATTTTAGTGGATGGTATCAAGAAACGGGGAATTTCCCGCAGAATACAAAACTGTGAAATATAGATCTATTTGTGTGCGTGACATATTTAGAATATTATTGGACTTCAAAGTGAGGGTTGAAGAGGAAGGACATATGTCCCTGTGGCACCAAGGTGTTTTTAATCAAGTCCAGATACACGGCCAGAGCACTAGCGGTGTCGCGGAGTATTCTTGACACACTAGCTCGGGATACTCCATGGAGATCCCCGATTTCACTGAGGAAAACCCCTTTTGCCAAATACCTCTGTGTACACAACACTTGCAGGGAGGTCGGAATAGCATGTGAACGCCTTGTAGGTTTGTTCAGTTGGGGCTCACAACTTTCTGCACAGTTAGAAAACAACATGAGTGTCGAGCACGTTCGACCAGTCTCAAAATTTCTCAGGTTTTCTTTGTTAGCGCGTTTTAATCACTTGCAGTGCCATAATCGTTGACGCCATCTTTGTAGTGTTTACGATCTCCTAAAGCATTTACGACAGGTCAATCGGGGTCCTAAATTTTGGGCTGTTTACGGCACAGTGTAAATATACGAGGTCTTTGTGAAACAGGGTAAAAAAGTAAGAGGTGGTCTACAACCTGCTTTACGAGGTCGTACCGGTAAGAGGGCTTTGTGAAACGGGCCCCAGGGGTCGTTGAATAGGTTTAGATAGTAATCTGCAACTTTACGAGTAGATGCAAACGCGGCACATAATGCTTCGCGTTCACAATTTTCCCTTTAAAAACGAAAAATTCCACAGCAACATTCAGTATCATTCGTGACCAACTCGTGTTATTCCGGGACAAGCCGAATAGCGATGCACATATACTGAACCATTCGTTACCACTCGCCCCTTTCCGTAACGTCTTCTTGGAGGTTACGAGTATCTTCACGGGTTGGAGGTTACGAAAGGGGCGAGTGGTGACGAATATAATATAATCACTGAGAGTATAACTGGGAATTCGACATTTTCTCAAATAGTTCTATGCATCCTCTACTCTTAAAGCTAAGGCCGAGGATTCTTTCACAAAGCTTATTTTCGCGACACTTTTCTTCATTTTCTCCGCAACATCTTTCTTCATTGGGGACGGTGGGGTAGCCGAGTGGTTAAAGCGTTCACTCGTCACGTCGGTAGGTTCGATTCCTACATAGGTACAATGTGTGAAGGCCATTTCTGGTGTCCCCGCCGTGATATTGCTGAAATATTGCTAAGTCGGCGTAAAACGTAATCCACGCACTCACGCCATTGCATGTCACTGTCCGACATGTTACTTGTTCTCTCAACGTCGATCGATGAAATGCGTTTTAATTCATTTCACGTGATCGTACCGCGGTAGTTGCACGTGCAAAACGTGCCGCGCGCATTTAGAGCTGTGACAACGCCTCGTCGTAATGTGCCCCCGACAACCTTATCAATAATCTGCGCAGCATGTATAGAAACATAGATAACGATGATCCACACTTCGTCTGTGTATTTCTTGCCTTACATTATCATTCAGCAATCAAATAGTTTGACAGGCTGATAAAACGCCCCTTCTCTCATTCGGTTCACGAAGGGTTGGTTTTATTAGATGTAATCCCATGCTGAGTCTTACACATGTTTACGACATGTTGTAGGAGTAACTTTCAAAAGAGTTCATTCCCACAATTAGTTGATGTTTCGTACGAAAACGATTTCAGAAGACACAAAATTTACAAAGCATTTTAGGAGCAATACGGTAAGTCGCAAAACACTTTGTATATAAGCTGATGAAGTCGTCTGCTTCACACGATATCCGCTCTCGACAACCATGGACGCTGTGAAGAGCTATCTGTTTCTCTCGCTGTTGGTGACTGTTGTGGCACAAATATGGATACCTAAGGACGAACCAGGATTTGTTTACAGAGGAGGCAATGCAGACGCCCCTGTGAAGGTGGACGCGTTCTTGAATCTTTTGTGTGCAGACAGTAGAATAATTTACCAACCTTTGCTTCAGCTCGCGGACCATTACGGCCAGAACTCCCAGCAGCTCCGTGTGCATATGTATCCTCTGCCGTATCACACCTACGCGTTTTATGCTGGAAAGGTGAGCTTTAAATAATTTCATTATGGAGTTTTTAAGTGTATTAGGAAGAGGTATGAGTATTTTTGTTGTTGTTGTTGTTGTTGTTGTTGTTTGTCCTTTCGTAAAGGAAAACTGATCTGACAACATTTGGACGTGTTGATATGGCAACTGTCCTTTCGCTATTTCCCCAGAATGTTGTTTCATACGTTTAACATTACAACGTGCGTAAGTCTTCCTAAAATGCGAAAAGGACGACGAAATTAACAATGACCCTGGATAATGTCCATTCCATATTTTTCTATCTACATAGAAATCAGCTTTCGGCAAAGGCTTGCTCATGGTCAAATATATTTTTACAAATGTTTAATAAAACCCTCCTAAAATAAGCCATTTGTACACGAAATTGATCAATTCCAGTATTAATTGTATTTCCAATTCTGATTAAAATGAGTACTCGGTCAATGTGGCTTTTGCCACGCCTCCAAAGAAATAAACATCTCATCACGCCGAATAAACAACACGCCCATTCATATTGAACTACCACCATGCTGCTAAGCTATAAGGAAGTCCATGATATTACTAGTAATCCAGTTGCGCTGTGACCTTATTCGAGACCGATAATATATTTCCTGTAGAAAAGAAAAGTTTAAATATTCGTTAACTTTAGTTACTGTTCTAATTCACACAATTAGGCCTCGAAACTTTTCGAGACACAGTATATGACGGTGGTCTGTAAAGAATCAAGTCTAGACCAGACAGTCCAATGATTGACATACGAGTAACAATCTACGCTGTTGGAATACGATGACATGTGTTAACCAAGTCAGCGAGCCTGATCACCCGTCGCCTCTTACGACAAGCATTGGGTGATAAAGATAAATTTTAACCCGGTATTAACGGGTAGTATACTTAGTAGTTTCTGTAGAAACTACTGGGAATAGTCGTATGCTTCCATTTTATCAAAATTGATATTGTACAATAAAGTAATTATTACCCCGTGTCTTTCTGTATTGTAAATATCATACATTAGAAACATGATATATATATGAGGCCCGCCTTAATAATCTCTTTGCATAAATGTCAGAACGAGTCAGACACTTGGTGTCCTCAAATCAAAACTAAAGACTCACTTGTTTTGTGCCAACTACAACAAAACATAAATGCAGACTCACAGACAACAGCGCTTTTGAGCTGTGCTACATTGGATACAAGCGCTGTACAAATGAATAACATTATTTATTTTTTATTGTTAAATGTTTTCAGGATAGACTAAGATATGTTTATAATATTTGACTTAACCGTTGAACAGGAAAATAATCTGTTATGACCTAGACACGCCTTTTGCGCAGTTTGAGATAAAACCTTGAATTATAAAATCCCCATGCTTAGAGCTACAGTCATCCAAAGTATTACATATTACAAGCTAATGATGTTTATGTTCATAAACACACGTAGAGGTGTTAAATGTCAGTAAATCGGGGTTTCTTATATCATCCTTTTAAAATAAACTTCTTGAAAGGCATGTACTAGGACAGACTACAAGTTACATGAAACATGTTGAAAACGTTGACAGAGAATATGCAGTAGCGACCGATTTCATTGGTTGATGAAGGGACACTAGTGGTGAAAAATAAATGACTTGTATCGTTGTCAGAGATAAGGATGATGTATTTTTTCAAATTTCAATATCATGCTCTTCAGATTACACATTAAGAGTTTACTGTTTTGCGATCTGAAACAATGTTACTAACAATATGCTAAACAGGACTACTGGGCCTAGATTTTCGAAGCTCTCTTAGTGCTAAGATAGTCGTAAGTGCCATACATTAACATTAACTTACGACTATCTTAGCGCTAAGAGAGCTTCGAAAATCTAGGCCCTGTGCTCTAACATGTTATAATTGGGGTTACACTGCCTCAGTAAATAGAGGGGCAGTGTGGTATCTTAGTAGTTAAAGCGTTCGCTCGTCACGCCGAAGACCCGGGTTCGATTCCCCACATGGGTACAATGCGTGAAGCCCATTTCTGGTGTCCCCGCTGGGATATTGCTGGAATATGCTAAAAGCGGCGTTAAGCCATACTCACTCACTCAGTAAATAGAGGTGACTGAATGGGTTCGATCGCTGACTGAATGTCAGTGAGGGTTCGAATCCCGGATGGGACTCAACCTAACAAAAGTACTAGAATCTACTTTACGCCCAGTTATAACATCTGTTTCGTTTGACTACTTTGTAAAGGGCTTTGTGTATTCATGCTGTGAATATTACGTCACAGTGAAGATAAGAGTAATGATTATGAACATATGTTTCACCCAAGCACGAAGGCGGTATTCAATGACGTAATAACGTAGATACCTATCTCCCGCATAACGTCACCTTTATGCGTTGTATAACCGCAACGATATAACAATATTGGAACCACTTCCTTGATAAGGGCATTCTGATGTTATCACCATTTATAATCCAACTGCCACGTGTATCTTAGTCAGCTAGGTTTTATCCCATATTGATCTCTTTCAGTGGCATTTTAGAAGTTATGAGTACACTATTGACAGACTTTGTGGATAACGATTTCTTTTATTTCGTGAGTGTATTTCGATACAGATTCTTGTACCGTTGTCAAAAGGGGCGGTGGGGTCGCCTAGTGGTTGAAGCAGTCGCTCGTCATGCCGAAGACCCGGGTTCGTCCCTACGTGGGTGCAATGTGTGAAGCCAATTTCTGGTGTTCTCCGCCGGGATATTGCTGGAATATTGCTAAGAGCGGCATAAAACCCAACTCACTCACTCACTTACTTTACGAGGGTGTTAGTCAGTTTGAGTGTGAGGCTTTAACCATAAGGCTACCCCACCGCCCTCGCTCTAGAGCTACAACTTAGGCTACAACTACCGTAGGCCTGTTTTAAATTACTGGAGTTACCATCACTTTAGCGCTGAGATCGCTTCATGGAACAGGGCTCTGTACCACAGAATGTAACATGCATGTATGCCATGTCTCACCTACCCGTGAAGATCCGGGTTAGAGATCGGGTGGGCATGCTCGCTGACATGGTTGTCATATGTCATCGTATCCCAATTTCGTAGATCGATGCTCATGATATCAAACACAGGATTGTCTGGGCCAGATTCGATTATTTACAGACCGCCGTCATATAGCTGGAATATTGCTGATTGCGGCGTTAACCAACCAACCAACCAAACAAACAAACAAACAATTCTACGTACATCAGAGCCCACGTTGACAAAACTATTTTAGCCCTACAATTATTGTAATGTTTTTAGATCGTGATCTTCAGCTTCGACTGCAGTCACCATCCACTCGAATAAATCGACTGTATGATAAGATCAGTGTATGCACCATCAGTATTAAGTCGCTGAGGTCAGTGTAGATTTGAGTGAGTGAGTGAGTTTGGTTTTACGCCGCTTTTAGCAATATTCCAACAATATCACGGCGGGGACCTACAGAAATGGGCTTCACACATTGTACCCATGTGGGGAATCGAAGCCGGGTCTTCGGCGTGACGAGCGAACGTTTTAACCACTAGGCTACCCCACCGCCCGGTGTAGATTGACATTTGTAAGCGGCCAAAGTGGATGTGAGCAAAATCGTTTTAGGATACAATTGCACCTTTTAAATAAACGCCTAAGATGTGAGGTTTTTCTCCCTAATCAAGTTTACAGGGTATAACTAAAATATACAGTTCATACCTCACTCGCTTATGTAGGTAACTTCACGGGAGGAGCTTTCAGGCAAATTCTCCCTCCCAGTCAGTCAGTCAGTTATCCACCCACCCACTCACTCACTCACTCATGGTGAGGGTGTAGCCGATGCACTGTGAAATTGTATTTAAATCCCACACTCACCTGAGCGCGTCCCTCGTCCTATAATTCTGACGCCTTTGGCACTGCGTTAAACAATACTTCGAGTTTTTAATGTCTTAAGAAAGATACCAAGCTTTTTTTTATGGTTAGGAAGTAGAATTTGTTACCATTGTTTATGGTAAGGAGGTAGAATTTTCTAACTGAAATATATTTCTTTAATTGGTGAAATGTTTCACAATCATTTTCAAGACTTAGTCTACAAGGTGAAGCTTGGTTCCTTGGTATTCCTTCTTTGGTCAGTCTAATGTTGGGTCGAAACTAGGCTAACTCGAAGTATTTACGTAGGTCACTTCAACCTCGGCTAACTCGAAGTATTTACGTAGGTCTCTTCAACCTCGGAAAACTCGAAGTATTTACAATGGTCTCTTCAACCTCGACTAACTCGAAGTATTTACGTAGGTCACTTCAACCTCGACTAACTCGAAGTATTTACATAGGTCTCTTCAACCTCGACTAACTCGAAGTATTTACATAGGCTACTTCAGCCTCTTCTAACTCAAAGTATTTACGTAGGTCTCTTCAACCTCGGCTAACGCGAAGTATTTACGTAGGTCTCTTCAACCTCGGCTAACTCGAAGTATTTACGTAGGTCTCTTCAACCTCGGCTAGCTCGAAGTATTACGTAGGTCACTTAAACTTCGGTTAACTCGAAGTATTTATCTTAGCCACTTCGGCTGGCACGATGTTTCATCGTATTAAGGGATATTGTGTTGCACTGCAATTGATTTCATATTTAGCATTTAGACCAATAGGTATTTAACCAAGGTGGTATTTAACCCAGTGTTGTTGAAGCACATACCAATTGGGATTCCATGTGGGTCATTCCAGTTAGTCGACCAATTATATGTTAATCAACATATAATTATATGTGCGAAAAAAACACACTATTACAACCGATTATATTCATTTATAAAATGTTCACCTATGTTTCAAACCGTTTGAGTGTGAAGCATAACAATCTTATTGGTTTCTTTATAAAGTGCCCATTTCTGGTATCGCTGGAATATTGCTAAAAGCAGCGTTAAACCATACTCACTCACTCACCCAGTCAACAGTCGCCATTACAAGTTTATGATCACATGCATCTTCTGTGTTTGAAAGGATACAAAAACGATGTTCCGTCATTCGATCAAGACGGGAACCTTCCATTCAAATCCACAAATGACTGAAATACAATTGAAATTAGAACACTGTTTAAACTTTCATTCCCTCACTCACTTTTTATAGAGCCACAAATGACATTAGAACACTGCTTGGGGTGACACTTTCATTCACACACGTTTTATAGAGCCACATTAGAACACTGTTTGGGGTTAAACTTTCATTCCCTCACTCACTTTGTATAGAGCCACAAAAGAGATTTGAACACTGATGAGCAACACAATCAGTTGTTGTATTAACGAACAATTATATCTACCAGTTTCTTGAAACCCCTTGACACCACAAGAACCGTGAAGATCCGTCATATAATTGGTTTTTGTGCCTGTGGTTGGAGGCGATTGACGGGATCGGGTGGTCAGGCTCGCTGACTTGGTTAACGCATGTCATCGCATCCTCAATGCACAGGTCGGTGCTTATGATGTCAGTCACTGGATTGTCTGGTCTAAAATCCATTATTTACAGACCGCCGTCATATTGCTGGAAATAATTGCTGGGGTGCGGCGTTAAACAACAAACGAACAAAACAAGATGTGTTACCCTAAATACTGGAATACAGTGCTTGTCTCTAATAGATGATATGCACAAACTCAGGCAAACCCTTGGCAATGCTCCGTTAAACTAAGCGATTTTAATCGTACATTTGATCTAAGGCCAGCAGCAGCTTCACGTTCATCGGATCTGTCATTAACACACAATGGTTGGCGTTAAGCACCAGCGTATTGTAGAATATATCTGGAAATTTAGCCAAGAGAACTCGCTCTACATAATCTAGGTTTGTTTACCTCATTAACAATACATCTGGTTTAATTAATGTTATCTCCATAGCTTGTAATTAGAGCGGTCTTCTATCATCTGTCAGACCAAAATAGAAACAGGACCCTGACAGTCAAACCGTTGATACTCCCCTCAACAGGAAAAGACTTTACATCGTAAAGGTGAGGTGAAACTGGGTTTCCGTCGCGATGAAGGAGTAACCATATACTCCTCATAACAGAGAACTTGACATCCATAGAAACTCTCTTAAATGCCATTCAAAGACCACAAACGTGTTTAGTCTCACAGAGAAGTCAGAATTGACAAGTAAGTGGAGAGGTAGCCTAGTGGTTGAGGTATTCGCTTGCTACTCCTATCATGGTTCGACTCCTAACATGGGCATGTTATGCGTTAGATCTAATGTTTGTGTCTTCAGTCTTGGCTTGAATATTTTAGAAAGTGGTCAATAGTTCATTTACCACTGGAAGTATATGCGTCCGTGGTCCTACTCTGGTGACCCTGAAGACCTGGGTTCGATTCCCCACATGGGTACAATGTGTGAAGCCCATTTCTGGTGTCCCCCGCCGTGATATTGCTGGAAAATTTCTAGAAGCGGCGTAAAACCATACTCACTCAATCCTTGTGTATGTAGGCTGATCATGGGGGTAGTCAAGTTGTTTTCTAAAGGCGTGCATGTTCTTTGTGTCTTTGATTGCGTGGAACAACTCTCATTCGCTTCCCATTCAGTAAGCGGTGACTGGAATTTGGAGTCAAGTCGACCACAGCAGCTGAATAGGGGAAACAACTCCCCCAGAGAGCTACTCATTGTGACAGTGTCGATACATTGTAACAAACACAAGCGTATCTTGGACTACACCGTCATACAGACGATTGCGGCGGATCCAGTATGCCGGAAAGCCACGAAAGCCGATTGAAACGTGAGATCCAAGAATGTCTTCGACTTCTACTATTTCAGAATGATTGAGCTGGGTTTTACACCGCTTTCAGCAATATTCCAGCGACACCAGAAATGGTCTTCATACATTGTAAACATGTGGGGAATCGAACCCAGGCCTTCGATCGAACGCATTCACCACAAGGCTACCCCACGCCCCGATTATTTTAGAGATATCATTTCTAAGTCACACAGAAATAACATAAAACGATTTTTTCTTCAGTAATGAAGACTGGTGTATTCTTGCTGATTAAAATTACTAGAAAATAGTTTTCAACAATTTACAATTACCATGCACCTGACGCGCAACAAGTACATATATACACATGATGGTATTAGTCTTAGTTCATTAGCGCATCTTCCGGGTCTGCTTTGTAACAGAAACAAGTTTGGTTCCTGGGATTGGTTTCTTGGCAACAATTTGACCCTGCTTAGAATTGTTAGCCACAAGTCCACCAGCATTCTTAATGATGTTCTTATTTCCTGTTGTAACCTTGACCTTGATTAGGTTATCCCCTGATGCGCGCAGATCAGGCTTGGCACTGATGGTATTATATGGAACATTGTTCTTAGATCGTTCTGTGTAGGGTCTGTGTACCTTCTTCGGCTGAACTGGAGGAGCTACGGTGTAGAGACTGGGCTGTGTCTTGCCTGGAGTTTGACAGGTCAGTTGAGCAGTGTGGCGCTGGAGGGTTGACAGTTCATGCACAGAAAGCTGATGGTGTGACTTCAGCTGCTTCAGCTCTTCCTCCAGCTTCTTCCTCTGTTCCTCCTCCGCCTTCTTCTCCGTCTCCCACGTACCCGCCAGTTCCTCCAGTGTCATCTTCACTTCCCGGAGCTCGGCCTGCTCCATTGTGAAACTTAGTTTATAATTATAATAGTCCAGTCGGAACCGTTGTCTCTCGGCCTCGGCCTTCAGCCTCAACTCTCTCTCATGGCTCAGTTCTCGCATCTGTCGCTCATTGTCTTCTCGGAGTTTCTTGTTTTCGTTCAGGAGATGATCGAGGAGGCTGAAGGAGAAATATGTTTGCATTGAAAAGGAAACTGTTCAGTTGTGTCAGTGTAAATAGATTATCAAAACCATGACATTATAAAACTTTGTTGCAACACTTTTCGGATGTGTACAGGCGCAATACTAGGCGTGAATAATCATTACTCTCCGTGCACAACAAATTTCTAAAATAAATACCATAGTCCTCTAAGAAGCGCCCGGGCGCTTATTTTTTCAACGGACTTCCAGACTCGGCGCTTATTGGAGACCCGGCGCTTATTGCGCTTACTGGTTGTACCGTAATTAATTGTTAGTGAGCGTTACCTGAAAGTTAGGTACCATTTCTTAATGAATTTATTTTTGGATCAAGGGAGAATACATTTATAAAAAACGTACCCAGTGCATACTAGAGGCCCGGTGCTTATTTCTTAAACCGCTGCTTAACCCTTAACGCTTATTAGAGACACGGCGCTTATTAGAGGAGATACGGTAGGCTGAGATATGATCTGGATATATGTTCAGATTTTCGAAGCTCTCTTAGCGCTAAGATAGTCGTAAGTGCCATTCATTAACATTAACTTACGACTATCTTAGGCGCTAAGAGCTTCGAAAATCTAGGCCCTGGACAGTTACCTACAGCAATGACTAAATTCCGGCGCAATTTACATGATGAAAAATGGGGATTATTTTTGTGGATATACAACTTCTTTATTCTATGTAGGCGACGTTTCGACAGATTCTAATGTCGTTGTCAAGCAAGTGGTCGACATTAGAATCTATGTCGAAACGTCGCCTTTATAGAAAAAAGAAGTTGTATATCCATAAAAATAGTCCTCATTCTTCATCTACCCAACTTCTAGAATGCCAATCCAAGAAGTCAATTTACATGATTTTAATACCATAGCATATAGACATTCGAAAATCCCAGAATTAGAAATAATAGCTTGTAATAAGTTTAATGTTTCTGTTTAGGATGAATACCATGTACTATTGATCTGTCCACGCTATAACTATGAACTAAGATATAAATATGTACCTGCCTACTATATTGAAAACGTTACTTATCGAAAATGTGTCCAACTTTATAGACCCCTGAAGATGCGGGGTAGAATAGGTCTTCAGCAACCCATTCTTGTCATAAAAGGCGACTATGCTTGTCGTTAAAGGCGACTGACGGGATCGGGTGGTCAGGCTCGCTGACTTGGATGACACATGTCATCGGTTCCCAATTGCGCAGATCGATGCTGATGCTGTTGATCACTGGATTGTCTGGTCCAGAGTCGATTATTTACAGACCGCCGCCATATAGCTGGAATATTGCTGAGTGCGGCGTAAAACTAAACTCACTCACTCACTCCAACTTTATATCATCTAACAATGTTGATATCACTCATAAACTTGAGTGTTCACACATAAGATATTCCATGTATCCCTCTGACCTGGTGTATGTGTGTTACAATGTGGTACACAAACAACATTCATGCTGTATATGAAATTTAAACACCTTGTACTATTGGCCTTTTGGACACCTATAGGTAATACACAAATTGACCATTTGATTGATCTGGCATAAACTAATAAAGAATTAAAGTAAATGGGGTTTAATGTCGGGCTGGAGATTATTGGACTTATATTGTGACTTGCATGTACAGACGGGTTCGCGTGCGTGAGTGCGATGGTTTCGGAAGTGGTTGAAATGGACAAGCTGGGGGAATATCCTATCAGCGAAGACATAGTGTCATCTCTAACTTTGAATTAATTTAGACCCGTGAAGATCCGGGCTAGAACTGGTCTTCAGCAACCCATGCTTGTCGTTAGAGGCGACTAACGGGATCAGGTGGTCAGGCTCGCTGACTTGGTTGACACATGTCATCGTATCCCAATTGCGTAGATTGATGCTCATGATGCTCATCACTGGATTGTCTGGTTCAGACACGGTTGGGGGCGGTGGGGTAGCCTAGTGGTTAAAGCGTTGGCTCGTCACGCCGAGGATCCGGGTTCGATTCCCCACATGGGCACAATGTGTTAAGCCCATTTCTGGTGTCCCCCGCCGTGATATTGCTGGAATATTGCTAAAAGCGGCGTAAAACTAAACTCAGTCAGTCAGTCAGACACGGTTATTTACAGACCGACGTCATACAGCTGGAATATTGCTGAGTGCGGCGTTAAACAACAAACAAACATATTTGATGTTTATCGTGGTCAAGTGGACAGAGCAGAGGGTCTGCCCGAGAGTGTAAGGTCGCAATTGACATGTGTCAACCAAGTCAGCGAGCAACCGATCCCGTTAGACAATAATCAAGAGCGAAGAAGACTCACCTTTCCTCCAAATCCCCGACCTGAGATCTCAGCTCCACATACTGCACTGTAAACAAACAAGGAGCGTTGTATATATATTTCGACATCATGTCAGTTTTGTTAAAACGTGTTTGCTTTCAGTCACTGACAATGAAGTAAATCTAATATTCACAAAACATACGTTTTTTCACAGCGGAAAATACGTCATACAGATCTAGTATTTCAGATATTTCCTGTTGAATTTAAGAGCATACATACACTGGCGACGTACCAAGTAAATTTTCCTTTTGTGCAGGTGTAAGGTTTGGTTGATTTGATTCCCTCTCCGCCGACTCCGGAATTGGAGAGAGAAGCTTCCGACGTTTCAACCGTTCTTGGGGGTTAACGATCATCTGAAGACGAATATTAATATGCAACTACGGTGATTGAGTGAGTATGGTTTTATGCCGCTTTTAGCAATATTCCAGCAATATCACGGCGGGTGACACCACACATTGTACCCATTTGGAGAATCGAACCCGGGCCTTCGGCGTGACGAGCGAACGCTTTAACCACTGGGCTACCCCACCGTACCATGCAACTATCTGCACATTATATGATATAAAAATCGTAACACTGAAACAGCTTAAATGTTTCTGAGAAATATCTTCGAACCTCGTTGCGTCGAATTTCATTCTTGTATTGGATACATAAGACCTCGAAATGAGTTCGAACTAGCCGGTTATTCGACACATCCTGTGCGGCAAATATAAATAATGATGACAAAACAGATAGGAATTTAATGGAATCGGAAGGTGAGTTCGCGACAACCCGGAAATTAACATCGATTTCGACACACAGAGATTCGACTGTCATAATTATGCGTTTGTGTTTTTTTGCTAAACGCCGCACACGGTTGGCGGCGGTCTGTTAATAATTGAGTTGGGACCAGACCATCCAGTGATCAACAGCACTGGTTCAGTCATAATGAAGCCGATAACTTATTGTTCTTCCAGGCAACATCCATTCCGTTAAAACCAGCTAATATCATCGCAACAAATGATCAATGCAAATAATCATATTTACCTTATAGACAAATTGAACCGTCAACAGAAACGATCTACAAAGTTTCAAATGAGCATCAAATGTACGTCTGTTCACTGTGATATCGTGAAGGCGACTGGTGACTTGACCAAAAGAACGTCGTCATGGAACCATTCTATGACGTCATCACATTGTTCTTGTCTATGACGTCGTCTGAATATACGCTTTTCACCGAGATCTGTAACTTTCATATTGTAAAAATGACTCTATGAACGATGGCAGACTCCATCACAGTGATGAAATTGTGATGTGTGGTCACAAATCAGTTTAAGTTAAGCATCGTTGGTCGTGGAGAGTCATTGGATGGGTGATCGTGTTTGGCAGTTTAAAACTGACTCCTGAGAGTTCTAGCACTTCTGCCGTGCCTTACAACGAAACACATATGGCCTCACCTTGGGCAAATTTCCTTTCTTTACATAGCAGAAAATGGGTACCCGGTGGGATAGGTCATATGCCACATAGGCAGCTTGGGTTACCCGGGGTAATAATGCCAATTATGTTGTATGTATTCCCGTGCAGCGGGAGTTCAGAGCTATGTAAGTAGCCTATATTGTTCATTATAACTCATGGTTGACCTCCAGGTACCCAAGGTAGGAGAGAAAATCATTGCCGGTTCGCATGCTACATGTGACGATGGTTTAGAAGACTGAAACACCTTTAATTTATTACTCATGTACAAAAATAAATAGTATTCGATTTCTATTATTCACTAATATGACAGGAATGGATTTGTGTTAGAATTTACTTTAACTGTACAGTATGAAGCGGTGAACTTCTTTTCCAGACGTGTACTTTTTTATGTTGTTTTCAGTGTTTATGATTGCAAAATAACTCACTGTTTTACTCAAAAGTATACTCGTTTTAAATTTGAACATGATGGATGATTCAAAACGTGCAGTGGAAAAAACAAACTAAATTGTTCTTCCGATGTTTCTTCTTTTCAAAAATAGACAAAGAAGCGAAAAAAATATATATGCTTAATTATGTTCTGTTTGTGACTAAACATCGACGACGACAAAAATGCCTCGGGCTGATCAAGCAGATTGTGTGTGTGTGTGTGTGTGTGTGTGTGTGTGTGTGTGTGTGTGTGTGTGAGAGAGAGAGAGAGAGAGAGAGAGAGAGAGAGAGAGAGAGAGAGAGAGACACACACACACACACCACCACCACCACCACCCCCACACAAATTTTATTATTTTTTAAGTTGAAATGCGATTATGTGAGACCCAATGTGGTGCATTACATGTATTCTTACCAACACCTCATTATTGCAACGATCACACGTGGAGCTGAATAAAACGAGCTATTCATTCATTGATTCATTGTACACCTGTAATCATTTTCATCAACTGTTTCGAACAGGGCGCATTTGTGTTTGAGCATCTAACAAGTCGCAGCCCCTTTGACTGGTTCTCAGCGGTGTTTGAGCGAATGGATGACTTTCAAAACGGCGCAACTATAAACGAAACAACAGCTGATGTCATCAAGTAAGTTGGTTTGTATTACAGGATTTCAAAATTTACAGCTTTACCCAGTATAAAGTGATCAAACTAATTGTTTACCCTGATATCACGGCGATATGAAGCGACACCAGAGGCGTGAAGAGACATTCACCAGGATCAACTTGTTTGCACTGACATCACAATGGTTTAAAGCGATTGAATCTTGACATTAAGAGCAATGTACGCCTTTGGGACATCTGTCATACAGACCCTAAGACAAAAATATTCAAGAAAGTCCATGCAAGTCTAGAATATGTGGCAAGTCCAGATATGAAAATGAAGAAAATCTCTGGTCTCCTTTTCATTATACCTTATGATTTTTTTTATGAACAGCATTTTAAAATATGTAAATATGTTCATTGCAGAGATTAGATATTAGTCTACCGGCCGGGGTACAATGACACACATTCAGTGAGACCACAATATAGTGGAGTTTCTTGAACTCACAGGTTTTACTGCTTTTTCAGGGAAAGGGCCTACAACATAACTGATTATGTGTTTGAATAATGCGTAAATGAACTGATGTCAACGATGAATTTCAGCAAGTTTGCGGACATGGCGTCCTCTATGGGGATGGAGAGGGACGAATTCTCCAGCCTGATGCTGACATACAACACTCAGGAGAAGGACGCCCGTCTTGCCTGGAAGTATGGTGCTTCTCGTGAGTGGTATATCGTAAACAATGGTGCACGGGATTAGTCCAGACTAACCTGGTTAACAGGACCAGAGTGAGTGAGTGAGTGTTTTGTTGTTTGACGCCGCACTCAGAAATGTTCCAGCTATATCACGGCGGTCTGCATATAATAGTGTCAAATCCAGACATTCATGAGCATCGATCTAATCAATTGGAATACCATGACGTGTCAACCAAGTCAGCGAGCCTGACCACCAGATCCCGCAAGCATGAGTTACTGAAAACCAGTTCTAACCCGGATCTTCACGGGTCGATTGCCTGATTGATTTGAGTGAGTGGGTGGGTTAGTGAGTTGGTAGTCAGAATACAGACTTGGGTGAGAGAGTTTCTTGCCTGAAAGCTGCTCCTGTGAATGATTTCAAGGAGGGTTAAAAGGAGCGAAATTACCTACCTAGCCCCACTCCAAGTGCACATAAGCCTCCGTGGTGTAGTGGGTAGAGCGTCCGCACGGAGAGCGGAAGGTCGCGGGTTCGATCCCCGGCCGCGTCAGACCAAAATACGTTAAAATATGGTACTTGTTGGTCCCATTCGTGACCAACTCGTGTTATTCCGGGACAAGCCGAATAGCGACTCGTGCCCCTCTGAAAGGATTTCATATTGGGGCATGTACATTCGAACTACTTTAAAAAAGAATGATAACTCTATCCCTGTTTGATTCCACAGTTTCTTAATATCACCGAAGCACATGTTCATTGTATTGCTAGGTTGTTGTTTTGGGGTTTTTTTTTACTTATTTATTTTAAATAATTAAACCTCTTTGATACAACTAAAATAAGGGGAAAAACATATTTGTTAGACATATTCTAATGTAATTATTACCAGCTGTTCACCTTATATTTCCAATTATGTTAATTTTCTTAATAGGGTTTATTATCACAAATGGGAATTGTTTTATTGAATATACAACAAAAACAACCCAAAAAATCAGCTACATTAAATCCCAAAGCAGATACTCAAAAATGATTTTAAAATATTTCTCAAACTGAACATTCGTGTAACCTTGCTGTCACACCCCTGGTGGAATTTCAAATGAATTCGCTGAAAAAAATATGAATGACCAAAAAACACTCAGACTAAAATATCCCCAGAGCTATGAAATATAAGCCCAATGTTAAAGATTAAGGTTGATTAGTTACATACAAATACGATATTATTGTTTTGAAACTCGTAGCGATTATAATTACATTTCCTAAAATTGGTCGAAGCGCACGTACAATCTCCATAACAAGCCCGCAAGATCGTCAGAAATACACTCAGTTGGACCCATGAGAGCAGTGATGTCAACAAACGCACGTGCGTGTATTTGAATCTCTCACCGTCAATCGCATGATTCTTATTAAAAACTTCATAATAGGCAGCAAAATCCTTTTAGCTACGTTCTTTGTACTTTCAATATGACGATATATGTTTTTTATGATTCTTTAAACAATGACATAATAATACTATAAACGATTTAAGTACTCGGGATTATTTTTATCAAAGCACCGCGCTCATTTACGCGCGTTCTGATTGGTTTGTCGTATTTTCGCGCATAGCAAGTATCGAGTGGGGGACGAGTCTTCTTGGAGGTTACGGAAAGGGGCGAGTGGTGACGAATGGACTGTGTTGGTCCCTGCCTGTCGCTCGGCATTAATGGCTACAAGGACTGGTCGGCTCGGAGTCAGTATAATGTGTCTCACTGCGGCATGGTATCTCAGTGAGCTTGCACTATAAAACCAGCTTAAGTCTGAGTTAGTACAAGCAGCCACACATACACACACATGTACCTCGACATATGAGCAAAATATTCTCAAGCACGACGTTAAACCCCATTTCACCTCACCTCACCTCACCAAGTGCACATATTGAAGCTGGTTCCAGGAAAGGCGGGGACTTGACCAAGCAATACCGTAACACGTTGTACTCATGCACTCTGGTCTTTGGCATTATAATCTGCTGTGAGTGAGTTTAGTTTTACGCTGCTTTTAGCAATATTCGAGCAATATCACGGCAGGGAACACCAGAAATGGGCTTCACACAATGTACCCATGTGGGGAATCGAACCCGGGTGTCCAGCGTGACGAACGAACGCTTTACCTCTAGGCTACCCCCACCGCCCCTAGTCTGCTACTAAAGCAGAATACCTGGCTGACGAGATGGAGTTTAGTAATTCCATATCTGTTTTACAGTACTGATGACAAGTCTCGATGATTATTGAAGTTCTTCGCGTTTGGTGAACACACAACAGAGTATCTGAGTTCTATGCAAAATGGGTTTGAGTGAGTGAGTGAGTGAGAATCTTGATCATTCAAGGCTAGTTTGTTTGTATTACATAGCCATCAATATTCAAGCTATATAGAAGTGAGAGTTAGTAAAAGTTGCGAAAGTGCGAAGACATTAAATGCGGACTCAGTTTAGTTTGAAGCGCTCGTAAAATCCGAAGAAGGAGTGAAAAGTTTTGGTACATGTAGTGGAGCAGATAACTGAAAATTTCAAGAGAATCGTTCACTTCCGGAAACAAGCACTAAAATTTGCACACATACTCCGTGGGGGTGGGGTGGGGTGGGGGTGGGGGGGGGGTGTGTTGCTCTTTTGATAAAACCCGTTAGCCACCTAAAATTCAGGATGGACCATTGAATATAAAGAACTATTGCATTTCGCAATAAAATTTGAACGATCTTGGTGTCAAATCATACATTTGTGACTATGTAGAATCCGAATTTTGAACCTTGGACTCATTCACTGGCTTCCCTGTACCATATATCGGTCCCAAAATCCTAATATTCTGCAAAATAAGAGGTTCACGATACGTCTGATTCTGCTACAGTGCATGGTAATTTATATCGCAGTTGTGTTTGAGGTTTTGTATGTGTAGCATCTTTCTGTGCAAGGCTTCCAAACTGGACATGACACGAAGTGGGTGGGTGTGGGGGGTGGGGCGTTGGGAGACTTGCAGGGGAAGGCGTAGAGTAGTAGCTCAACAGAGCAGATGTCAAAGCACAACCAATGCACACTGGTGGCACCGCTGCTGTGTGAAACTCATCATGGGGTTAAGTATCAGCTGAATTATTAGTTTAGTGTCCCAAATGCTATCTAAGTAGCCCCGCATCAGTGTAGAGTGTAGAGTACATGTAGTTTGACATAGATGTTTAGTTAAATAACCGCGCCAGAATTGAAAGGGTGTTACAAGGGTAACGGGGCCTTACATTGCTTTGTATGTCGTTACCTGGATGGTGTACAGATCGCACGGGACTTACATGATACTGGATGAACGATCGAGCTTGGTGTAAGTCATATATTGTTATCCCCGAACCTAGTCGTATCCCATAACATATTGTGCGTGATTGTGATCAAGGTGGTAAAGGTATCACCCCTCGGCCTTGATTCCCTAAATACAGATAATTATTATATTGTGATACCCGGATAACTATTCACCAAGATGGCAAATACAGATACAAGACCGTCTAATTTCCGGACTGACCGGAGCCAGTGTTGTCTTTGCCAGAAAAAGAATAGTGAAGAACTCAAGTGACCAACTGTTCAACAACCACAAGAACATGACAGCTACACTATGATTGCGACTAACATTCCCTTCTTTCACGCAATTAATGAGATGCCGATTGTTCTGGATCCAGCCAGACTTGATGATGGTGGTGGCATTAAAGAAACCTTTAGGAGGAACAAGGCGCAATATCACCAAAGTTGTCGCCTTGTGTTCAATCACACAAAACTTGAGAGAGCCAGAAAAAGAATAGCAGAGGGGGACCAGCCAGTAGAATGCCAGAGCAAGCTGCGTAGAACCAGCCTTGATCAGGCCTACCAAAGAAAACTTTCCCACTGTACAGAAAAACGCAGAAAAGCCCACATTAATCGTGGAAATAGCAACATAAACACATTACCTCGCTACTGAAACAGTAAAAACGGCAACGAAAAACTATGAAACTGCAACATTTTTTATATCAGCGAACTTTGACCTCTACTGCGCATGCGCATTACGATCTCGGTCAGACGTGCTTCATATCTGACATAGAAGACCCATCCTCTGACCTAAGACAAGTCATGACATTGAACCTCAGCAACAGACTTAATGAATGTTCCCAAACTTTAAATGATGGAAAATTTCTTGCAAGACTCAGCGGTGGAGATGCTATTGCACAGGAGTTAAAATACCATTTTGCTTGCTTAACAGACCTGTACAATAGAGTGTGGATGTGCCTCAGAGCCACCAAGAGACTAGAACAGGAACATGCACCCGAAGAGGATGCCTTCCCACAGGCCTTCTCAGAGCTTGTCACATATCTAGTGGAGACCCCCAGATCTGGTGAGGGTCCTGTAGTCTTCCGACTGGCAGACATGGTACATCAGTTGGGTGTTGATACACCTGCTGTCAACTCCACAAGATTGAAAGAAAACTGATGTCACAAATACCTGAGTTGGAAGCTCACAAACAGGGAAGGGGTGTTCTTCTGGCTTTCCGGAAAGATGTGGGCTTTGTTTTGTCAGAATCTTCTGACTATTATAGTGAAACTGTTATCCTTGGCAAAGCAGCTAACATCTTGAAAAAACATATCCTGGACCACAAGTCCATATTTGACGGAACATGAGGGGTGCATCGAGCAGGCCACTCTGATCACACTTCTTCAGTTTGTGACCATGCTTGAACACGGAGCGGACATCAAATCTCAACTGAGGTTTGGTGCATCAAAGACATACCTAGCAATTGCTCAGCTGCTTCAATACAACTGCTACGGGAGGTACAAGGAAGGAGCAGCAACTCACAGACACTCCAAAGACAGATAAACCCCATTCCCAGTTTACATGGGGATGTCCGTCTACACAAAGACCAGAACGAGAACGTTGGTGGAAATGCTAAACGAGCATGGCATCAGCATTTCATATGACAGGGTGCTAGAGATATCTACACAGCTGGGAGATGCAACAGTCAACATGTACGTGGAGGTTGGGGTGGTCTGTTCACCAGTTCTGAGAAAAGGTCTGTTCAACACATCAGCCATGGACAGCATAGACCACAGTCCCACAGCAACGACAGCGACCACTTCTTTCCATGGAACCAGCGTCTCTGTTTTCCAGCACCCAACCAAAGAAGACAAAGGTGAAGAGCGTGGACAGCTGAAGTTCGGGGAGGAGAAAGTGAAGACTGTTCCAGAACTTCCAGACTCTTTCACCAATGTCCGACCCGCCTTCTTCACTAAAAAGAAACGCTCTCCTCCCCAGAGTAGTGTGACATACCCAAACACTAGTCTACTAAGGACGGCCCTGTATCTGTATTTGCCAACTTGGTGAATAGTTATCCGGGTATCACTATATAATAATTATCTGTATTAAGGGAATCAAGGCCGAGGGGTTATACTTTTACCACCTTGATCACAATCACGCACAATATGGTATAGGATAGGACTAGGTTCGGGGATAAAAATATATGACCTACACCAAGCTCGATCGTTCATCCAGTATCATTTAAGTCCCGTACGATCTGTACACCATCCAGGTAACCACATGCAAAGCAATGTACAGCCCCGTTACCCTTGGCTCGGCTCTCCCGCGCTGGCACACCCTTTCAATTCAGGCGCGTTATCCAACTAATTCCTGTGTTAAACTACATGTACTCTACACTCTACACGGGGCCGGATGCGGGGCTACTTAGATAGCATTTGGGACACTAAACTAATGATTTAGCTATACAAAACTAATAATTCAGCTGATACTTAACCCCATGATGAGTTTCACAGCAGCGGTGCCACCAGTGTGCATTGGTTGTGCGTTGACATCCGCTCTGTTGAGATACTACTGTACACCTTCCGCTGCAAGTCTCCCAACGCCCCGCCCCCCACACCCACCCACTTCGTGTAATGTCCAGTTTGGAAGCCTTGCACAGAAAGATGCTACACATACAAAACCTCAAACACAACTGCGATATAAATTACCATGCACTGTAGCAGAATCAGACGTATCGTGAACCTCTTATTTTGCAGAATATTAGGATTTTGGGACCGATATATGGTACAGGGAAGCCAGTGAATGAGTCCAAGGTCAAAATTCGGATTCTACATAGTCACAAATGTATGATTTGACACCAAGATCGTTCAAATTGGTCAGATCTGTGCAATTTCATTGCGAAATGCAATACTTCTTTGTATTCAATGGCGGCCATCTTGAATTTTTAGGTTGCTAACGGGTTTTATCAAAAGAGCAATCCCGCAGGAGTATGTGTGCCAATTTTGGTGCTTGTTTCCAGAAGTGAACGATTGTTACAGTTATCTGCTCCACTAATGCATAATTGTGGCAGCTGATGATGCTTTTATCCGCAGGCGGCATCCATTCCACGCCGATGGTCCTTGTCAACCGGGTGCTGCTACAGGTGAGTCGGCCGGAGCTCATGTCCATGGAAGACTGGCAGCAAATAGTGGACCCGTTATTGTAGTGGCTGTATATTTGGTCTTGGAGGCAATAAATATGTTTTCACTGCCTGTAGACGTCAGTCTATTTTCTTGACTATTTTGTCAGTGACTTTAATGCATTCTAGACTACCTCCCAGGACCAGTGGTGTGAGTGAGCATGGGTGTACGCCGCTTTTAACATTTTTCTGATCATAAGATTATGATTTAGTTTTTAAATCATAAGATCATGATGAGGTAAAAGATATTGTTATATACTTTTACCTCCCGGGAATAGTGGAGTGAGTGAGTATGGTTGAACGCCGGTTTTAGCATTTTTCTAATAAGATTATGATTTATTTTTTTTCCTGGAATGGGAGTGCTGGATTAAGCAGATGACAGCAGAACTCTAGTCCATGGAGAGAGGACGGCTTGACAAGAGGGTCAATAAATGTAACTGTCAATCTTTCATCTGATGGTTGTAGAATGTAATATCTAAGTCATAATGTCCCAATGCTGATGTTATTTGTCCCTGAATCCTCCACCTCACTGGGTCTCCTTTTCAGTTTAAAAGGAAGTGTTTGTTCCAATAAAAATTATATATGTTTAGAGACTAAGCGTTAGTCTAATCTATATGTGATATAATAATAATAATAATAATAATAATAATGGATATTTTTAGCGCGCCATTTTGCACCCACTGATACATGCTCAAGGCGCTACATAAAAGCATACATACAATGCATACAGAGGATATCATAGTAAAATACGTATACATTGAAATTGATGACAGAAAGATTGATTTTAGGGATAGGCTTTGGAAAAAAAGAAAGTCTTCAACTTAATTTTGAAAGTTCCCAATGTGGGAGACTGCTTTATGTGGAGAGGGAGAGAATTCCACAGAGTAGGACTAGCGTACTGGAAAGACCTCTTGCCAAAGGAAGAAAGAAGAACTTTGGGAATGGAGAGAAGACATTGGTCATTGAGATCTGAGAGTTCTGGTAGGGGAGTACACAGTGAGAAGTTCAGAGAGATATGAAGGAGCTTGATTATGTAAACATTTATACACAATGCAAAGAAGTTTGAAATCAATCCGGAACTTGATTGGAAGCCAGTGTAATGATGAGAGTACAGGGGTGATATGGTCTCGTTTAGTGGTAAGGGATATAATACGTGCTGCTGTATTTTGGACTTTTTGTAGTTTATTGAGATGTCCGTTTGTGAGTCCGTATAGAAGGCTATTACAGTAATCCAATCTGGATGTTACAAGGCATCTCACAAGAGTGTGGGCACTTTCCATTGTGATGTGCTTCCTAATCTTCCCAATGAGTCTGAGGTGGTAATAGCAGGTATGACACAACTTATCCACATGCGAATCTAGAGACAGGCCCGAATCAATATAAGCACCAAGATCTTTTATCAAAGCTGACGGTGTTATGTTAGCTGAACCAATCTTCACACTATCGATGTTCAATTTCTCCAAGCTCTTTGGTTTCCCAACAAGGAGAACCTCTGTTTTAATGTCATTCAGTTTTAGTTTTCTGCCCGTCATCCATGTCTTGATTTCCAAAGTACAATTCTCAATCTCTTTCAACGTTGATTGGGCATTATTTGGTCTGAACTTTGTCAGGAGTTGGTTGTCATCTGCATAGGAAAAGTGTGGTATTAAAAATTTGTCACTGATCAGAGAGAGTTGGTTGATGTAAATCAGGAAGAGCACTGGGCCTAGAACATATATATTAATTAATATAAAACCGACAGTGAATTATCGTCACATGGATAGTTCTCTCTTTAAAATCGAAATAAAAATTCTATCAATTTTAAATGTATGCAAACAGTTGCAACATAATATTATTGATCCAAACTATGTCTCGAACCCAACAATACAACAACATAAACATAAATTTAACGATCGTGATTTGCGGTACGGAGTTACTTCCCTTACACCACCCAGCCAAGCCGTTTAACGCTTTGTACAACAGATTACCTCCCTTTGACCATCACACGACACGCGTGGATTTCGTGAAGTCGGTTACCTCACATGTTGCTATTATCAGAGATGCGTCTCTTCTAAAATTCTTTTAAAAGTAAAATGATTCACCAACCATACGGCTGCCATGTACATTTGTGTTCGTGTTTCAAAACTTATAGAATGTCTTTTCTTTCTTGTTGTAGTAACACGTCTTGTTTAGATGGCCACCACACATGATGTGATAAAACCTTGACAATCAAACTCGAATTGAGAACGGTACGGAAATGACATCATGTTGATTCTGAGTTGAAGACTTTCTCAGCACATCTTGGGTGTAGGATCTAACGATTCGTGTAATAGGAAAGCCATGCGTGAGCGACATGCTTTATTCATCAACTGACAGCGTTTTCAGAGTGGAGGTGCTTGGAGTTCTCGCATGTGTGGCTTTGTCATTGTCCCAAAGTGTTTTGCTGCTTCGGTGTGATGGCAAACGTCCTGTGAATTAATTTTACCACACACACACTAACGCTCAAACAAACGCACGCACACACACATGCACACGTGTGACAAGGCTTTCTCTCTGAAAGGGGTGGTGAGGTAGCCAAGCGGTTAAAGCCTTCGCTCGTCACGCCAAAGACCCGGGTTCGAGTTATCACATAGGTACAATGTGTGAAGCCCATTTCTCGTATCCCCCAACGTGATATTGCTCGTGATATTGCTAGAAAATTGCTAAAAGCTAAACTCACTCACTGACAGACACACTTTCTCTCTGTATCTTTATCTGTCAGTCTCTCTCTGTCCTTTCTTTTCTGGACGCCATATGGCTGGAATATTGCTGAGTGCGGCGTAAAACTAAACTCACTCCTTTCTTTTCTCTCACTCTCTCACTGCAACTTAACTCGTGGAGATCCGGGTTAGAACTGGTCTTCAGCAACCCATGCTTTTTGTCGTAAGTGGACTAACGGGGTCAGGTGGTCAGCCTCGCTGACTTGGTTGACACATGTCCTCGTATTCTGATTGCTCATATAGATGCTCATGATGTTGATCACTGGATTGTCTGGTCCAGCCTGGATTATTTACAGCCGCCATCATGGAATATTGCTGGGTGCGGCGTTTAACAACAAACCAAACCAATCACTGTCAGTTGTCAATCACTACGTCAGTCTCAAGGTGGATTTGTTAATAAGAAGCTAATGACTTTATTGGTAATTTTCTTCTAAGTAGTCGGCAGTCATACACTACATCACAAACTTCAAACTACATTTTACATCACAAAGTACATTTTTGTCTTTTACGATGTCTTAAACAATGTTTCACTTTCTTCGTTGTCTTGACGTTTTCCCGTTATATCTAACTGTCTTACTGTTTTTGTCACATCTCACCATTTCACCATTCTTTTGTCATATCTCACCGTTTCACTGTTCTTTTGTCATATCTCACTGTTTCACTGTTCTTTTGTCATATCTCACTGTTTCACTGTTCTTTTGTCATATCTCACCGTTTCACCGTTCTTTTGTCACATCTCGCGGTTCCACCGTTCTTTTGTCATATCTCACCGTTTCACCGTTCTTTTGTCATATCTCACCGTTTCACCGTTCTTTTGTCATATCTCACCGTTTCACCGTTCTTCTGTCATATCTCACCGTTTCACTGTTCTTTTGTCACATCTCACCATTTCACCATTCTTTTGTCATATCTCACCGTTTCACCGTTCTTTTGTCATATCTCACTGTTTCACTGTTCTTTTGTCATATCTCACCGTTTCACTGTTCTTTTGTCATATCTCACCGTTTCACCGTTCTTTTGTCACATCTCGCGGTTTCACCGTTCTTTTGTCATATCTCACTGTTTCACTGTTCTTTTGTCATATCTCACCGTTACACTGTTCTTTTGTCATATCTCACTGTTTCACTGTTCTTTTGTCATATCTCACCATTTCACCATTCTTTTGTCATATCTCACTGTTTCACTGTTCTTTTGTCATATCTCACCGTTTCACTGTTCTTTTGTCATATCTCACTGTTTCACTGTTCTTTTGTCATATCTCACCGTTTCACTGTTCTTTTGTCACATCTCACCATTTCACCATTCTTTTGTCATACCTCACCGTTTCACTGTTCTTTTGTCATATCTCACCGTTTCACTGTTCTTTTGTCATATCTCACTGTTTCACCATTCTTTTGTCATTTCTCACCGTTTCACTGTTCTTTTGTCATATCTCACCGTTTCACCGTTCTTTTGTCATATCTCACTGATTCACCGTTCTTTTGTCATATCTCACTGATTCACCGTTCTTTTGTCACATCTCGCGGTTTCACTGTTCTTTTGTAACATCTCGCGGTTTCACCATTCTTTTGTCATATCTCACCATTCTTTTGTCATATCTCACTGATTCACCGTTCTTTTGTCATATCTCACTGATTCACCGTTGTTTTGTTACATATCGTGGTTTCACCGTTTTTTTGTCACGTCTCGCGGTTTCACCGTTCTTTTGTCATATCTCACCGTTTCACTGTTCTTTTGTCCTATCTCACCGTTTCACTGTTCTTTTGTCCTATCTCACCGTTTCACTGTTCTTTTGTCACATCTCGCGGTTTCACCGTTCTTTTGTCATATCTCATTGTTTCACCGTTGTTTTGTCATATATCACTGATTCGCCGTTCTTTTGTCATATCTCACCTTTCTTTTGTCCTATCTCACCGTTTCATCGTTCTTTTGTCATATCTCACCTTTCTTTTGTCCTATCTCACCGTTTCACCGTTCTTTTGCCATATCTCACTGTTTCACCATTTTTTGGTCATGTCTCACTGTTTCACTATTCTTTTGTCATGTCACAATTGTTTCACCGTTCTTTTGTCATGTCACAATTGTTTCACCGTTCTTTGATAATATCTCACCGTTTCACCATTCTGTTGTCATATCTCACCGTGTTGCCATTCTTTTGTCATATCTCACCGGTTCACCGTTCTTTTTTCATATCTCTCCGTTTCACTGTTCTTTTGTCATATCTCACCGTTCTTTTGTCATATCTCACCGTTTCACCGTTCTTTTGTCCTATCTCACCGTTTCACCGTTCTTTTGTCATATCTCACCGTTTCACCATTCTTTTGTCATATCTCACCGTTTCACCGTTCTTTTGTCATATCTCGCGGTTTCACCATTCTTTTGTCCTATCTCACCGTTTCACCGTTCTTTTGTCCTATCTCACCGTTTCACCATTCTTTTGTCCTATCTCACCGTTTCACCGTTCTTTTGTCATATCTCACCGTTTCATCATTCTTTTGTCATATCTCACTGCTTCAACATTTTTTTGTCATGTCTCACTGTTTCACTATTCTTTTGCCATGTCTCTCCGTTTCACTGTTCTTTTGTCATGTCACAATTGTTTCACCGTTCTTTGATTATATCTCACCGTTTCACCATTCTGTTGTCATATCTCACCATTTTGCCATTCTTTTGTCATATCTCTCCGTTTCACTGTTCTTTTGAAATATCACAATTGTTTCAGCGTTCTTTGATTATATCTCACTGTTTCACCATTCTTTTGTCATATCTCACCGTTTTGCCATTCTTTTGTCTTATTACTCGCCCGTGGAAGATACTGCAGTGTACGGCAATATTATACTAGTGTAATACCGCTAGACGTATGACGTCATAATGGTTCACAGTTTTGACGTCACAACGCTAATGCCGCTGTCGCAATGGTACTAGACCTTGCATGACTCACGGAAAGCTGAGAGTCATTATACATCACTCTGTAGGCAATTTCGCCGCAGTTTCTATCAATTTATGTAGGAGAGTAATAAACAGAATACTAAACTCGCTTCCGTGAAATACCATTTTTACTAAACTCGTGAAAGATTTAGTAACAAACTCGCTTTCGCTCGCCTTATACCAAATCATTAACTCGTTTAATAAAAATGGTATTACACGGAAGGTCGTTTAGTATCCTCTATATATCTTACCGTTTCACCGTTGTTTTGTCATATCTCACCGTTTCACCTTTATTTTGTCAAATCTCATTGTTTCACCGGTTTTTTTTGTTGTATCTCATTGTTTCACCATTCTTTTGTCATGTCTCTCCGTTTCACTGTTCTTTTGTCATATCACAATTGTTTCACCGTTCTTTGATTATCTATCTATCTATCTATCTATCTATCTATCTATGTATCTATCTATCTATCTATCTATCTACTAACAAGCACCTAAAGGCGCAGCTGCTTGGAGTAACGCAATTCATGCCCAGCTAATGCTATCTGAACTGTAAATGCTGTGTCTACTCAGCACATTAACCTTGTTTCGCTGAGGTGAGCTACTGGACCGCGCTTCTTTATTCTGCGTATTACGATCAAAGAGGGTAACAACCTGGTCTGAAGATATCCAATAATTACATTTTATTCACGAAATCAAACCTCAACAGCCAAACCTTTTAAATTACGCCGTTCAACCTAATAAAACCCTGCTTTGGTGCACTTTGATGGATATCAGGTGATTAATTCAAGAACATGCACCTTCCTGCCGCGTCCACAGATTGCCTAATCCTCACGGAAACATCCGATGTTTCCCGAATGTAAACATCACTGAGAGCATTCAGACTGTCAACATTATTGATTGTGCGCCTTGGTGTTGACTGATCGAGTTTCCCCTCTAATGAACTGGTTCTTTTGACGGCCGTGTGAGTGATTCGTCTGGTTTATTGACCACCGTAGGTTAGTACTACAGGCTAATTGAACGACAGCCATAACTTCTGCTGATAACCCCAACAGGGTTCCATACTTTATTGACAAATGACCATGTTGGCGACGGCTGTTATTGATCAAACGTTTGAAGAAGCATTGATCCCTGATTATTTGACAAAATGTTTCATACTGGAATTAACTGTAACTGCGTTCAAACAATAAATGATATTGACGTTCACAATTCACTGTTATTAGACATACATCTTCGAAAGATGTTTCTATTATGTAATGTATTATACTCCTGCTGCTGCTACTGCTACCATTATGAATAATGGTCGTAATAGGAATAAGATTGATGAAAAACATTGAAGATCTCGCTGTCGAAACCTCACATTTCCATCCCAAATACCAAGTTGTCCGACTCCCAACTGTTCCTGGTACCTTAGGGCGGTGGGGTAGCCAAGTGGTTAAAGCGTTCGCTCGTCACGCCGAAGACCCAGGTTCGATTCCCCACATGCGTGAAGTCCATTGTGGTGTCTGTCTCTCAACGTGATATTGCTGGAATATTGCTAAAAACTGCGTAAAACTAAACTCAATCCTGGTACCTTAGGATTGAAATCACTTTACTGACACTGGGAGAGTGCCCAGATATGCTGCCCCAAACACAGCTCTTCTGACACTCGGGGAAAAACAGAGGGCTGTAGAGTTTGGAAGTGTTGTAGTGGTCCACCTTCTGAGATGCGGGTAGATGAGCTGATGATGAGCCTAACCAGCCTGACTTAATTTATTTCGTATAATCTGTAAAATAAAATTACTTATTATGATAATAATAATGTGGTTTGGTGAACATGTGAGTGAGTGATTTGGGTTTTATGCTGCTTTTAGCAATATTCCAGCAATATCACGGCGGGGGGACACCAGATAAGCTTCACACATCTACCCATGTGGGGAATCGAACCCGGGTCTTCAATGTGAAGAGCGAACGCTTTAACCACTGGGATACCCCACAGAATCTGGGAGGACATGTATAATAGCGACGGACAGTTAGTGAGTGAATGTTGTTTAATGCCGCCGTTAGCATTATTACGGGTATATCGCGACGGCATTTCAGTGTTCGAATCTTGGGCAAACCGACTGGACAAATGACCAACAGGATAGGCTGATAAACAATCAGCAAGGCCAGACATACTAACCACCCAGGGGCGGTGAGGTAGTCTAGAGGTTAAAACGTCCGCCCGTCACGCTGAAGACCTGGGTTCGATTCCCCACATGGGTACAATATGTGAAGTCCATTTCTGGTGTCCCCGCCGTGATATTCCTGGAATATTGCTAAAAGCGGCGTAAAACCATACTAACTCACTAACCACCCAATACCCACATCAGCGTAGACTGCTGGTGACCCTGGCGTACTTTGACCAAGGAAGGGTGCAATATATTGAACGACATATGAAGCCCATTCTTCCTTTATTTTTGGAATATTGCTGAAATGGGATAAAAATACTTAATTATTATGTTACGTAGTGGAATAAGATGGTTAAAGCCTTCGCTCGTCACGCTGAAGACCCTAGTTCGATTCGCCACATGGGTCAAATGTGTGAAGCAAATTTCTGGTGTCCTCTGCCGTGATATTGCTGGAATATTGCTAAAAGCGGCCTAAAACCCAAGTCACTCACTCACTCTCCAATAATAGTTGTAAGCAGTATTATCTTAGCTGCTTGTTCAAATATGATACATATTAATATACTTGGCTGTGATATACGTATTTACATTATGAAAGTAATAAGAAGTAAATATTGTTAACTTCCGGAAAGACGAAGAACTGATATAATGAAGTCTAATTCCTGCGAAATATGCTATACGCGTAATACTTTGTTTATAGGAAAAGACGAGGAACAGGATCGGTTGGTCAGGTACGCTGACTTGGTTACCACATGTCATCGTATCCCAATTGCTCATGATGTTGATCACTGGATTGTCTGGTCCAGGCTCGATTATTTACATACCGCCACCATATAGCTGGAATATTGCTGAGTGCGGCGCCCAAGGCAGACCAGAGATTCAGAACCTTGGAAAATCTAGACTTGCTTCATTTAGGGCTTTAGCACTGCATACTGTGGTTCAGGGACTGTGAGACAGACTAGCCGTGCAGCTGTACCACCCGATCTGTTTTATTCGCCTCTCGTACCACAAGCATAGGTTATCGAGACCAACATCACAACCCAGAATCCGCCTTTAACTCTCTAAATATAAATGGCCAGACTAAGCCACATGAAACCCCTCTTCCGACGATAATTTTGTTTCAAATATAAAATCCCTCATATTCTGGTTTTAATGTACAATTAATCATATTATCAAATAGAGTTGAACACGTACCCTCAAGCCATATTAAGTATCTTCAGATCTGTCTTGCAAAGAAACATGAAATCGAAACTCAAGAAGGTTATTAAACTGAGATATAAACGGTCAAATTATTGGACCCACACACACATCCGTAAACAGTTTAATCACGTCTGCAGGAAATCAAGTATAAACGCATCCCAGGCATGATTACCACTCAAGTCCTTGGTAAACGTTGAGATTTGAGCAGAAGTATTTGTATAAGACATAAACTGTATATGTAAATAGTCGCTGCGCATCGTATCGACTTGTTTACCGTCTGCAAGCACCTGCTGTGGAGAGACCTGTCACTCAATTGCCAGGTGTCGATTGCAATGACTGCCTGTAGCTGAACGATTAAAGTCGCCGCAGTTGTCTGCCTAACGGTGTATTATCATTCTGTAACTATTATTCATTTATACATTCATAATAACCAATTATCACGTTTTATCATGTATAACTATTATTCATTTATACATTGCATGATAACCAATTACCACTTTTTATCTTTTATAAAGTCCATTATTCATATATACATTCAGAATAACTAATATCACGTTTTATCATTTATAACTATCTTTCATTTATGCATTACATGAAAACCAATTACCGCGTTTTATCTTTTGTAACTATTATTCATTTATACATTCATAATAACCAATTATCACGTTTTATCAGTCTCTATCATTCATTTATATATAACATGGTAACCAATTACAACGACAAGCACAAATTACTACCAATACTTGTATGCTTTAATTGCTATACAAATATACCATTTGTGAATGAAAACATGGCCATTATGGGTAATATTGTGAATATAATGTGTAAAAGATCGACAGTAATTATCCATTTACAATTGTAGTGAGTTAGTGAGTTGGGTTTTAGCAATATTCCAGCAACATCGCGGCGAGGGGACACCAGAAATGGGCTTCACACATTGTACCCTTGTGGGGAATCGAACCCGAGCCTTTGGCGAACGCTTTGACCACGAGGCTACCCCATCCCCCCCTTTTACAATTGTAATCAGCCGGGCTAAAGAACGAATACATATTTGATGGTGGCTAAACTGAAACAAACCAGAACTATTTTGTCGATGAATATATTGACTGGGGTATCGTATATGGCTGTGTTTTAAACCTTAAATCAGCAACGTTTTATCGACTGCGTTTAGCATGGTAAGGTTGTAATGGTTAAAGTCCCTAAGAAGTTTCAATTTACAACTGGATTTATCTTAACAAAATATATCATATATGATTTATGATAGAAATTCCATCTTATTTTATATGGGAGGCAAGTGACGTGTTGAATAATAAACATGGATCTGTCTGTTGTATAAAATAGATTGAGGAAAGTTGCCTCAGTAACTTGTATATTGTTTTGGCAATGAAAGTATTTTTAGTTGAAAAACGTATTCATAAAAGAATAAAGATTGTTTATGGTTGCGATACTATTGTAAATACATTTGGTAAATATGGAAGATTTACATTTACAAGTGCTTCTTTCATGAATGATCATGGAGCGATTTGTAACATGTAAGACGATTTAACATATATAGACCAGTGAAAAAAACGATTTGAATAATAGAGTAGTTTATGTGTTTGCAAAAAAAGATAATAGATTCTGTATACGGTGTCATAAATATGTCTGAAAAATGCTACTTTGAATAAAAAAAGCAAACTGCTTCACAAAACATGATCAGAGGGTGAACTAACGTTCACAACCATTACAACGTTGGTGAAACCCACGAGCGCGGGCATGGTGCGCGCGCACGCACGCACGCACGCACACACACACAACATAAATGTATGTGTGTGTATATGTGTGCTGTGAGAGGGAGGGAGAAAGAAAAAGGAGGGAGAGAGAAGCTAGAGAGAGAGAGACGGGGGAAGGGGGAGGTGCACTCTCGTTTTCAGTCGTCGAAGATTCCGATTATCTTTCTCTCTCTCTCTCTTTCTCTTTCTCTCTCTCTCACACACACACACTCGGGCGTGTTTGGGTGTGATATCGAGATTATAGCAGCCGTTTCCTGTTACTATCTGTCATGCATTCATGGCAATGTTGTTATGATAATATGATCATGAAATGATCAAGCGACCACCAGTAGTGCTATGTCCAGACCCCAACCAGCCTGTGCTGGTCATATGTGGGGCGAGTCAGGAATGAGCGGGTGGTCAGGGTAGGCGTGGTAGTGCTACCTCCACAACGACTTGGCCATGACAGTATATCATGTTTGTGTTTGGGCGACAACTACTCTGCTGCTGACGATGATGATGGGGAAGCGGTGGTGATGATGATGATGGTGGTGATGATGGTGGTGGTGGTGATGGTGGTGGTGGTGGTGATGATGATGATGATGATGATGGTGATGATGATGGTGATGATGATGATGCTGATGGTGGTGGTGGTGGTGGTGATGATGATAATGATGATGATGATGATGATGATGATGATGGTGGTGGTGATGATGATGATGATGATGATGATGATGATGATGATGATGATGATGATGATGATGGTGGTGATGATGATGATGATGATGATGATGATGATGATGATGGTGATGGTGATGATGATGATGTTGGTGGTGGTGGCGGTGGTGGTGGTTATGATGGTGAGGATGAAAAGGAGTAGGAGGCTTACAGCTTATAATAACAACCACCGTTCTGATGTGATAAATGGTGACTGGAATACAAGTAGGGTGCGCCACATTGAGCCGCCCCCAAAGTCCCAAGGCGTCATTCAGCTCGGCAGACTGATTACATCTCCGGGACGGCTGACTCCCACTTCTTTATTCGCTATTTATTGAGACAGATGCACTGGTTTGGACCAAAAATACTCCTCTAATAAAAATAAATATGGGTCTGCAGTGTCGCTTTAAAAAAAATAAACACTGCCTGTTTCATATATGGGACGGTATCTTCGTTCACTAGCCCGGGGAAATAGAGCCATTAGGTGAAGAAAGTGCCTTTTTATTGGTGAATGTTATTGGATGCGGCCTCGTTGTGAATACACAGAACCTGTCTGGTTACAGCTGTAGATGTATGGCGTCATAGGAGCCATGGGTTCACTTTTGAGGCATCGGCACCGATCAATACGATGTGAGGAGCTCGTCATCCATGGTGGCGAAGCTTGTCATCCGTGCGGGGCTCCACAGGAGGAAACCAGCAACGCAGGAGCGCTTCGAGTGGAAACTCACAGAAACGTTGGGGGTCGTTTGTGGTGGCTTTACCCTGAAAAAAGGTGTGAGTGATTGGTTGTATCTGTATGTCATAACTAATATTGGGATATCACAAACATTCGTGAGCACTGATTTCGGAGATTTCATGGCAAGCAGTCAGGGGCACTGGTTTGGAGGATGGCTTATAGTCAGGGGCACTGATTTGGGGGATGACCTATAGTCAGAGGCACTGATTTGGGGGATGGCTTATAGTCAGGGACGCTGATTTGGAGGATGGCTTATATAGTCAGGGGCACTGATTTGGAGGATGGCTTATAGTCAGGGGCACTGATTTGGAGGATGACTTATAGTCAGGGGCACTGATTTGGAGGATGGCTTATAGTCTGGGACGCTGATTTGGAGGATGGCTTATAGTCAGGGGCGCTGATTTTGGAGGATGGCTTATAGCCAGGGGCGCTGATTTTGAGGATGGCTTATAGTCAGGGACACTGATTTGGAGGATGGCTTATAGTCTGGGGCACTGATTTGGAGGATGGCTTATAGTCTGGGGCACTGATTTGGAGGATGGCTTATAGTCTGGGGCACTGATTGGGGGATGGCTTATAGTCTGGGGCACTGATTTGGAGGATGGCTTATAGTCTGGGGCACTGATTGGGGGATGGCTTATAGTCGGGGCACTGATTTGGAGGATGGCTTATAGTCAGGGGCACTGATTTGGAGGATGGCTTATAGTCTGGGGCACTGATTGGGGGATGGCTTATAGTCAGGGGCACTGATTTGGAGGATGGCTTATAGTCTGGGGCACTGATTGGGGGATGGCTTATAGTCCGGGGCACTGATTTGGAGGATGGCTTATAGGCTTATAGGCAGGGACACTGACTTGGAGGATGGCTTATAGTCCGGGGCACTGATTGGGGGATGGCTTATAGTCCGGGGCACTGATTTGGAGGATGGCTTATAGTCTGGGGCACTGATTTGGAGGATGGCGTATAGTCAGGGACACTGATTTGGAGGATGGCTTATAGTCAGGGGCACTGATTTGGAGGATGACTTATAGTCAGGGCACTGATTTGGAGGATGGCTTATAGTCTGGGGGATGGCTTATAGTCTGGGGCGCTGATTTGGAGGATGACTTATAGTCAGGGGGCACTGATTTGGAGGATGGCTTATAGTCAGGGGCACTGATTGGGAGGATGACTTATAGATGACTTATAGTCAGGGCACTGATTTGGAGGATGGCTTATAGTCTGGGACGCTGATTTGGAGGATGGCTTATAGCCAGGGGCGCTGATTTTGAGGATGGCTTATAGTCAGGGACACTGATTGGGGGACGCTGATTTGGAGGATGGCTTATAGTCAGGGGCACTGATTGGGAGGATAACTTATAGTGAGGGGCACTGATTTGGAGGATGGCTTATAGTCTGGGACGCTGATTTGGAGGATGGCTTATAGCCAGGGGCGCTGATTTTGAGGATGGCTTATAGTCAGGGACACTGATTGGGGGACGCTGATTTGGAGGATGACTAATAGTCAGGGGCACTTATTTGGAGGATGACTTATAGTCAGGGGCACTGATTTGGAGGATGGCTTGTAGTCAGGGGAACTGATTTGGAGGATGACTTATAGTCAGGGGCACTGATTTGGAGGATGGCTTATAGTCTGGGGCGCTGATTTTGGAGGATGGCTTATAGCCAGGGGCGCTGATTTTGAGGATGGCTTATAGTCAGGGACACTGATTGGGGGACGCTGATTTGGAGGATGACTTATAGTCAGGGGCACTTATTTGGAGGATGACTTATAGTCAGGGACACTGATTTGGAGGATGGCTTATAGTCAGGGGCACTGATTTGGAGGATGGCTTATAGTCTGGGGCACTGATTTGGAGGATGGCTTATAGTCCGGGGCACTGATTTGGACGATGGCTAATAGTCAGGGGCACTGATTTGATGATGACTTATAGTCAGGGGCACTGATTGGGGGACACTGATTGGGGGACGCTGATTTGGAGGATGGCTTATAGTCAGGGGCACTGATTTGGAGGATGACTTATAGTCAGGGGCACTGATTTGGAGGATGACTTATAGTCAGGGGCACTGATTTGGAGGATGGCTTATAGTCAGGGGCACTGATTTGGAGGATGACTTATAGTCAGGGGCACTGATTTGGAGGATGACTTATAGTCAGGGGCACTGATTTGGAGGATGACTTATAGTCAGGGGCACTGATTTGGGGGATGGCTTATAGTCAGGGGCACTGATTTGGGGGATGGCTTATAGTCAGGGGCACTGATTTGGGGGATGACTTATAGTCAGGGACGCTTGTTTGTGTGTGTGTGTGTGTGTGTGTGTGTGTGTGTGTGTGTGTGTGTGTTTTGTGTGTGTGTGTGTGTGTGTGTTAGAAATTTGAGTTGAAAAAGAGCCCCACCGTGACGGAAATTCAGATTGGTCCTGCTTCATTTGGGCCTTGCATTAGAGTATGTGTAAGATAGAAGGGGCAATAATGGGGTTAAGAGACTGTGAGACAGACTAATCTTCGGGTAAGCAAATTCATTCTAGCCCTTGCTGCTTGGAATATCACAAATGGCCTCACTATCATGTGTGAATTCATTCAATTAATAGAAAATTGACCCAAGTCCGAGCCATTCAAATTCAGCACCTTGTCCTTAGAGTCTGTGTCACAGCCCCAGAACCACATTATTTTCCCTTATGCCTATCCCTTTCTTCTATGCTATAGCGCTAAATGAAGCAAGTCTAGATTTCTTTTCAATTTAAACGGAGGGATTTGTGTCCTGTCAATCAGCGTCAGTCTACCTGTCCTCAGTGTTCTTTCATTTACAGACAGCCACTACACTGATTCATGTTACAGTGAGTGAGTGAGTGAGTTTAGTTGTACGCCGCTTTTAGCAATATTTCAGCAATATCACGGCGGGGGACACCGGAAATGGGCTTCACACATTGAAGCCATGTGGGCAATCGAACCCGGGTCTTCGGTGTGACGAGCGAACGCTTTAACTGCTAGTATACCCCATCGCCCCGATTCCTGTTCCAGTCTGACTTTACTAGGAAATGAATCATTCTAACGCTATCATTGCAGTGCCGGGATTTCTGACAAACGGAATGCGTCGATCGTGTATCTCTTTTCTGTATAACAACTGTGGAATGCCGACGGTTTATTTTTGCTGTAAACTGGCTAGTTATGATCTCTTGGGCGAACATAGACTCCGTCTTTTGTAAACATAATAAATAATTATTTTCTAGAAGTTTATTCAACTGTTGCACCTGACGCAAATCGGAAAATTAAACACGGTATTATCAGCGGCATGGCCCGTCTGCCCTCAGGAGTCTCTGGAACGCTTTGAACGACAGCTATGTATATCGCGGGGCGGTGGGGGTAGCCTGGTGGTTAGAGCGTTCGCTCGTCACTCCGAAGACTGGGTTCGATTCCCCACATGGGTACAATGTGTAAACCCATTTCTGATGTCCCGCGCCTTGATATTGTTGGAATATTGCGAAAAGCAGCGGAAAACCTCACTCACTCACTCACTCATTATGTGTATCTCAGCGTTGCGTCACACACCGTTTCTTGTGTTTGCATTGATGAATCTTATGGGCGAACATGATGACGCCCTGAAATTATAGAGGACATATTTTTGGCAGTAAGGAATGGTATTTATATGTTTTGAATTGTTAAAACGTAGATTCCAACACTCTCGTGAATGTGCTATGTCTATATGATGACGACGTTCCTCCTGTATAGCCTACTGTTGTTTCGTGAACGTTTTTCCACAGGAAACTAAAAGTGAATGAGTGGATGAATGTCAACCACTTCATCGGGGGTAGCTCGTTACTTTATACGCTAAATATTTCTAAAGCAATGGTGGGTATGTCTGCATGATGAGGATGTTCATCGTGTGCTGGTGTCTGTATCATGAGGATGTTCATCCTGTGCTGGTGTCTGTAGAATGAGGATGTTCATCTTGTGCTGGTGTCTGTAGAATGAGGATGTTCATCCTGTGCTGGTGTCTGTAGAATGAGGATGTTCATCCTGTGCTGGTGTCTGTATCATGAGGATGTTCATCTTGTGCTGGTGTCTGTATCATGAGGATGTTCATCTTGTGCTGGTGTCTGTATCATGAGGATGTTCATCTTTTGCTGGTGTCTGTATCATGAGGATGTTCATCCTGTGCCGATGTCTGTATCATGAGGATGTTCATCCTGTGCCGATGTCTGTAGAATGAGGATGTTCATCCTGTGCTGGTGTCTGTAGGATGAGGATGTTCATCCTGTGCTGGTGTCTGTAGAATGAGGATGTTCATCTTGTGCTGGTGTCTGTATCATGAGGATGTTCATCTTTTGCTGGTGTCTGTATCATGAGGATGTTCATCCTGTGCCGATGTCTGTATCATGAGGATGTTCATCCTGTGCTGGTGTCTGTAGAATGAGGATGTTCATCCTGTGCTGGTGTCTGTAGGATGAGGATGTTCATCCTGTGCTGGTGTCTGTAGAATGAGGATGTTCATCTTGTGCTGGTGTCTGTATCATGAGGATGTTCATCCTGTGCCGATGTCTGTAGGATGAGGATGTTCATCCTGTGCTGGTGTCTGTAGGATGTTCATGTCTAGGATGATGTTCATCCTGTGCCGTTCATCTGTGTGTCTGTATCATGAGTGTCTGTATCATGAGGATGTTCATCTTGTGCTGGTGTCTGTATCATGAGGATGTTCATCCTGTGCCGATGTCTGTATCATGAGGATGTTCATCCTGTGCTGGTGTTCTGTGTGCCGGTGTCATGAGGATGTTCATCTTGTGCTGGTGTCTGTATCATGAGGATGTTCATCTTTTGCTGGTGTCTGTATCATGAGGATGTTCATCCTGTGCCGATGTCTGTATCATGAGGATGTTCATCCTGTGCTGGTGTCTGTAGAATGAGGATGTTCATCTTGTGCTGGACTCTGTATCATGAGGATGTTCATCCTGTGCCGATGTCTGTAGAATGAGGATGTTCATCCTGTGCTGGTGTCTGTAGGATGAGGATGTTCATCCTGTGCTGGTGTCTGGAGGATGAGGATGTTCACCCTGTGCCGATGTCTGTAGGACGAGGATGTTCATCCTGTGCTGATGTCTGTATCATGCGGATGTTCATTCTGTGCTGATGTCTGTATGATGTGGGTGTTCATCCTGTACTGGTGTGTGCATGATCAGGATGTTCATCGTGTGCTGGTGTCCAATTATATTTACGTCGTGATCATGGTAATGGTTGTGGTAAAACTGATGCTAATCATTATTAATAATGACATCGCGAATATCCATAAATTTATGTCCGCCACCCACTATTTCCTTGCACCACATTATCATGTTCCAAATGACAAATCCATCCACACTGAAACTCAAAATGCCGACACAATGATGGATAAAACACTCAACAACAGAACGTCTTTCTTGTCAACCGAAACGTTAAATCATTTCCCCAAATTTGACACAGAAACATTAAAACAGTCGACTTTTTATGATATATTGTGCTTGAGTCCCTTGAGACTTTATGATCTCGGTGACAGCCTTACATCATTGCTGACTTTCCATCACCAGCGGTACAAGTGTCGTCTGCTGTGGCTTCTCCGAATACATGAGGCAGATGTCTATTCTCCCAGACAGCACATATCAAACACATGCAGTGCATATGTCAGAACATATATTTCCAAATGATTAGCTTATCATATCATGTTATATTTGGGATTACCATTTCTTAGTAAAGTACAGATTCTAGTACTTTTTGTTGGGTTGAGTCCCATCCTGGATTCGAACCCACACCCTCAGAGTCAGGCACCTGATCAGCTGCCTAACCCGTTCACAACTTTCTAAATGGCATTGTGTAATCATATTCTTAGCTACAACGAATCTAATTGAGCACCAGAGTAAGGATTAACTTCCTATTGTATTGAGAGTCGTTCTATTGATGCCAACTTTGTAAGAGTTATCAGAATAGATGGCTAGGCATGTCTATAAGTCTGTCTCACAGTCCCGGAAACATTGTTTTCCTTACCGCCCGACCCTCACTGTAATGTTAAAGTCCTAATGAAACAATTTTAGATTTGCCATTGGTTCACTGGTGCATTTATTTCCCAATTTGGATGGAATTGCTTGTTTCTTATTGAAATTATACATTTTCAGAGACAAGCATCAGAATATCATGTCTAGAAAAGATCTGAAATTAATAAAATGTCCAGTTATGCAAAACACTCATTATCCAGTTCCATTGCTTTGTGGGGCCCATCAATCAAACCGTGCAAGTCGATAACCATCTGAGTGTTGTATGGCTGAATCCCTGAAAACTTAATTATAATCTGCCTCTTTGACACGGCGTTGTTACACCTTGGCTGAATGGCAAGTGCTCTCTTGGTTTCCAGTCTATTATTATCTCCATTCTGTGTTGATAAATACCAAGGACCAATTCGCCAAGGGAGATTCTTTTCGGAAGTGACATCATCACCCCATCGCTCTGAACTCGAATGTAGCGCTGAATTTCTCTCGCTCGTGTGAGTAATATGATTGGACGGTTTTTCGCCTTGTGCTGATCGAATCAGGCTGAAAACGAAGTTACTATAGCTAATGGGTCCATGGTATACTGGCGCAAAAGAAAGTACACAGCTGGATTATTATCCCACACAAAACGTAAATAGTTTGAAAAGTGTTTTCAGTGGGACTTACACAACGATGTTTGTGACTTGTAAGTAACAATCAAAAGAGTTTTGAAAATATTTACGTTTTTTGTTAAATAATCCCCCAAAAGAGATGTGTACTTTCTTTTGTACATCAGTTCATTTAAACAGAATGACGATCAATTGCACTGGATACTCGATGAAAGTGAACTTCCAACGAGTCAGAACAAGTGAAACCAATGACTGGATATGTAAGCATCGATGTAACCCGCTCAAGTGCGTGTACCGAGACTGTCGTATTTTGGAGTGACTCTCACCTGACGAGGGGCGGTGGGGTAGCTTAATGGTTAAAGCGTTGGCTCATCATGCCGAAGGCCCGGGTTCGATTCACCACATGGATTTAATCTGGTGTCTCTCGCCGTAATATTGCTTAAGCGGCGTAAAACCATACTCACTCTCTCACTCTTAACAGACTAATTAGGAATAATCCCGCTTGTCACTCGAGCTCCTTTTTGTTTTATGAACTAAATTGTCGGACAAAACATACCATAGACCCTTATTTTGTGGTTTCTCAGAATAGAAAAAGGAAAATAGTTATTCGATGAGAATGTATTTGATAGTGGTATCATAGTTGGAGTTTTTACCGTTACGTTTGCAGAGTTTCGGCGACTTTCTCAAAAAGTTGTATCCGCCCCTGGTAAAGTATTTTTGTTAAATCATATTTCTAAGCGGATATTTCCTTTTACCAGCCAGTCTAGTATTATTCACCCATAGGAGTTATGTCCCCCTGATTCTGAGCCAAAAAAAGGCCCGTAATGCCATGTTCATCGTTAGAGCCGTCTGGCTGGAAACAACATGTGAGCTGGTGGGCTGCCTTCTGTTAAAATGTTCAAACACATATTGAAACAACTGACACGTGAATCTCCATCATAACGACATAATGGAACCTGAGACATTTAACAATAAATAAGAGCAAGGCTGTCTGTTGATTAAAACCGAGGTTAATTATAATTTGGAACCAAACACTCAGTGTCTGTTTTCGGCGGTGATTTCATGATTTGAAACCTCTGACTGACATAAGAACCAAGTTTGTTTTGTTGTTTACAAAATGAAAGTAATCAGTCTCAATATTTGTTGGTCTGTCTCAGTCCCTGAACCACAACATTTTCCCTGCTGCCTAACCCTGCCTGCAATGCTAAAGCCCTATATGAAGCAAGTCTAGATTTCCTCAGGTTCAGGGGCGGTGGGGTAGCCTAGTGGTTAAAGCGTTCGCTCGTCACGCCGAAGACCCGGGTTCTTTTCCCCACATGGGTACATTGTGTGAAGCCCATTTCTGGTGTCCCCCGCCGCGATATAGCTGGAATATGGTTAAACGCGGCGAAAAACTGAACTCACTCACTCACTCACTCCTCAGGTTCAGGAATCTCTGGTCTCCCTGGGGCTCCTTTTCAATTTAAATGGGTTTATTTGCTACTATTAAAAATAAAATTATATACATTCAGAGACTAAGCGTTAGTCAACTGGGTTGTTCGTGGATTCGCCTGTGAAACACAAGGCCTGGTTCGAATCCAAAGGGAAAATATAAAGCTCCCGGTATCCCCAAACCATTTTAATACACATGCACATCTGTCAACTCAAACCACGCTCATATACTGTAAGCTTTCAAAGGAACTCTCCCTTGTTGACAACGTAACTCGAACATGTGGGTAACAGCGTGTATTAGGACTGTCGACCTGAAGCAGTGACTCTACTTGACGTTTGACTTCAATGAATGCTCCCTTCCACACTGGGCCACATTCTTCATGTTCCTCAGACGAACCACAATACCAGTCAGACCTGTTCGCAGCGACGTTGTGTGGAGACGCTTGGGTTGGTGACATGTGATATCCACAATTTCTATCGCTTCAGTATTAGATTAACACAAACTGCGCTGCGAGAGAGGTCGACATGGGGTCTGAGCGATAGCTTACTGTTCTTTCACACAGCCATGTTTAAATGTCTCCCTTTTTTGCCCTATTGTGTAGAACAGGTCGTGAGGTCGGCGTCGTAATGTTAAATAAACACATATTTTATCACGTACTTTTTTATACTGGCAATAAATTGTTTTATAATGGTTGTTGAGTCTGAGGTTTCTGTGACACGTTTGGCTGAATAAAAAAGTGTTAAACGTGAACTCGCTGTGAACCTGTTTGTCAGTGAATATCTCACGTCAGCTAGAAAGATGTATACTGTTACCTCTCTTATTCATGGACTGTTGTTACTGCTGCTGTCGTTAGTGTTGCTGACAATTATAACAGCTCCCAATAACGGATTAATTCATTGGGTGGTTATCGTTTTTAACCCGCCATTTGCAATATTCAAGCAGTATATCGAAATGGGCTTCGCACATTGCACCCATGTGGGACTCGAACCCAGGTCTTCAGTTTGAGGAGTGAGTGAGTTCAGTTTTACGCCGCTTGTAGCAATATTCCAGCAATATCACGGCGGGAACACCAGAAATGGGCTTCACACATTGTACCCATGTGGGGAATCGAACCCGGGTCTTCGGCGTGACGAGCGAACGCTTTAACCACTTGGCTACCCCACCGCCCCTCAGTTTGAGGAGAGAACGCTAAACATGCACTCACTGTGTTTTTGTTTAAATTTCAAAATAATTGAGACAATGTTCCTGCAGTTATCCCGGTTACACAAGAACCAGGTCGCAGTTGGTGAGCGCTTCAAGCCTTGAACTAGGTTTTACGTCATTTGTAGCAATATTCCAGCAAAAAATTCTGCGGGGGACACCAGAAATGGGCTTGAAACATTGTACCCATGTGGGGAATCGAACCCGGACGAGCGAACGCTTAACCACTATAATACCTCACTGTCCGGTCTCTGTTGGATACATGATGCTAAGTAAAAGTACAGACCCGGGTTCGATTCCCCACATGGGTACACTGTGGGAAGCCCATTTCTGGTGTCCCCCGACGTGATATTGCTGGAGCACTTCTAAAACAATACCCACTAATCTTCGTCTGCAGAAGGGGTGATGGGGTAGCCTTGTGGTTAACGCGTTCGTTCATCACGCCGAAGACCCGGGCTCGATTCCCCACATGTGTAAAGCCCATTCCTGGTGTCCCCTGCCCTGGTATTGCTGGAATATTGCTGGAATATTGCTAAAACCGGTGTAAAACCAAACTCACTCGTCTCCAGAAGAGAAACAACCTCTGCCAACCTTCACGTCCACCAATAACACTTAGCCTTACAAACTGATGAAGCTCTCTTAGTGGACTTGAGCGGAAGATGAAATTGGCTCATCCAGAGCAACGACACCAATAGGACATCACCTAGCTTTTTGCAGCAACAAAAGTGCCACCTTGCAAACTAAACAATTTCCTGTACATTAAACCACGTAGACTATAATCTCGTATATCCCGGCTATTCCACTACATATGCCTTCACCAGGATCATATCCTTGTATAACTACTATCAAGACCAAGCAATTACAGACGGTATCCATAAAATAACAGAAAATGGGATAAAAATGTCGAAATCAGAAACGCAAAAGCCGTTATTGTGGCAATAATACACGAATTCCGCCATCGATCTTTCTTCCCTAATGTCCATTACTTTGTGTGGAAGTGAGAAAAAATCACCATAAAAACAATAGCACTCCAGGAGCGATGTCTCCGGGGAACGTTGTAGCAGACGACATCAACTCCCGTGATAGAAGAAACCCACTTAGCGGAACGAAGTCGAGCCAATTACTGCTGCCTTGTTTTCGGGGTATTTCTTTCCAGTCTTTGATGTCTTTGTATCCTAGGAACACCGGAGGCCAGGTTCACACCCCCGGGCAGCCCTTCCACCCCGGGGTTCTCCTCACCCAGGACACAAGGGTACGGAGTACTTACTCCGAGGTACCGTAGGTGACAAAGTGCAAGTGTGGATGAAGATATGGAGGATGGTGTTTGGATGGAGATCTTCCAGCTTCTAACTTCTTCCTAACTTCTGTTACACGTGATTGCTACTGTTTGATGTTGAACCCCCTATTTAGCAATAATCCAGCCATATTGGCTCTAGATAATCGAGTCTGGACAAACTAGTGATCGACCTCATGAGCATCGACGTACGTATTTCGTATATGATGACATGCTCCCAACCCAGTTGGGCGGTGGGGTAGCCTAGTGGTTAAGGCGTTCGCTCGTCACGTCGAAAACCCGGGTTCGATTCCCCACATGGGTACAATGTGTGAAACCCATTTCTGGTGTCTCCCGCCTTGATATTGCTGGAATATTGCTAAAAGCGGCGTAAAACCATACCCACTCTCTACCCGGAAGTTTTGGTTATTGTTGATATGTAGCCTAGACTGTGACACGGACGCCGCAACTCTTGGTTTCCTCTATCACTAAGAGAGTGAGCGAGTGTGGTTTTATGCCGCATTTTACGATGTTCCAGCAATATCAAAGCGGGAGACACCAGAAATTGGCTTCACTCATTGTGCCCATGTGGGGAATCGAACCCGGGTCTTCGGCGTGACAAGCGAACGCTTTAACCAATAAGCCCTACAGCATTTAACCTAGGTAGCGGAAATATTCGTCATTCAAGTACGGGAGGTGAATGATACTCTAAGTAAAGGAGTGTAAGCATGGTCATCTAAGTGAAGGTGGGTAAGCATGGTCATTTAAGTAATGGACAGTAAGCATGGTGATCTAAGTAAAGGAGGGTAAACATGGTAATCTAAGTGAAGGTGTGTAAGCATGGTCATCTTAGTAAAGGAGGGTAAGCATGGTGATCTAAGTAAAGGACGGTAAGCATGGCCATCTAAGTGAAGGTGTGTAAGCATGGTCATCTTAGTAAAGGAGGGTAAGCATGGTGATCTAAGTAAAGGACGGTAAGCATGGCCATCTAAGTGAAGGTGTGTAAGCATGGTCATCTTAGTAAAGGATGGTAAGAATGGTGATCTAAGTAAAGGAGGGTAAGCATGGTGATCTAAGTAAAGGACTGTAAGCATGGCCATCTAAGTGAAGGTGGGTAAGCATGGCCATCTAAGTAAAGGATGGTAAGAATGGTCATCTTAGTAAAGGATGGTAAGCATGGTCATCTAAGTGAAGGTGGGTAAGCATGGTCATTTAAGTAATGGACAGTAAGCATGGTGATCTAAGTAAAGGAGGGTAAGCACGGTAATCTAAGTGAAGGTGTGTAAGCATGGTCATCTTAGTAAAGGAGGGTAAGCACGGTAATCTAAGTAAAGGTGTGTAAGCATGGTCATCTTAGTAAAGGATGGTAAGAATGGTGATCTAAGTAAAGGACGGCAAGCATGGCCATCTAAGTGAAGGTGGGTAAGCATTGTCATTTAAGTAATGGACAGTAAGCATGGTGATCTAAGTAAAGGAGGGTAAGCACGGTAATCTAAGTGAAGGTGTGTAAGCATGGTCATCTTAGTAAAGGAGAGTAAGCATGGTGATCTAAGTAAAGGACGGTAAGCATTGTCATCCAAGTAAAGGAGCGTAAGCATGGTCATCAAGTACGGGAGGTGAATGGTCATCTAAGTAAAGTAGTGTAAGCATGGTCATCTAAATAAAGGAGTGTAAGCATGGTCATTTAAGTTAAGGAGGGTAAGCATGGTCATCTTAGTAAAGGATGGTAAGCATGGTCATCTAAGTAAAGGAGTGTGAGCATGTCCATTTAAGGCAAGGAGGATAAGCATGGTGATTTAAGTAAAGGATGGTAAGCATGGTCATCTAAGTAAAAGAGTGTAAGCATGGTCATCTAAGTATAGGAGTGTAAGCATGGTGATCTAAGTAAAAGAGTGTAAGCATGGTCATCTAAGTATAGGAGTGTAAGCATGGTCATCTAAGTAAAAGAGTGTAAGCATGGTCATCTAAGTATAGGAGTGTAAGCATGGTCATCTAAGTAAAAGAGTGTAAGCGCGGTCATTTAAGTAAAAGAGTGTAAGCATGGTCATCTAAGTGAAGGTGGGTAAGCATGGTCATCTTAGTAAAGGAGGGTTGACAGGGTCATCTAAGTGAAGGTGGGTAAGCATGGTGATCTAAGTGAAGGTGGGTAAGCATGGTCATCTTAGTAAAGGAGGGTAAGCATGGTGATCTAAGTGAAGGTGGGTAAGCATGGTCATCTTAGTAAAGGAAGGTAAGCATGGTCATCTTAGTAAAGGAGGATAAGCATGGTCATCTAAGTGAAGGTGGGTAAGCATGGTGATCTAAGTGAAGGTGGGTAAGCATGGTGATCTAAGTGAAGGTGGGTAAGCATGGTCATCTAAGTGAAGGTGGGTAAGCATGGTCATCTAAGTAAAGGAAGGTAAGCATGGTGATCTAAGTAAAGGAGGGTAAGCATGGTCATCTTAGTAAAGGAGGGTTGACAGGGTCATCTAAGTGAAGGTGGGTAAGCATGGTCATCTTAGTAAAGGAAGGTAAGCATGGTCATCTTAGTAAAGGAGGATAAGCATGGTCATCTAAGTGAAGGTGGGTAAGCATGGTGATCTAAGTGAAGGTGGGTAAGCATGGTGATCTAAGTGAAGGTGGGTAAGCATGGTCATCTAAGTGAAGGTGGGTAAGCATGGTCATCTAAGTAAAGGAAGGTAAGCATGGTGATCTAAGTAAAGGAGGGTAAGCATGGTGATCTAAGTGAAGGTGGGTAAGCATGGTCATCTTAGTAAAGGAGGGTAAGCATGGTCATCTTAGTAAAGGAGGGTAAGCATGGTCATCTAAGTGAAGGTGGGTAAGCATGGTGATCTAAGTAAAGGAGGGTAAGCATGGTCATCTAAGTAAAGGAAGGTAAGCATGGTGATCTAAGTAAAGGAGGGTAAGCATGGTGATCTAAGTGAAGGTGGGTAAGCATGGTCATCTTAGTAAAGGAGGGTAAGCATGGTCATCTTAGTAAAGGAGGGTAAGCATGGTGATCTAAGTGAAGGTGGGTAAGCATGGTCATCTTAGTAAAGGAGGGTAAGCATGGTCATCCAAGTAAAGGCTGGTCAGCATGGCATCTAAGTGAAGGTGGGTAAGCATGGTCATCTTAGTAAAGGAGGGTTGACAGGGTCATCTAAGTGAAGGTGGGTAAGCATGGTCATCTTAGTAAAGGAAGGTAAGCATGGTCATCTTAGTAAAGGAGGATAAGCATGGTCATCTAAGTGAAGGTGGGTAAGCATGGTGATCTAAGTGAAGGTGGGTAAGCATGGTGATCTAAGTGAAGGTGGGTAAGCATGGTCATCTAAGTGAAGGTGGGTAAGCATGGTCATCTAAGTAAAGGAAGGTAAGCATGGTGATCTAAGTAAAGGAGGGTAAGCATGGTGATCTAAGTGAAGGTGGGTAAGCATGGTCATCTTAGTAAAGGAGGGTAAGCATGGTCATCTTAGTAAAGGTGGGTAAGCATGGTCATCTTAGTAAAGGAGGGTTGACAGGGTCATCTAAGTGAAGGTGGGTAAGCATGGTCATCTTAGTAAAGGAGGGTTGACAGGGTCATCTGAACAAAGGAGGGTTGACAGGGTCATCTAAATAAAGGTGGGTAAGCATGGTGCTCTAAAGACGGATAAGCGTTGTTGCAAAGGAAGGTAAGCGAGGGATTGTAGGCATGGTCGTCTTGCAAAGGAGAGTATAAGCATGCAGCTCTAAGCATAGGAGAGTAAACCAAGGGATGTAGGTGTTAGGGTTAGTAGTAATGGGTAACTGGTGTCTCTGGAGCAGTTAAGGAAGCCTTCTACCGCTTCAAAGGAGATGAAGGATATACCTGTAGCTGAGGGGGACAGGTATTGTTTACAAGGCTGACTACTGTGTTCCCAGCAGCGTTAGCAGCATTCATGCCGCCGGGTAGCTCACAGTGGTTGTCTTTGCTAACACGTGGGCAAGTCAAGCCATGTTCTAGTCTTTCTCTCAGTCACTGAACCACATGTTTTCCCACTCCCCACCACAGGCCCTCGTGTCTTTGCGAACAAGATGACACCTACCAATTCTTTATTGTTATTTCTGCAAGTCGATTGAAACCCGATTTTGACCCTCAACTAAACGATCTTGACACTCATGGATGACGATATGTCCGCGTACGATGGTACCGTAGCGATCGGCAAAGCAGGCGGGTGGGGTACACCGAAGTGTCCGTCCTTGGCATAATGTATTGTACTGTGAAGCATTTCGAGTCGGGGGTCATCTCAATTATTTTTATATTTTTCTTTAATCCTCGCAAAGACACGAGGGCCTGTGTTCCGTACCGCCCTTTCTGCTAGACTAAAACCCTCCATGGAGCAAGTCTAGATTTCCTCTGGTTCTGAATCTTCCGTCTCACTTGGACTCTTTTTCAATTTAAATATCATTTTTTTTGTTTCTATCAAATCATATATATTCCGACACGTGTCATCGTATCCCAAATTGCATAGATCGATGCTCATGCTGTTGATCATTAGAATGTCTGGTCAAGACTCAATTATTTACAAACCGCCTCCATATAGGTGGAATATAGGTGGTCAGGCTCGCTGACTTGGTTGACACGTGTCCTCGTATCCTAATTGCGTATATAAATGCTCAATCTGTTGATCACTGGATTGTCTGGTCCAGACTGGATTATTTACAGCCGCCATATAGCTGGAATATTGCTGAGTGCGGCGTAAAACAACAAACCAATCCAAACCATGCTGATCAATCTTTGTTAAATGTAATCCCGAGCATTCCGAGCAACTTATTTTGGTATGACGACAGACACCTCCGGGCAGACGCTCTTTCCACTAGACTACATCGAGTGAAGTGAGGGCAATAGAAGCGTTGTAATTGTAATAAGGATGATGACAATGGCCATGTTGATGTTACTGGTGGTCGTGACGGTAACAGTAATGTTATGTTTCGAAAGATAACTTGTATTCATGATTAAGGTGGTGATGATGATGGCGTTGATGATGATGATGATGATGATCTAAACTGAAGTGTTGTTGACAACTTTCAGGATAATGCATCAATGAGGACGTTACGATTGTGCTAACACTGATGATAAGGATGATGATGATGATGATGATGATGATGATGATGATGATGATGATGATATGTAGGTATTGTTGACAACTTTCAGGATAATTAATCAATGAGGACGCTAAGATTGCAATAAAAGCGGTGGTGGTGATGATGGTGATGATGATGATGATGATGATGATGATGATGATGATGATGATGATGATGATGGACACGGGAGATTTAATAGGAGAGTGCTAAAACATACAACAATTCCATCATCACTTTCAAAGTGTACAGTCAATAAACGAAACACTTCAAGGTCTAGCTGGCATGTACCACTGACAGTGGCGCACAGAAGACTGGAAGCTTTCGGAACTGTTACTGCGAGTATTTCATATGTTTGGACAACACCTCGAATCGGGTTAAACACGACCCCGACACAACCCAAGCCTCCTAACCCAGCGCCAAGTCCGTATAATAACAGTGGGAATGTGGAGAGTAAATACCAGCCCGTATCATAAATATATCCTATCCCGTTATCCGCCAGTTTCATCAGCAAGTACATCACAGATACGACTCGTGCCACATTCCTCCTCTGCATCCGCTGCCAATTTCATCCAAGACATTCAGTCTTGTATGGTTTAGGGTATGTCAGGCTCGGAGCAGCTCGTTACACAGTACACCCTCACACGTCAAGCAGTGTCAGGCCAGTGTTGAGAGCCTCGCGCAGCATGTTCTGTTGAATATCTAAGGAGGGAAGAGCAAGCCTTGTCGTACAATAAGACACGAGGGAGATGAGCCGGCGAAACACAAAGGGAGAAAACTTGATACAAAACAAGCGGCTTGGTGTAGACAGGTGGCTGCATGCTTAAGACGCCTCCAATACTCTCCTCGCATAAGCTTTCAATCTGGTCGGGAGTCGCATCCGCTGAAGACGTTGCCTCTAACAGCCTGAGAATGTAAATAGTCCGATCTGAGTCGCGGATCAATACAGAGCGCCGGAACAAAGAGGTCTCGTCTTCATCCGCGTACGCCGAGTCAAATATAGTGGAATGAGTTCCTGATTGATGGCCAAGGGTTGGCTCAGGAAATAGGGCTAACTGCGTGTAGCAGTGCTTGAGGCGGCAGGATGAGTGCTGGATAGGGGGGCACATGGAATGTCGTGTGTGTGGCAGCATATTCCTTTGTAATAGGGAGGAAGATAAATTGATGTAAGGGTTGGGTGGTCATGTCTTCCAGTGCCCTGGGTGTTGGTATAATAATGTATTCTGCTTATAGGATGTTGGTATATTGGTATATTCTGCGTATGGGATGTATAATGGTGGTATATTGGTGTTTTCTACATATAGGGTGTTTGATGGTCGTATATTGGTGTTTTCTACATGTAGTAAGTGAGTGAGTTTAGTTTTACGCCGCACTCGGCAACATTCCAGCTATATGGCGGCGGTCTGTAAAACGAGTCTGGACCAGACAATCCAGTGATCATCAGCATGAGCATCGATCTGCGCAATTGGGAACCGATGACATATGTTAACCAAGTCAGCGAGCCTGACCACCCGATCCCATTAGTCGCCTCTTACGACAAGCATGGGTTACTGAAGATCAATTCTAGCCCGGACCGTCATGGTGTTTTCTACATATAGGGTGTTTGATGGCAATATATACAGTGTGTGGTGTAAGGATATACTGGATTGTTCATTTACGGGGTGTGGTGTAAGGATATATTTGATTATTCATTCACAGGGTGTGGTGTAAGGATATATTTGATTATTCATTCACAGATAGTGGTGTAAGGATATATTTGATTATTCATTCACAGATAGTAGTGTCAGGATATATTTGATTATTCATTCACAGATAGTGGTGTAAGGAGATATTGGATTGTTCATTTACAGGGTGTGGTGTAAGGATATACTGGCTTATTCATGTGCAGGGTGTGGTGTAAGGATATACTGGCTTATTCATGTTGCATGGGTGTGGTGTAAGGATATATTGGCTTATTCATTAGGGGTGTGGTGTAAGGATATGTGGTGTAAGGATATATTGGCTTATTCAATCAAAGGGTGTGGTGTAAAGATATACTGGCTTATTCATGTGCAAGGTGTGGTGTAAGGATATATTGGGTTTTTTATTTACCGGGTCAGGTGTCAGGATATATTGGCTTATTCATTCACAGATAGTGGTGTAAGGATATATTGGCTTATTCATTTACAGGGTGTGGTGTAAGGATATATTGGCTTATTCATTTACAGGGTGTGGTGTAAGGATATATTGGCTTATTCATTTACAGGATGTGGTGTAAGGATGTATTGGCTTATTCATTTGCAGGGTGTGGTGTAAGGATATATTGGCTTATTCATTTGCAGGGTGTGGTGTAAGGATATATTGGCTTATTCATTTACAGGGTGTGGTGTAAGGATATATTGGCTTATTCATTCACAGGGTGTGGTGTAAGGAGGATGTGGTGTAAGGAGATTATTATTCATTTACAGGATGTGGTGTAAGGATATATTGGCTTATTCATTTACAGGATGTGGTGTAAGGATATATTGGCTTATTCATTTACAGGGTGTGGTGTAAGGATATATTGGCTTATTCATTTACAGGGTGTGGTGTAAGGATATATTGGCTTATTCATTACAGGGTGTGGTGTAAGGATATATTGGCTTATTCATTTACAGGGTGTGGTGTAAGGATTATGCAGGTGTAAGGATATATTGGCTTATTCATTTACAGGGTGTGGTGTAAGGATATATTGGCTTATTCATTTACAGGGTGTGGTGTAAGGATATATTGGCTTATTCATTTACAGGGTGTGGTGTAAGGATATACTGGCTTATTCATTCACAGGGTGTGGTGTAAGGATATATTGGCTTATTCATTCACAGGGTGTAGTGTAAGGATATATTGTTTTTTTTATTTACCGGATCAGGTGTCAGGATATATTGGCTTATTCATTTGCAGGGTGTGGCGTAAGGATGTATTGGCTTATTCATTCACAGGGTGTGGTGTAAGGAGATATTGGATTGTTCATTTACAGGGTGTGGTGTAAGGATATATTGGCTTATTCATTTACATTGGCTTATTCAGGGTGTGTGTAAGGATATATTGGCTTATTTCATGTGCAGGGTGTGGTGTAAGGATGTATTGGCTTATTCATTCACAGGGTGTGGTGTAAGGATATATTGGCTTATTTCATGTGCAGGGTGTGGTGTAAGGAGATATTGGATTGTTCATTTACAGGGTGTGGTGTAAGGATGTATTGGCTTATTCATTCACAGGGTGTGGTGTAAGGATATATTAGCTTATTCATTAGCTTATTCATGTGCAGGGTGTGGTGTAAGGATGTATTGGCTTATTCATTCACAGGGTGTGGTGTAAGGATGTATTGGCTTATTTCATGTGCAGGGTGTGGTGTAAGGATGTATTGGCTTATTCATTTACAGGGTGTGGTGTAAGGATGTATTGGCTTATTTCATGTGCAGGGTGTGGTGTAAGGATGTATTGGCTTATTCATTCACAGGGTGTGGTGTAAGGATGTATTGGCTTATTCATTCACAGGGTGTAGTGTAAGGATGTATTGGCTTATTTCATGTGCAGGGTGTGGCGTAAGGATATATTTGCTTATTTCATGTGCAGGGTGTGGTGTAAGGATGTATTGGCTTATTTATTCACAGGGTGTGGTGTAAGGATATATTGGCTTATTTCATGTGCAGGGTGTGGTGTAAGGATGCATTGGCTTATTCATTCACAGGGTGTGGTGTAAGGATGTATTGGCTTATTCATTCACAGGGTGTGGTGTAAGGATGTATTGGCTTATTCATTCACAGGGTGTGGTGTAAGGACGTATTGTTTCTTATTTACCAGGTCAGGTGTCAGGATATATTTGATTATTCATTCACAGATAGTGGTGTCATGATATATTGGATTGTTCATTCACAAGTAGTGGTGTCATTATATATTGGACTGTTTATTTACAGGGTATAAGGTAGAAGTACACTGGAGTGTTTCGTTTATGAGGTTAGGGGAATATTAATAGGCACGGTTGTTCTAGGTAAACTGATAGGCGTAGTTGGATATAGATAGGAATGAGATATGCTGTACTTACATATTTTCTGTATATAATGGATTAGTGGTCAATAGTAAATAGGCATGTTATGTAAGAAAGGGATAAGTTGGATCTTCTGTGTACTAGACTGGACCAGTACAGTCAGGACACAATCCAGACTTGTTGACCAAGACTAAAGAGTAGTCTCTAAATATATGTAATTTTGATTATAACAAATAAACCCATTTAAATAGAAAAGGTGACCCAGTCAGATCACAAATTCAGACCCCGAGGAAATCTAGACTTGCTTCATCTACGGCTTTTTTGTAATCCTAGGCAGTAAGGAAAATAATGTGGTTCAGGGACTGTGAGACAGACTATGCCGACCCCTACAGGACAGCCAAGACTTAAAAGTGCCGCCAACAGAGCCACATTTTGACAATGATTTGTCCGTGTGTTTTAAAGCCGCTGTTACACAACACGCCATACCACACAGGCAGGCAGTGGAAAACTGATTGGACCAGATAAACATGTGATCGATAGTAAAAATCGGTCAGGGAGTGTCATAGGTGCGGCACATCTGAGTCTTCTCTACTGGTACTGTCACGAGCAATTACCTCCATATCACGCGACAACCTCTCAGGGGGACGTCGCCGACGTTATCGACACCCTCGCACGTTGTCCCTCGAAATAGCAGAGTGGTTGAACGCTTCTTAAACCGAACAAGACATAATCCCCGATTTGAAAAAGAGTTCATTTTCTTGAAATAAAGCTAAAGGATCTCTTTAAGGCGTCTCCGGTGTCAGAAGTATCTAGTTTGCATCAAAATCAGTTTATTTAGAGCTACCAAGCCGTGCCTAACATCGCGTTATCCTCAAGAGAATCTCCTTATCATCAACCTCAAACCGACGCCCAAGCTGCATCTATCGCAGTTGTGATAACGAAACCCTGACCCGTGTCAGTATATAACACAAGTGTTGACAGTTTCGCCACTTGAAAAACATGTTATCGGTTCATAGGGACCAGGGATTTATTGCTTTACGATGATGTAGCGGCCTGCAAGAGCGATCGATCTCGCCACACGTACAGGTCTTGGACTTCGCTGGCAGTGTTTGCCTGCAATGCTGATACGATAAACCTTGGCTTTTTACGAGGCAAATTGAATTATATAGAAAGACCATAGATGAGATGGGTTAAAAACTGTTCTCTATTTCCATAGAGAATAATGTGTTTGGTACGCTTTTCGGCATGACGGTTTATGATGTCGTAAAGTGTTGGGTTTACGGCATGTGGTGGCTGCACTTTAAACTATATTGCATAGTCATTTAAATTATAAGGTCTGAAAAAGATATTTATGGGTTCGCTCGTCAAGTTGCTTTCGTTTCAGTGTTGTTTTGTTTCTTGTAAAATGAAATCCTAAAAACTTCAATGGTTTTGTCTTATTACGACAAACGCAATGTTGGTGTTAATGGCCAAAGGATAACGTAATTCCCTTTTACCACGTGCAACACGTGCAGCATGTCCAGGTGAATACTTAAGGGGGGAAGCTGAGAGACTTATTTACAAAATATTCCAAAAGCTGATTGTCCATGTCGGTAGGCTACTACAGTTGAGGTGGCTGCGTTCCATGACATGCCGATTATACATACGACCTCACAGGTATCGGCTCTTCTGGTCCGTGCAAAAGAAGAGGCGGTTGGGTAGCCCAGTGGTTAAAGCGTTCGTTCGTCACGCCGAAGACCCTGGTTCGATTCCCTAAATAGGTACAACGTGTGAAACCCATTTCTGGTGTCCCCCGCAGTGATATTACTGGAATATTGCTAAAAGCGGCGTAAAACTAAACTCACTCACTCACTCGTGCACAAGAAGACGAGATGGTGGTGTATTTTAATACTATTCTAAAAAGTATTTTTAAAAAGTGGCTTGTGGACTACAATATTTTCCATGATCTAGATTGGCTTTGATTTACTTAATTACAGACATTAAATGTTGTGTTGTTACTCGGGATTTATCTATACACATATCAACATGATTGCTGGAATAAGCTGAAAGCGACGCAGACCACTCACTTATTAAGAGTAAATACTTCGCTCGTCACGCTGAAGACCCGGGTTCGATTCCCCACATGGGTACAATGTGTGAAGCCCATTTCTGGTGTCCCCCGCCGTGATATTGCTGGAATATTGCTAGAAGCGGCACAAAACCAAACTCACTCACATATGAGGTGAAGTGAAATTGGGTTTAACGTCGTGCTTGAGAATAGTTCGCTCATGTGATGACGTGCATGCGTGTATTTGTGTATGTGCGGCTGCTTGTACTAGCCCAGACTTAAGCTGGTTTTATAGTGCTAGCCCACTGAGATACCATGCCGCAGTGAAGCATGAATACCCCACTCAGACACATTATACTGACACCGAGCCGACCAGTCCTTGTTGTAACCATTAATGCCGAGCGCCAGGCAGGGACCAACAAGTACCATATTTTAACGTCTTTTGGTATGACGCGGTCGGGGATCGAACCCGCTACCTTCCGCTCTCCGGGCGGACGCTCTAACCCCTACACCACGGAGGCGGTTCACTCACATATTAAGAATACATATTGATAAAGATGTGCTTGTCAATCGTTATTACTCAAATTGCTATCTTCTCGGTGGTAGGACAATAGGCCCACAAGGACATAAAGCCCCCAGACAAAACGCCCCAGGCTAAATGCCCCCATGACAAAAAAACTCAATGGGTAGGAAAAAGGTCCTCAATGAAAAGATGTAATAGAATACCAATAAATCTTTTTGCAGTATATGAATTTATTCTCACATGAATATATTATTTAAAATATAATATAATATAAGTTTTAACATTTAAAAGACCATCTTAATTAACAGCATACTTACTGACATGCCACAATGAGTACGTGTCCAACAAAATCAAACATAAGAGGAAGTGACCAATTTAAGCCAATTCTCTGAAACAACATTTAGCAGACTAAAACTATTAAATACAAAACACAGCAAAGTAAAGGGACACACACGTTTGGTTTGATTCCCGTATCAATTACACCGTCATCAAATTATCTATTTTATTCAATTCTAATCCACCCTTACACATGCATAAATAATTTCACTAACTTTTTTTATTTGCCAGGGGCACTAATAAAACAAAATGAGCAATTTGATTTTGAATCCACCATTGTCACCAATCCCCTTAATTCTCTGTTAAGTCAATCGCAGCCATTACGAAATCTCCTTCTTTTGGTGTCTTGAATATAAGTTTAGGCCATACATGGACAATGCGAACAGACAACGTCGCATTCAAACGATATGATTTAGATTGGAAAGTGGTTTAAAAAAAGAGAGATTTCACGTTTTACAAAGTAGGCAATTGCAAATTCATGGCTTATGAAATTTGTATGAAAAAAACATAGGATACCACATGTGTCATACCATCATTGCTCTCCCGGAACATAGAAACCGTTATTTTTTCCACAGCGCCGAAAAATGCTGTAATCTATTTTGCTCCGACATAAGTGCCACCGGCTAATTCTCTTTATATCATGGAGCCCCAAATCTTGGTACATAGAAATTACTCCTACCGCTGAGAGTCTAACCAATAATATCGATCTAACCTGAGGCTGCGCTCCTGCAAAGTAACTGATCCAAGAGTCTTAGGTCAAAACTCCTTATTCACTTTATAATTCAATCCTTTTTTTCTAAAAATTGATTTCGGCGGTGAAAGCTGCCCGAGCATAAATCAAATTACAATGTTTTTTTCAAGCCACGTCTAGCCTGAAACGAGGATTGTCTGACGTCCCTAGTCGCCATGATGCGAATACTCCAACGTCCTTCCACGTTTTACATGACCTAGAAACACGCAATTAAATCACCCCCAAAGTATCCTGCTCTAGTGAGATTGTTTTCAAAAAGATTCGGTGAGTTTTTAACATGAAATGGATTAACATACATGTCCGCTTGCATAGCTCGTTTCAGCTATCACAAAATGGCGACGGTCGGCGAAGACGATCGCCTCCAGCATCGCCCAAGCAGACGTACGTTGTTTTCAATTCCGGAAATGAGTTTTTGCTGGTGCACGGAGCCTGAAGACTTGAACCTATCGTCCAAAATCAATAAGAAAGCATTAAATATTGATCATTAAAGGGGAGATAATTGCCGTATCGGTCAGAGGTTGCCGCGGGTAGCCTCGACCGCCCGAGGGGGATCACCAGAGATGGGTGATGGTGACACTCCATTACCTAATTTCTGCTGGGGTCATGGCGAGGTTTTCGTCAGATTTGCCATTTTTGATAGCACTGGAAATTGGTCCTTGGTAATCAGTCCTAGAGACGTGGCGACTACGCACACAAACAGACCAGACAGCGTCCGGACCATAGTGTTCTGTATAGAATTGAATGTCTCCTCTCCGGATGCAAAACTGTCTGATAAACTACCCTACCGCACACTCGAACACACGGATAAAAATCTGTTCGGCTTGGCCAAAATGTTCACTGGCGCAGAGGGGCGGTGAGGTAGCCTAGTGTCTTAAGCGTTCGCTCGTCACGCTGAAGGCCCAGGTTCGATACCCACATGGGTACAATGTGTGAAGCCCATTTCTGGTGTCCCCCCGCCGTGATATTGCTGGAACATTGCTGAAAGCGTCGTAAAATCATACTCACTCACTCACTCATCGGTGCAACATACCCGTGAAGGTCCGGGTTAGAATATTGATCTTCAGTAACCCATGATTGTCGTAAGAGGCGACTAACGGGATCGGGTGGTTGGGCTCGCTGACTTGGTTGACACATGTCATCGGTTCCCAATTGCGCAGATCGATGCTCATACTGTTGATCACTGGATTGTCTGGTCCAGACTCGATTATTTACAGACCGTCGCCATATAGCTGGAATATTGCTGAGTGCGGCGTAAAACTAAACACCCTCCCTCATCGGTGCAACAAAACCAACTTTTGCAGTCACATGAAACCGACAGACAAACTCTGATTATTTGTCTCATAATTGTGGACACCCGAATGAAAAAGTTGTTTCACAAACGATCATTTTTTTTTGGTCACTTTTCGCTATTTTTTACGAGAGGGTGCCACTTGCTGGTTAAACAGCCAGGTATACCCGTTGCACGTGTGAAATTGAAATTTCACTACACACGCTTGTTGATTACCTGGCTGTTCTACCAGATAGTAAAACTCGCCTTTTCCACATATCCCTTACCCTGATATTGCTAAAAGTGGCGTCATACTAAACACTCACTCTCTAAACAGGCGTAAAACTTACATGCTTCGCACTGTAGTTTGTTGGTAGACGTGGAGTATTTGAATGTGCTCTAAGATAAATGGAATCGTGCCACCTTCTTCCAGACTGAATGGTTGAGTTGGTACCATTTGCAGTGTAGTTGGGGCGGTGGCGGTGGCGGTGGCGGTACATTTCTGTATACAGTGTAGTAACTGTGCCGACAACGACCCCTTCAGCGTCAGCTGACCACCATCTAACATGATGTGAATATTTAGTTTAGCATGCGCCATCTAAAATCCAAAGCACACTCTGTTCCTTCCTTATTTGGGGTGGTGGAGTAGCCTAGTGGTTAAAGCGTCCGCTCTTCACGCCGAAGACCCGGGTTCGATTCCCCACATGGGTACAATGTGTGAAGCCCAATTCTGTGTCCCTTGCCGTGATATTGCTGGGATCTTTGTGGGATCTTTGTGCTCGCTCGCTCGGCACTCCTCTCCTCCACTCACCACTCACTACCTCAACTCCTCACTCACTCACTCACTCACTCACTCACTCACTCACTCACTCACTCACTCACTCACTCACTCACTCACTCACTCACTCACTCACTCACTCACTCACTCACTCACTCACTCACTCACTCACTCACTCACTCACTCACTCACTCACTCACTCACTCACTCACTCACTCACTCACTCACTCACTCACTCACTCACTCACTCACTCACACATTGCAGTGTACTTGATAGAAGTCGAATATAGCTGAGTACGGCGTTAAACAAACATCAATCAATTAACCTTAGTATTGCAAAGACACTTCCCGTCTCTTTCTAACGTGGTTATGAGCACTTCACACATACTGTCATGTATATCATACCGGAAATAGAACAACTGACTGAAAGTGAAATGGTACAGTAATCGATTTGGACCGGATAAACCATTGATCCACGTTGTGCCCAACTACCCACGCCATCGAGTGACCCGAACATCCGTCAGCTGTGGCATCGACAGCATGCTTGTAACTTAAAAACTATCACAGTTTTTTTTAAAGAAAATCATGTGTTCGCAGACAATGAATAGAATTCCAAACTAACTTTTTCGCTTTTTAATTAAACGCACGCAACATCAAATATTTCGTGAAACTCACTTTGACAATTCCCCTGGGTTGATCTATTATTCAATATTTGATGCTTGATTCTCGTAATGACACTGGCTCTCTGAAAGATTTTAGATGGTCTATGCCGAGCCGTGCTCGCTAAAACGGTCCATAAATTAGGGCTAATCCGGGCCCTATTTATGAAGGAGTGACTACTTTATCAAAATGACACCAGCAATTGACAGGAATTTGCAAAAAGATAATAATTTATTTATTCGCACAAAGAGACCACACCGATCAAGCGGCAGGTAGAGTATGGCGGCCTTTGTATTGAAAACACACTGGAGATTTGCCGCCATTGTCGTACGTGTGGTGTCGTGTGCACCTTATTCTAAAGCGCCATCTGTCGAGGGCGCGCTGACTTGTCACCTTGCAAACATTCAGAATGTATATTTGTTCTTTGAATAACACGCATATAAATGAAGAAATTTAACTGTTGATTGAATTTGACTGTGCGTTAGATTCCATTTCCATGTCATTTTCAAACGTACGCGTCGTCCTTAAAATTAGATTTGTGTTTCCAAAGACTCTGTGCTATTCTATTACATTCAGCCCTTTGAACCTCATGTTTGTATATTTTATGTGATGTGATAATAAAAATAACATCGTTTTCAAACAACAGAGGAATCTCTTTATTCAGACTTTGAATTTCCATTCAAAACGTCCGAGTTAAAAAGAAATGTCAGGCCTGCAAGGATTAAAGGCAATGAATATTTTGTTTCAAAAATGATGTTTCACAAGCTGCGTTTTAAAGAAAGACCGAGTGCGGTTTTATAGCAACATTCCAGTCTATCTGGCGGACTAAAAATGGGCATCACCAATAAAACGTTCTGCCGATATTTTAAAACTTGAGGCCGAGCTTGACTGTAGCTAGTCTCCTGTTGTGTTTGGCTGTGCCAATCTGAGGAATGAGTGAGTGAGTTTAGGTTTACTCCGCTTTTAGCACCATTCCAGCATTATCACGGAGGGGTGAACACCACACATTGTACCCACTTAGGGAATCGAACCCGGCTCTTCGGCGAACGCTGTAACCACTTGGCTACCCCCACCGCACTCAGCAGTATTCCAGCTATATGGCGGCGGTCTGTAAATAATCGGATCTGGACCAGACTATTCTGTGACCAACAGCATGTGCATCGATGCTCAAATGCTCATATCTCAAAGGCAATATTACGCTTATTTACAATAACCAGATATACCAGATAATTGTTTGTTATTAATTATAAATATTACATAGATATGAATAGAGGGCACAGAATGGTCAAGAGTTCGCGATCGGTTACAGCTGGCGACAAAACTTAAGCATTATTTTGGGTCATCTATTGCTTTAAAAGGAAGTATCTGTCAACCTGACTAGTTGGCCGGTTTCTGGCCATGTCATCGGGCGCATACGGGGAGGTTGGGTTGGGTTCGTCATGCCGAAGACCCGGGTTCGATTCCACACATGGGTGCAGTGTGTGAAGCCCATTTCTGGTGTCCCCTGACGTGATATTGCTGGAATATTGCTAAAAGCGGCGTATAACCACACTCACTCACTCGCCAGGCGCATACAGGATGCGACTCATGGAATCAAATAACCACAGTGACCTTAGCTAAATGAGAGTGAGTGAGTATGATTTAACGCCGCTTTTAGCAATATTTTAGCAATATCACGGCGGGGGAAATCAGAAATGGGCTTCACATGTTGTACCCATGTGGGGAATCGAACCCGGGCCGTTGGCGTGACAAGCGAACGCTTTAACCACTATGCTACCCCAGCTAAATGAGCGAAAGGATGAGTTCTAACAATATATTTTATTAAAACATACAATTTAGTCAGGTGGTGGCTGCGTGGGTGGGGACACGGGGGACTGGATGTCTTGGGGCGAAGGCTGGGGAGTAGTCTGTCATGCAGACTTTAAAGCAATTATATCCAAGAAAGCCAACGCAAGTCTAGAAAATTAGAAAATGTGGCAAGTCTAGTTTTCCAGAGCTTCAGGAAGTGAAGAAAGTCTCAGGGCTCCTTTTCATTATATTTTTATCATTTTTACTATGAACTTTTTTTTCTGTAAAATATGTTCATTTCAGAGACAAGTTGGGGAGCTGGGGAGCAGAGACGGTTAGATCAAACGAAAATTGCATTCGGAGCGAAGGCGGATAATCCCTTTACTCTCAGCTTCTAACAACCCTCAGCCCCTAATAGGGCCATACTGCACCCTATAAATCAGCCAGACAAAGCATCATTGTACGTGGCAACTATAAGTGGCTATTTTGTACATGAATGGACGCTAATAGAGCGCACCTGACCCCTAGCTGGTGGTCATCGAGCGCGTGCAGCCCAGTCGTAAACATGGCGGATAATGGACAGGCTAACCGCAAGGTCAACAGAGGGAGGTGATTGGCTGACCCCACGCATGTTCAGAGTTCCGTTTCGTTGCTGTTTTATTTGAAACATGTGCAATTATCATACCATGCCTTCCCCAATACCAGACTTAACTTAATCACTTGTAAAGTGGTACACATTAATATCTCCTTAAGGCAGATTATTGGAGTAAGGTTTTTTTCAATATAGGAAAGGGAAGGGTGGACGGAATGATCTCTGGTAACATATAAATATTTGTGATTAGAGATCGTCCCAAATGGTATTTATCTTGAACGAAATCCTCGATTGGTGTAACCTACCTCTCACGCACTCACTGTCTTACCAACTCAAACACTCACCCTACCCCTTTAACCACCACCTCCATGACTCACTCACAGTACTCCCCCCATGACTCACTCACCCTACCTCCCACCCAACCACTCACCCTACCTCCCACAAACTCCCTCACCCTCTATAATTTATCGTATATATTATTTTATAATGTCCTGCACTCTGAACACGGAGATTTGAAACATCCACACATGTTCCATTAATGGAATAAGTTGAGATGGGGAAAAGACAAATAAATCTGCTTACACGGTGTATGTAGAACACGAATTGTTTGAAATACTACTTTACATGTTTATCGGTCTATATACCACAAAGAAGGGAATCTAACTTCCTTCAACACAACGGACGCCTCCCTCTTGACGAGAAACAACCGCCACGACCCGAAATACAACCGACGAGTTCGGTTGCTTAGCATCTACATATACTACATCCCCCGCTCCGTTCCACTCAGTCGCGGCCAAGTCAGTTGTTAGCTCAACACCACTGACATTTCTCTGCAAGCAAGTTTGTTGTCCTACAGTTTTCTTTAAGATGTCGGATCTCAGCACCCCGTGCTTAGCAAGCAGACGACACTTTGTGGTGCAAAGGAAAAAGCCCGCGAATGTATGGAGGTGCACGTGCTTCTTAGTCGAGGGTTAACGAGTGTTTGTGATTCGATGTCGGCTGAGTCAGATATCTGTGTTATTCATTGCAACGACTGACGGCGGTAGGGAAGTCTTCTTCAAGCCGCTGTATTTAGCAATGACATCTAGGGCAGTGTTCACTGAACACGGAATAATGGTCAAACAGAGAGGTGGGCATACTGTGTTGAATTTAACGGTGGATTAACTTTTAGTGCCGCAGCACAACTGTGTGCAGCTGCCATTGAGAATGTGTTTGAAGGGGGATTTAAAGGGGCAGTGGCGTTGAACAATGTGGATGTCATTTTTTTATCAACGTGATGAATTTTCTTTATGGTCGATCGGTTTATTCACATTTTGAAGACATTGGTTATACAACGACCTGTCTTCTATCCACTAGAGGCCTGTCCCACAGCGTGGCGAATGTCTGCCCGGCCTCTTCTATCCACTAGAGGCCTGTCCCACCGCGTGGCGAATGTCTGCCCGGCCTCTTCTATCCACTAGAGGCCTGTCCCACAGCGTGGCGAATGTCTGCCGGGATTGGTTTGTTTGTCCGATGTATGACGCCGCACTCAGCAATATTCCAGCTACACGGCGGCGTCCTGTAAATAATCGAATCTGGACCAGACAATCCAGTGACCAACAGCATGAGCATCGATGCCAATTTCAGGAAAGGCAGGGGTAGCCTAGTGAGTACAGCGTTCGCTTGTAGGACAGAATCAGGATCCGGGTTCGTCTCACAAGTAAAGAACTCATTTATGTCCTATGCTACAATTGTTACTTCGCCATTGCTGAGACGGCGTATATTACATGTTTGTTTGTAGTGTCACAGAACATATACCGATATGTCTGGACCTGACAATCCAGTGATCAACAGCATGAGCATCGATCTACGCAACTGGGAACTGATGACATGTGTCAACCACGTCAGTGAGCCTGACTACCTGATCCTGTTAGTCGCCTCTTACGACAATCATGGGTTAATGCCCCGATAGTGGAAGGTCGGTAAATCTATCGCCTGCATCATGACATACGGGTTTAAAATTGGTACTTGTTGCTTCCTTGCCTCTGCATCGGTAGTGTCTGCGTGTCCGTGTATCTGTCTTTCTAACCATCGACGATGTGTGAGAAATCCACATAGCCATGCATCGATACATTGCCAGGTTTAACAACTGGTTTCTCGCCCCAACAGATCCTCGCCTCGTCCATCACATACAAGTGTGGTTCTCCCGGACGTTTATCAATCGTTCATTTACCATTCCAGGTGTCTGTCCATCCATCCATCCATCCATTAGTTCGTGGCTCGTTTCAGGATTCCCTTTTGTCCCTTCTTGGTCCTTATATACATCATGCATCCTCCATCACTCCTTCTTTCAGCAACGCCTGCCATTTCCTCAACCGCCTATTTTCCCGGCGGCCTATCCAGTTGCGAACATATATATGATTTACTGCCAAACACGTCTGATCTATTCTTGTGGTCTGATCTTTTGTGAGATCTATTCACAAACCCATATCTGATATATCAACAAACCCACGTCTGTTCTATTCACAAACCTATGTGTGGTCTATTCACAAGCCCATGTGTGGTCTATTCACAAACCTATGTGTGGTCTATTCACAAGCCCATGTGTGGTCTATTCACAAGCCCATGTGTGGTCTATTCACAAACCCATGTGTGGTCTATTCACAAACCCATGTCTGTTCTATTCACAAGCCCATGTGTGGTCTATTCACAAACCCATGTCTGTTCTATTCACAAACCAATGTGTGGTCTATTCACAAGCCCATGTGTGGTCTATTCACAAGCCCATGTGTGGTCTATTCACAAGCCCATGTCTGGTCTATTCACAAGCCATGTGTGGTCTATTCACAAACCCATGTCTGTTCTATTCACAAGCCCATGTGTGGTCTATTCACAAACCCATGTGTGGTCTATTCACAAACCCATGTCTGTTCTATTCACAAGCCCATGTCTGGTCTATTCACAAACCCATGTCTGTTCTATTCACAAACCAATGTGTGGTCTATTCACAAGCCCATGTGTGGTCTATTCACAAGCCCATGTGTGGTCTATTCACAAGCCCATGTGTGGTCTATTCACAAGCCATGTGCGGTCTATTCACAAAACCTATGTGGGGTCTTTTCACAAACCCATGTGTGGTCTATTCGCAAACCCGTGTCTGTTCTATTCACAAACCCATGTGTGGTCTTTTCACAAACCCATGTGTGGTCTATTCGCAAACCCGTGTCTGTTCTATTCACAAACCCATGTGTAGTCTATTCACAAACCCATGTGTGGTCTATTCACAAACCCGTGTCTGTTCTATTCACAAACCCATGTGTGGTCTTTTCACAAGCCCATGTGTGGTCTATTCACAAACCCATGTGTGGTCTTTTCACAAGCCCACGTCTGAACTATTCTCAAGCGCATGTCTGATTTATCTAGAAACACGTTCCTTTGTAGATAGTATTTCGAAGGTACAAATGATTTAAGTCATAGACTCTGAAGCCAATCAGCAAATCTCATTTCACTTCCAGGTTGTGTCTAAAATGATACACCGACATCACTTCCGGAATCCAAATCCACCTCACATAATATATATAACTGAAGCAGCGTTACACCTCTGACCATCAAACAGGGCGGTGGGGTAGCCTAGTGGTTAAAGCGTTCGCTCGTCACGCCGTAGACTCGGGTTCGACTCCCCACATGGGCACAATGTGTGAAGCCCATTTCTGGTGTCCCCCGCCGCGATATTGCTGGAATATTGCTAAAAGCGGCGTAAAGCCATACTCACTCACTCACTCAATATCACACAGGGCGGTGGGGTAGCCTAGTGGTTAAAGTGTTCGCTCGTCACGCCGAAGACCCGGGTTCGATTCCCCACATGGGTACAATGTGTGAAGCCCGTTTCAGGTGTCCCCCGCCGTGATATTGCTGCATGAAATATTGCTAAAAGCGGCTTAAAACCATACTCACTCACTATCACACAGGGCGTTGGGGTAGCCAAGTGGTTAAAGAGTTCGCTCGTCACGCCGAAGACCCGGGTTCGATTCCCCACATGGGTACAATGTGTGAAGCCCATTTCTGGTGTCCCCCGCCGTGATATTGCTGCATGGAATATTGCTAAAAGCGGCGTAAAACTGAACTCACTCACTCACTAATAGAGTCACTATGACACCCCATCAACGTCCCGCCTCCTCCCGCCTTTCAAGTGACAGTATTTCATGCCGGACATGCTACTACAACCGCTGACGTTGTAGGAAACAACGAGACTGGCGTACTTCATACCGTTACTTCCTGAATGTTGTGTCGGGTTCCGATGGCGCGGTGGTTCGTGTGCTGATAGAAAATATCATTCAACTGAGACGGTAAACCCGGAAGTAAGCCGAGTGGCTCATCAAGTAAACCCTTAATGTATTACGGTGGTCGGACACGGAGTTTCCTAATTGCGAGATACCATGACGAGGTCTACTTGATTAAGCGCGGGATATCACGAGATTGTCTTCGTGTGTGAATTGATGGAGAACCTTGACTTGCCCGAGTCAAATCGGGTCAAAGGCTTGCTCATAATACAATTTTTTTTAAAAATCTTTCCAAGGCATCAAATCATCTTCTATTATAAAGTGTATTATATCCCCATGCCAGGGCCCCGTTTCACAAAGCTCTCGTAGGCCTAGGATCTCGTAACTTTTCTCGTAGCATTCGTACTTCCTATGTTACAGTAAAGCAGGTACCAATGCTACGAGAAAAGTTATGAGATATTAGGCCTACGAGAGCTCTGTGAAACGGGGCCCAGTATGGTAAATAGCCTGGACCATTCGCCACAAAAATATTAACACCTCACGGAAAACTGGACAAAGTTTTACCAATATTTTATAACACTATGTGTTATTGAAAACTGGAAATATTACAGACTAACTGATCACGTTCCTCAATCTTAAACCTGTCAAGGGTCACATTGATAACGAGCATCGGTCATAATCCGGGACCTGTATCTCTAAAGCTGATAGAACCAAGGTGCAGTACGTTAAATCGGTATTGTATGTTTGTTTATATCCCATGGTCAAATACCGTACCACATATACCTTCGTGGCATACTCGCGGCTGACCATCGATACTTCGGTCAAGCTGAATGACATAATCTCAAGTTCACAATAACAACGTTATCGTAAGTTTTATCTGTAAACGCGATTATCTGCGATAGCTAGAATAGGTATATAATACCAGGGAGACTATATAAGGTTGTAGATTATCCCTGATAATACGGATGACAAATGAGGGGGTGGCTGTCTAGTAAATTCATTCAGGTGTTGTGTTGTGTGTGGGTTGGTATGATCAGACCACTTGCCAAGCGAGTTGATCCCCCAACTCTCGCGATTTAATAAGAGATAGGTAGGTAGGTAAGGTTTTAGGGCGACATTGAGCCTCAAAAGGCCTCTATGCTTAATAAGAGCTTCGTATCGCTAGGTACGTCCCCATCCCGATCTCATCATGATTGGTGTGAATCCCGGTTCGTCCCGTCTGTGTTTCTACATTTGTCAGCACCCGTGCCCGTTAGTTTCACCCTAGTTGTTAACGTCGTCCGAGATCTCCATCAATTCAGGCTTTCCGGACACGACGTGTTATAACGGGAATAACCCGTGAACATCCGGGTTAGAACTGGTCTTCAGCAACTCATGCCTGTCGCAAGAGGCGACTAACGGGATCTTGGGGTCAGGCTTGCTGCATTGGCGTCACATGTTATCGTATCCCAATTTTGTAGATCGATGCTCGTGGTGTCGATCACTGGATTGTCTAGTCCAGACTCGATTATTTACAGACCGTCGCCGTAGTGCTAGAATATTGCGGAGTGCGGCGTTAAACAAAAAATATACTAGCGTATCAAAACTTCAACAGCTGATTTTACTTGCACATTGGTGCATTTAGTGTGACTGGACGGTATTTCAACGACATGCTATAAATAAACTCGACAAACCCTTTCGATATTCATAAGAAATCTTTGCCAAACAGCAGGGATGATTGTACGATTCTGACACTTTCAAGAGATAGTGTTTAATGATCAATTAACAGGGCTCAAAGCGAGGCGGATGGTTGGGTAGCCTAGTGGTTAAAGCGTTCGCTCGTCACACCGAACACCGGGGTTCGATTCCCCATTGTGTGAAGCCCATTTCTGGTGTTCCCCGCCGTTATACTGCTGGAATATTGCTTAAAGCGGCGTAAAACTAAACTCACAAACTCACTCAAAGCGAGGCAATAAATCCAGGGTATGTATCACAATATAATGAAAACAATACCCTTCATCATCGAGGATGGTAAAACTCGGCCTTTTCCACATATTAAAGCTATATTTGTCATTTTAAAGTATCTGATAAAAGTTCAAACGGGGAACCGTATGATAAATAGCAATGCAGTGTCAATAGCTATAGCAATATCAGTAATGTGTATATGTGAGTACATGTTGAACGTTAGGGAGATGTGCAGTCTCTAATGGGCAATAAAGGGCCCTTACATCCTGCCCTTTAAATTAATCGATAATATTCCGAAAACAGGGAACATATTGACATTTCGAGATCAGTATTCCCTAACCTCATCCCCGGGTCCTTCATACATCCCTTCTGAACCGCCCTGTCTCTAAAGAACAGTTCAGCCTTGCCCCCAGACACCATCAAATAATTACCGTCTCTGGCAGAGATATACAATCATGCAGCTTGTCGTTGTAATAACTCTTATTGATATTTGACATTTAAGAGCTCGTGTAGAATTATTATTGGTTTGGATGATAAGTGCTTCACAATATACAATCAGCTATCACACAAACTATATATTCAATTAGACCCGATCTTCAAAAGGGCGAATCAATAACACTCGCGTTCAACAAGCTGAAAAATGAGTTGAAATGTTATTCATTAAAGTGAGGGCTGACTGCTGATGGACCTCATGTCGCATTCTGACTGAGCTGTTGTGTCTGATATATATCAACAGTAAAGGATATATACAGCATACATATCAATACACTACCGTGCAAAAAAAGTTCCCTGGTCCAAAACAGCTGCGCGAGGATTTTGCTCACACGTTCGATCTGGCGGGTTCGTAACAGACGCGCGAATTGTCGCGCACCATTCGCGCGACAAATTGACCGTTTTTGTTTTGTTTTGTTTGTTGTTTAACGCCGCACTCAGCAATATTCCAGCTAAATGGCGACGACCTGCAAATAATCGAGTCTGGACCAGACAATCCAGTGATCAACATCATGAGCATTGTTCTACGCAATTGCGATAGAATAGCATGTGTCAACCACGTCAGCGAACCTTACCACCCGATCCCGAAAGTCGCCTCTTAGCCGTTTTGTCTAACGACAGGGTACTGGCATGAAGATAAGCCTTTCTTTGTTATCGACATGAATAACTTGGATTCAGAAGTGTGCAAGTCGAAATTGGACCCCATTACACTGTTGTGTATAGGGGTGGGGTAGCCTAGTGGTTAAAGCGTTCGTTCGTCACGCAGAAGACCCGGGTTCGATTCACCTAATGGACACAATGTGTTAAGCCCATTTCTGGTGCCCCCCGCCGTGATGTTACTTGGATATTGCTAAAACCCGCGTAAAATCATACTCACTCACACACTCATTGTTGTGTATAAACCTACTATATAGACATTAGGTGTAGTCTGTCATACAGACCCTGAAGCAATATATCCAAGAAAGCCCACGCAAGTCTAGAAAATGTGGCAAGTCTAGATTTCCACAGCTTCAGAAAATGAAGAAAGTCTCAGGGCTCCTTTTCATTATATTATATTATTTTTACTATGAGCTTTTTTCTGTAAAATATGTTCATTTCAAATACTTGTTGTTAGTCTAACATTAGGTAGTCAGGCTTTGTTTAATAGGCCGATTATTTGCCACCGTGTCCAATCGCCATGAACATGTGTTGAAACGTTCTCACTTACCAGTCTCGATTACCTGGGCGCCCTTACATTGCTGGACTACTGGCGACTGTGGCGTTAGACACGTTTACCAACTTAATGATATTTATATGCGATACTGTGCCGTAGAATTGCTTTCTACGCAACAGATAAGTTCTACATAACGCATCCACACGTTTGTAATCATCAGAATCAATATTTGTTAAACTGTTTGATTTATTCCATTCCGTCAATTTATTCTACATACCTTTGAGAGACTACGTTGTTCAGCGAAATCAAATCATTAAATATACTCTACTGCAGCCATGACAATCGAGCGTACAAATTAAGCGCAGCAGTGACGGGATCAGTAATCACTGCTTGAACCCATAGATATGTTAACTGCTTTCCGAGCTGCGGTGATTGCAGATTTATGTAGACAGGATCCAAGTCCTGGCACGATTAATAGGCAGGAACGGAGGTGCAGACGGAGCGTTGTTGAAAGCGTTGTGTGGATGGCGGTTCGTTCAGCATCAGGCATGAAGACGAATGGCTCTGTGTCCTGTCACACGCCCATACATTTCTTCAGAAGAGGACAGTTGTCTTGCGACGTCTAATTGAGCTCCGCCATTACTCGCGATCTCAATGTCAGCGGAGACAGAAAGATTCTGAAACATGCTCGAACGGTTACAGAAGCCCAAGGCGCTCTGCTGTAATACGCTGTAATCGCCTCTTCAGGGGGTCACATGGTAAGACAGTCTATTTAGTTGCCGTCGCCAAGGAAATGGGATTTCACTGCGGAAATATGTGTTTGGCGGAAGTAGGGTTTTGACTGGTTATTTGTAAATACGCGTCCATGGATGTTAGACACTTGAGACGACTGGAGCTACCTACTGGACAGTCATTGTGCGTTTAGTAGATTAACACGGATTCTGTCATTACTGCGCGTGTCATAGGTCAGGTAATCCTCGCTGATGGTCAGTGAGCCACGTGTACATTAAACATGTGACTTTATATTCTTGGTTTTCTCAAGTGATAATAATTATTAATCACATCGTTCAAGCCTGGCTGAGCCTTATGATTCGTTATATCCTAGCTCCAGCATAAACGCCGGCTACTACTACTACTGCTGGGGAGGTGGGGCAACCTAGTGGTTAAAGTGTTCGCTCCTCACGCCGTAGAACCCCACATGAGCACATTGTGTGTTCAGCCCATTTCTGGTGTCCCCCGCCGTGATATTGCTGAAATATTGCTAAAAGCGGCTTAAAACTAAACTCACTCTTCACTACTACTACTACTACTACTACTACTACTACTACTACTACTACCACTCCCGCTGTTGCTAATACTACTACCACTACTACTAGTACTACCACCACCACCACCACCACCACCACTACTACTACTACTACTATAGTCTGTCTCACAGTCCCTGAACCACATTATTTTCTCCACTGCCTAGCCCTCTCTGCAATGCCATATTCCTAAATAAAGCAAGTCTAGATTTCCTCAGGTTCTGAATCTCTGGTCTCCCTGGGGCTCCTTTTCAATTTAAATGGGTTTGTTTGTTACTATCAAAATTATATATATTCAGAGACTAAGCATTAGTCTACTACTACTACTACTACTACTACTACTACTACTACCACAAATAGACCATATTTAATGATAAAACAGCGATACTGAAAAAAATAACATTTTCTTACCAAAACATACTGGCCACAACTTGTCGAGTATAACATCGCTGTTTTGGTACCATAGCGCTGTAGGCTTCTTTAAAAATGTGCTCAATATCGCCTCAAACATAATCCCAACATATTTACAAAGCGGTCTCGGTGCTATGCCCTTCCAAATTCCCATACTTGTACGACAGTCATGGTGCTTGGGTCGTTTTGTGAATCAAAGCCCTCGCAATGTAATTCTCATGCGCGGAAACAACCACGTTAATGTCAAACAAACAGAGGCAAATGTACATCATTTTCCGCACGACCGCCATCGCCCGTGTTCCGATTCATTGCAATCGATCAAGCTAATCCTTAACTAAATTAAACTGATCCCCTGGTTTAGCTCGGGTTTCCTTGTATACCCTCATTTTACACTTGTGTGAACTGGGGTGGCCCAAGGGTGAATCGTGAACATCCAATCCAATTACCCCATTCACAGATCGTTCCTGCCAACGAGTACGGTCGATGAAGGCTATATTTGCACGCCTTATCTGCAAGCTACTGACCACTTGATCAGTGCTTGATGACACGAAGTGACCACTCGAGGACACCTGCTGGATCAAGTGACCACTCCAATTCAAGAAGCGCCTCCTGGACAATGGTCACTATTCTACCCTGTTCAAAGAGCAGGTGCTTGTTATACAGAGACTACCGTGATGGACACTGCCACGGGTGCGGAGTGATATTGTACCGGTGTCCGATTGCCACTAATTGGCACGTGTTTATATGTTTGTCATGGATTCAAGGATCCTGCCAGATTAAAGGGACTCGTTGAGATCACACCGTCTGCGTGATATACGTTGTATAGCCAGGCACGCGTGCTTGCACTCGAGGACATACAGAATTAAAGTGTTATGTTAACTGATCTTCTCTGTCGCTGTTTCGTCTTGTGTAAACTTGGTGAATGTCTTAACGCAACGATTAAATAGTCACTTCAACGCGCTGACACTTCAGAGCAAGTGGAGCGTTTATCTGTAAACGATGTCTTCTGTTCGGTTTATAGGTAGTCGTTGTCTATTAGACATTTTCTTGTCGTTATCTTGTTAGCTTATTCTCGGGATTTTTCTAGGTTGTTAAAAAATAATTATCTTTGGTATTTTGTTGTGATTGTTTTTGTTTACATTTTTACTGGTGGGCTACTTTAATGCATGTATATGTGTTAAAGATGAAGTTAGTCATATATATATATATATGGGAAGAAATAATGTCAAGCTAAATATTATCAGTAAGGAGGGATATTAGCCCTTCCAGTGTCTCTTGGCAGAACCTTTCAAGGGTTTGGTAAGGGTGACTGAAAATAAGATTTGACTTGGGCTATAAAGAGATATTGTTTGACAAGCACTATACAGGATTAATTCGTACTGAAGGCTTCTTGAGACGTGGTGCTCAGCAGTCGCCGGCTCCAAGGCTGAACAGACAGGCGCGGCGCCATTACGGCGACTGCTGGTTGACACGATTTCAAAAAATCATTTTATGCAGCGCCTAATCTGTCCGTTATGTAAATGTGTTGACAATATTCGAGGTAATCCTAACATGACTATTCATGTGCAATATATTTTTTTCAAAAGTAATAATCAGACCTCTGAAAATATCCTTTCCAGCCGCAAAGAGTGCTTCTGCCGTTGGGCGCTTCTTTGCGTCACTCTGAGATCACCAATCCCCTTCAGTCAGCTTTGACAGTGAAAAAAAACCCCTGTTTTTTCTAAAGGTTTGCACTCACTGCTGCTCATCAGTTGTCCCCCCTTAGTCACTCTTCATTATGGTGCCACTCTTAGCATGTTAGATCCCAGTGACCCTTCGAAGCATCCAATTCTAGGCTAGAATGTTTGGCGCTGAAAACGCTCGGGTCCATCGGGGAACTGAACTAGTAGATTCCTTCTCTATGCGGCGTATGGCTAGATCAATAAAGCTAATAACGGATGGCTTCTGTCTCTCATTCGGCCTGGCGTATTTGTTTGAGATCTATCGTGTCAGAACTCACCTCTGTTGTTCAAACTGTAATTCTTCTGGCAAACATGTACCCTTTTCTTGAAGTGGGATTTCTCCTCGTAGTGCACGTTTCTTCTCAGTACTGACAGTCTGAAGAACTGGACACTTTAAAGTTTTATGTAAACTAATTGGATTTGAAATTATTTTTTTGCATATATGTGCCCACGTGTCGAATTACGAATGAAGAGATTCGATATATTTCTCAGAGCAATGCTAACAGTGAGCCCATTGAGGTGTACTAGAGAGATATTTTAATCTCAAAAATCGATTTGCGTAGTTCCTCGAGTGAGTGAGTGAGTTTAGTTTTACGCTGCACTCAGCAATATTCCAGCTATATGGCGGCGGTCTGTAAATAATCGAGTCTGGACCAGACAATCCTGTGATCAACAGCATCAGCATCGATCTGCGCAATTGGGAACCGATGACATATGTCAACCAAGTCAGCGAGCCTGACCACCCGATCCCGTTAGTCGCCTTTTACGACAAGCATGGGTTACTGAAGGTACATTCTAACCTGGACCTTCACGGGTCGCGTATTTCCTCGAAGTCATTCTAATACCATGACTAAAACAAACCTGACACTTGAAGATCAGGGTTAGAACTGTTGCCGTATTTATATAAATTCTTAGAGTGCTCATGAATTCTTAACTATAAAATGTTTTAATTATTAATTTGATGTCACCCCTGATCTTCAGCAAGCGATGATTTTCATTAGAGGCAACTGTGCTTGTCGACTAACTGGATCGGGTGGCCAAGACCCCGATGGGTAGATCGATGCTTATTGTGTCGGTCACTGGTTTGTCTGGCCCAGGCTTGTTCATTTACAGACCCCTCTCATATTGCTGATTACAGCTTTTACCAACCAACCAACAAATCGTAAAACTGAATGATAGCACAATGTTCCAGCTATATGGCTTCTTTCTGATAACAATCGAGTCTGGGCAACACAATCCAGTGATCAACAGCACGAGGATCGATCTACGCATTTGGGATGGGATAACATATGTCAACCAAGTGAGCGAGCCTGACCACCGTCAGTCGCCTCTTACGACAAGCACGGGTTACTGAAAACCAATTCTAACTCGGACCTTCAGCATATGGCGGTAATCAAGTTCCATGGAAAAGGGGGGCGGATGGGTAGCCTAGTGGTTCAAGAGTTCGCTCGTCACGCCGAAGACCCGTCGATTCCCCACACGGGTACAATGTGTGAAGCCCATGTCTGGTGTCCCGGCGCCGCCGTGATGTTGCTGTCATATTGCTAAAAGCGGCGTAAAACTAAAACTCACTCTCACTCCAAGGCAAACAAGTGATGGACAGTGTGGAAACACAGTATGCAATAATAACGTGTCATTCTACAGTGACAATTCCACACACTCGCTAATGCCCTAAGCGCTACATAATGTTAATAAAATTAATTGTAAATGTCTGTGACTGACATAAACGATTACGCGGGACGAGTAAGTCAAGCCGGTGGGTCAAAATGTGTATCTGTTTGTGCCTTGTTGAAAAACCAGGTAACATACAGGACTGGTGACCTCCCACTGGTCTGGGCCCGTTTCACAAAGTGATTTTAGCATTAAGACTGTCTGTGTCGATGTGAATGTGTTGAGATTGAGGCAACCGTAGGTGCTTTTGAGAGGGAGGTGCTGTTTGTCATTGCTTGTTGACTAAACCGATAAAAAGTGAAAGTAGAAATATGGAAAGTAAGATAAATAGTATTTGACATTTGTGAGTGAGTTTAGGTTTGCGCCGCTTTTAGCAATATTCCAGCAATATCACGACGGTGACACCAGAAATGGGCTTCACACATTGTGCCCATGTGGGGATTCGAACCCGGGTCTTCGGCGTGACGAGCGGACGCTTTAACCACAAGGCTATCCCACTACCCCTGATATTTGTGACCACCAAGAAATGCCCAGTTGTAACGTGTAGCATTGATGGACGCCGGCCTTACAGATGTCGAAGACCGCCTCCGTGGTGTAGTGGTTAGAGCGTCCGCACGGAGTGCGGAAGGTAGCGGGTTCGATCCCCGACCGCGTCATACCAAAAAACGTTAAAATGTGGTACTTGTTGGTCCCTGCCTGGCGCTCGGCATTAATGGGCACAACAAGGACTGGTTGGCTCGGAGTCAGTATAATGTGTCTGAGTGGGGTATTCATGCTTCACTGCGGCATGGTATCTCAGTGGGCTAGCACTATAATACCAGCTTTAGTCTGGGCTAGTACAAGCAGCTGCACATATACATACACACACCTACACGTCGTCATATGAACGAAATATTCTCAAGCACGATGTTAAACCCAATTTCACCTCACCTCACAGATGTCGAAATGTGTATCCAGTTCAGCCTCTCTGGTACATTGGAATATTGTACTGCTGTGGAATATTCGCTATGCATATTTATGTCCCATGGGATGGTGTCAAAGGTGACTTGTCGTCCGGATTAACGGGGTTTCGTTTTATACGGTATGCCATATGAACGCTGAATGTCTAGGTAGAGATTCTTCCAAACACCGGTGGAGGTTACAATGTCGACCGGTAATTCCGCGCACCTAAGCACATCGATCGCAACACGGCTACTAATGTCTCTCATTTTTGTGGTTTACGTGACTAAACATGCTGGTATGCATCATATTTACCTAGAAATATATGATTCTAACGTTGCATTATGCCATACGGTTGACCTTACCGGCGTTCTGACGACATCGCTTGCTGTCCGGTAATTCTGCGCAGCAACTGATGCGCAGATGGAGATCCGAAGCATGGAAGCGTCTTAGGGCCAGATTATTTTCAAAAATCACTTCATCAATGTAAGGAAGAGTGTTTCATATTAAATCCAATTATGAATAATGAAGAAAAAGGTTTCAAAGTCTGAAGAAGACGAATGTTCATAAAACTTTCAATTTATCTGTCAGTTACTGTTATTTACTTACCTTAAGTGATTAAAAGCCAGTCCCTTGTAGAAATGTCCCGATTTCAAGCGTAAATGTGGTAGCAGACGATGTTTACCTCGATACGTAAGTACGCTATTGCAGCTGCGCGGAATTACCGGACTCGCTTGTACATTTAATAAAGCTTCATCATTACAATCCATGTGATCACATGGTATCATATACTCTCAGGCTGTTTAATCAATAACGATAAATGATTAAATCCTCATCTTGTTTCACTCCTGAAAGGGCAAGCACATGGGCAACTAAATGGTTTGTGTAGCAAATAATGCAAGAAGTATCGAGGCTGTTGGAGAATTTAAACTCAGCTCGGACCGTCAGCGGACGTGAGCTTTCAGAAATAATGGCGGGGTTGTACGAGTATTTTGGCATTCTTTTGAAGGAGTGTTTTAACAGTTCTTACAGGTAGCGTCAGATCTTCCCAAATTGATCAATATACGTCACTTGAGCCTGTTTTCTTTCTCACAATTAGAAGCAAGGCTTTCTATTCGTGTATCAGATAGTATATGATGTAGACTAACGTTTAGTCCCTGAATACATATAATTGCGATAGTAGCAAATAAACCCATTTAAATTGAAAAGGAGCCCCAGTGAGACCAGAGATTCCTGAACCTAAGGAAATCTAGACTTGCCTTATTTGGGGCATTAGCATTGCATGGAGGGCTAAGCATTGGGGAAAATAATATGGTTCAGGGACTGTGAGACATATATATATGATGCTAAACTGGCTTCTATTCTTCCTAATCTGACCCGTGAAGATCTGGGTTAGAATGAACCTTCAGTAACCCATGCTTGTCGTAAGAGGCGACTAACGGGATCGAGTGGTCAGGCTCGATGGCTTGGTTGACACATGTCATCGGTTCCCAGTTGCGCAGGTCTATGCTCATGCTGATGATCACTGGATTGTCTGGTCCAGACTCGATTATTTACAGACCGCCGGTATTTATTTGATACAGAATATACGGTATTTTTTCGTTGATACAGAATATACGGTATTTATTTGATACAGAATATGTGGTATATATTTGATACATAATGTACGATATTTATTTGATACGGAATACAAGGTGTTTCCAGTTGACGTATAAATCAACCATTAAGTCTTCTGAAATCGTACTTCTGTGAATAAAAGTATGACATCATTTTTTTAAAGGATGACAACATAAGTTGAGTTCATCTCATATTCAACGATAAAAGTTGGGTTACAAATGACAACATTTATCTGACTCGAATCGAGCAATTGGATCTCACCAGCACCTGCAATACAGAAGATATGTCTTTGTATGGGAGACATTATAGCTCATGTTACGGATAGCGCAGTGTATATTTATCTGTTCAACACGATACAGTGGTTTTTGTGAATGTACGGCTGGGAGCTCTACCGATGGACGGAGACAGCGCGGCAAATATTAGCTCTCCTGTTCTGACGGATAACGGGCTTGTCTCGAGTGTCGTGAGTGATGTTGAGATTTGTGAGTTTTGTTTGTCGTTTAACGCCGCACTCAGCCCTATTCCAGTTATCTGGCTGCTGTCTGTAATAATCTAGTTTGGACCAGACAATCCGGTGATCAATAGCATGAGCATCGATCTACGCAATTAGGTGGTGTAAGAAGAACTACACACTGCTAAAGATATTAGAAGCGTCTAGAGGTTTTGTTGTTCATTATCGTCCTCTCTGCAGAACACGTGATCATTAAACTAACATTTAAAAATGACATCTTATCAGACAAATTGCTTTAAACTGAATACTCCGCAGGTAGATAAGGCGTAAAATCGAACGTATATCCACTAGCGGATGTGAAGCCAATTTCTGGTGTCCTCCGCTGTGATATTGCTGGAATATTGCTAAAAGCGGAATAAAACTAAACTCACTCACTCACCCAAACCCACTCACTCACTCACTCGCCTTTGGAAGAATTGTTTTCCTTATCCGAAACAGGATTCGCTGATCATGACCAATTATACACCTGTTTTTTGTCGACGCCATACACGTGCTTGTACTAAAAGCGTTAAATGTTTACCAGTATGCCAGTTTTATCACTAACGCGGATGTTGGTTCGACATAAGCATGATTGTAATCGGAAAAGTGTTAAAATGTTGAACATTCAACGCTTTTAGTACTTACGGATTTCTTCCTACATATAGCTGTCAAGTTAACTGAAATACTGCTAAAAGCGGGTTAAGCCCAGCTGACCCACAGGTTATTGAGTTTAGTTTTACGCCGCTTTTAGCAATATTCCAGCAATATCACGTCGGAGGACACCAGAAATGGACTTTACATTGTGCCCATTTGGGGAATCGAACCCGGTTCTTCGGTGTGACGAGCGAACGCCTTAACCACTAGGCTACCCCACCGCCCCTCATAGGTTCGAATCCCGGTTAACCCATGTTAGGTTTCTAGCTTTGTGAACACCATGGAACATTTGTGGGTTTCAGCAAAATGGTAAACCTCTGATACCTGCAACACTATCCTCACATTACTAGAATACTGTTACCCCCAACCCACGCACCTGATCCTGCCCACAACCGCCAAGAGGGCGGTGGGGTACCCTAGTGGCGTAGTGGGTAAGGCGTTCGCCCGTCACACCTAAGACCTGGTTCGATGCTTTAAATGGAAGAACCGAAGCATCAAACAACGGTGGATTTCTAGTAAATAAGGGTCGGTGGGGTAGCCTTCCTGTTAAAGCGTTCGCTCGTCACGCCAAAGACCCGGGTTCGATTCCCCACATGGGTACAATGTGTGAAGCCCATTTCTGGTGTACCCCTTCGTGTTATTACTGGAATATTGCAAAAACGGCATAAAACTATACTCACTCACAACTATCACGTGAATCGAAGCTTACTGTTAATCCGGCCTCCAGCCACAGTTTGAAAGGCAGTACTGAGGTGCACGGTTTTACACGGAGCTAACCACATGGCTTTCGGTTGTATTCAGCACATCTGCTTTCTATGTTAGAAGAACCACAGCAGCAAACAACATCGGTTTTCCAGTAAATAATACTTAAAATCTGCTTAGCTGAAAAAACAGAACATGATGTGTGCGTTCCTTGAAATATCACTTTCACAGCAAGGGCTTAAAAGACACAAATTATGCAGCTATCGGATTAAAAAATGCGACAGTTGACTTCCCAATGTTCTCAAGAATACTGTTTTACCATAACATTCACTGTAGTGAGGGAGTGAGTTGTGTTTGACGTCGTGTTAATCAGTACTTAAGTACGTTGGTTATATGACACCGTGTCTTCTTAATGCACTCACTCACTCACTCACGTAAAGCCCACCCACTCATTCACTCGCCCACCCACTCAGTCACTCACCCAAGGCCCACCCATCCACTCACTCACTCAAAGCCCACATGCTCACCCAAAGCCCACTCACTCACTCACTCATTCATTCACTCACCCACCCACTCAATCACTCACTCAAAGCCCACATGCTCACCCAAAGCCCACTCACTCACTCATTCATTCACTCGCTCACCCACTCAGTCACTCACCCAAGGCCCACCCATCCACTCACTCACTCAAAGCCCACATGCTCACCCAAAGCCCACTCACTCACTCAGTCACTCACTCATTCACTCGCCCACCCACTCAGTCACTCACCCAAGGCCCACCCATCCACTCACTCACTCAAAGCCCACATGCTCACCCAAAGCCCACTCACTCACTCACTCACTCACTCACCCACCCACTCAGTCACTCACCCAAGGCCCACCCATCCACTCACTCACTCAAAGCCTACATGCTCACCCAAAGCCCACTCACTCACTCACTCACACCACCCACCCACTCAATCACTCAGCCAAGGCCCACCCATCCACTCACTCACTCAAAGCCCACATGCTCACCCAAAGCCCACTCACTCACTCATTCACTCACCCATCCACTCAATCACTCACCCAAGGCCCACCCATCCACTCACTCACTCAAAGCCTACATGCTCACCCAAAGCCCACTCATTCACTCACTCACTCACTCGCTCACACACTCACGTCATGTTTCAATATTACTGAAGGGCATAGGTGTAATGTATTGCGGTTCGCAAGCATAGTCTGTATGATTTGAAACGAAGCTATATCACACCGTGTCTTCTTAATGCAGTCACTCACTCAAATACCACTCACTTCCTCACGCAATGCCCACTCACTCACTCACCCACTCATTCACACACCCACAGTCCACCCACTCACTCACCCAAAGCTCACCCATCCACTCACTTACCCAAAGCCCACTCACTCACTCACTGTAACCACACAGATAGCCATTTTCTCTGCCTGAATCCCCAATGTTAATTCAAAGTGTGTTAGGTAGCTGTCGTTACAGTTGTATAAAAAAGGACGTGAACGCGCTTGTTTCTCAGTTATGGGCACCGGAGCATAGGGGCGTGTCGCGCTTAAAAACAGCGCTAGAAAGACATAGTGGCCTAGTACTGGAATTATTAAATTAAATACATGATATATAATATTAAATAATTTAAAAGGAAAGTGATGTAACGACGAAACCACCCCCGCCTCAATCAAAGTTAGATTTCACCACGTACATTATTTCTAAGGCACCGTCGAGGCCTAAGATTCGAATGCTAGATGATTTCCCTACAAAATGAGCTATAAATGTTCACAATCGGATCATTATTTCAAAAGTTATACGCCACGACTCACCGAAAACAGCTACCTCCGCAATTCCACGCCAAAATCATGGAACAGCCAAGACAGCAAAAACTCACCTTTAAATTCGTTTATTAATTCCAGGCACGTTGACAGCACCTATATAGGACTAAATTCGATCAGCAGCGGCATTCCACGGGTCTAAAAACCTTTTGCAACATCTACATATCGTTTCCTCGACAGTAAGCTGGCATTTTCTCCAAAATCATCGGCTATCATACTCACTTGTCTGCCATAGATGACCTTGACATTCAAGTGACGTGCGTGCTACCCGTAAGAGGCTTGCATTCTTCCTCATCGCAAAGGTATCAGCTCCCATACCCAGTGCCTACTACGGGCGGTGGGGTAGCTTAGTGGTTAAAGCGTTCGCCCGTCACACTGAAGACCGAGGTGCGATTCCCCACATGGTTACAATGTGTGAAGCCCCCATTTCTGGTGTCCCCGCCGTGATATTGCTGTAATATTGCTAAAAGCGGCGTAAAACTAAACTCAATCACTCACTGTGCCTACTTGTATCAAATGAGGGTATAAATTATGGTCAATGGCAGGAATTGCTTGCGTGTCAGTATTGTGAAAATGCCTACGCTCCGGTTGTACGCTCAACGCCCAGTGGAGGCAATGATGAATTCTTAGCAGTAATGCATGGCCTTTTTCTTTCTTCAAACTTATTTAGTTCGCTGTACGGCTGATTGTTGTCGCCTGTTATCGAGATTACATGCACACAGAGCAAGCATATTAAGGGGTCGAGGTTGTCATATAGCTTTTTTCTTGATCCTGTTGATGCGGCTTGTAGCCTTCTGGTTTTCAGATTTACGTGAACGCTTGAAGGGGTAAGGAGACCGCCAGCACGGGAGGGTCTAAATGCATGGTGTCAACTGATCGTGTTTGTTTGTTTGTTTGTTTGTTGGTTGGTTGGTTGGTTTGTTGGCTGGCTGGTTGGCTGGCTGGTTGGTTTGTTGGTTGGCTGGCTGACTGACTGGCTGGTTGGTTGGTTGGTTGGTTGGTTGGTTGGCTGGTTGGCTGGTTGGCTGGTTGGTTTGCTGGCTGGCTGGCTGGATGGTTGGTTTGCTGGCTGGCTGGCTGGCTGGTTGGTTGGTTGGTTGGTTGGCTGGTTGGTTGGTTGGTTGGTTGGCTGGCTGGCTGGTTGGTTGGTTGGCTGGCTGGCTGGCTGGCTGGTTGGTTGACTGGCTGGTTGGTTGGTTGGCTGGCTGGTTGGTAGGCTGGTTGTTCTTTAACGCCGCACCAGCAATATTTCAACTGGGATAGAATGCCTGTCGAACAGACAATCCAGTGATCGGCATCATGAGTATGTGTCCATACATAGAACGTGGTACCTTTCAATCAGACAAGTCACCGAACCCAGCCTTCCAGTCATCACTTAGGACAGGCATTCGTTGCTTGGGATCATGGATACCTGTCGGAATACTGTTATCTGTTGTGTTTTGAAGTCATAATTCCATCAGTTGTACGGTAGATATGATTTATTGCGTAGAGGTTTTGTGGAGGTTTAGGGAACTATTACTATTACTTTGAATTTTTAACTGGATTAACTCCCAAGATGGCAAAACATTATACAGAATTGCGTCACTCACTCACCAAAGCGGCGTTCAACAAACCTGTCACTGATGACCCACTTACTTAAAGAGGTTTCGCTGTGTATACGATTTCACGATGAATATGCGCACTGTTATTTTCCTGTTATCTCAACAATAGTCACAACAGTACGTGCCGTTTTTTCAGCAATTATGTCGATTTTATGTATATTCCCGATTCGTTTTATCGTCATCCAACTTTTGCAAACGCAAGGGGCAAGTAACTCGATCGAGTCTTTCGATTCTCAAATCGAGATTTAGACTGACTGATCATCTGTCTGTATTTGCAGCAGAATTGACAGCCATACTTGAAGCTTTAAAATGGGTAAAAGATAATGAACACGAAGTAATAATTTTTACTGATTCGTTGTCAGCTGTACAAACAATTCAATCAGGTGTACAAGGTCCACGCAGTGACATACTATACGACATCTTGTATCTGGATACTGTTTTAAACTCCATGTACATCAGCTGTGATATTGTTTGGATTCCTGCACATGTTGGTGTAGCTGGAAACGAAGTAGTTGACACTCTTGCTAAGATGGCTTGCAACAGACCACAGCCAGATGTTCAATCAATTAAGCCCATTCCAAGAGATTACTGGTTTGTCATTTCATCTTCAATAACTGCATCTTGGCAAAATAAATGGGACAATGAAACTACAGGTAGATACATGTACTCTACTTGTCCTGTAGTTAACAAACATTTTAAAATTCGTCGGCGTTGTCGCAGAGATGAAGTTGTTTTAACTCGCCTCAGGCTGGGACATTGTGGATTAAAGGCATATAGAAGTATTTTAGATAAAGACCTATCTCCTCTGTGTGAAATTTGTAACTTACACTACCCAGAAACAGTTCAGCACTACCTCATTGAATGTCCAGCTCATGAAAACCCACGTAAGGCTCTTAAAGAAACTGTGCTTAACAAAACAAAAAATACTTTTACAATAAACGCAATACTTGGCGATAATTGAATGTATGGTTGCATACAAAGAGCTGTTTTAGACTTCCTCGTTACAACGGGGAAGTACGGTGTAATTGAACTGAACATATAAATAACAGTTTGTTAAGCGCATATAGGCCTTTTAAGGCCCAAGGTCTCCCTAAAACCTTATCTACCTACCTACCTACCTTCTCAAATCGACTATTTCCGAGCTTTTAAAAAAAAATTCGCCAACAGGCTTGACTTTGGGACTACTCAATAGAAAAACGTCTCTCCAATAGTCCCTGCATCCCCGATTTCCATGCGTAGACCTTGCTGTGTTGAGAGAAAAAAAACCTCATCAGGATATTCTTGATTTTTTAAGCACCCCGGATGTATTGATTAAGCAGAGCACTGGATCTGCCTGTAGGAAAGCACCACTTTGTTATTCTAATAACGTACCTCAGCAGTTTCTTTTAGACGTTTTCTTTGTTTCTCGGCTGGCATCATAATTTAATCTTATTTTTTTTACCTACAAAGAAATTTACGCTGTAGATTTTTGCAAATCTGCCGCTGGGAATTCCCCTGAAAAAGCTTGAAAGGAGCACCAAAAAATCGCCTTTCCAGTTAACAGGAGACATTAATGGTATATTCTATTTTTACGGCCCTATCTTGTAGATAATGTATTTTGATGTGATGGAAATATTTCCCCGGAAAGCCTAAGTTGAAATGCTGAAAAGCTTAAATGAGTAATGACGTTCATTACCAGGCACATACGGAGGCCACACAGGATTTTTTCAGATTGCTGTGAACGGATAACAATATGAGCATTTCATGGGTATAATGCGTTCATTCGACTCTCAACAACATGGACACGTCCGAACAATGTAAAACTGCCAAAATATTTATGCAGGGACACACACTCTCTCACTCACTCACTTCTCTCACTCACTCACGCACCCACGCACCCACGCACACACACACCCACGCACGCACGCACGCAAACACACACACACACTCTCTCTCTCTCTCTCTCACTCACACAGCGCACACACGGTCTCACTGTCATACACACCAATCGCCCGATTGCACATGTGCAACTATGTTACATTGAACACATGGAGACCCTGGGTCATACTAGGTGCCCCGGCAGGGAACCATCACTGCTCGCCTGTGGTCTACATTGAGGATCCGGTGGTTACAAAGAGGTACAGGCCTTAGTGTGTCACTGTATTCTGGCGGTGAGGATTGTTTCTCATACTGTTAACCACTAGTTTTCCTTGGAACCTCCATCACCGATATATGTTTACTATTGTTGCCCTGTTAAGATCCGGGTTAGAATTTGTCTTCAAAAACCCATGCTTGTCGTAAGAGTCGACTAACGTGATCGGGTGGTCAGGCTCGCTGACTTGGTTGACACATCCCGATTGATACGATGCTCATGCTGTTGATCACTGGATTGTCTGAACCAGACTGGATTATTTACAGACCACCGCCACATAGCTGGAATATAGCTGTGTGTGGCGTTAAACAACAAACAAAACAAACAACGATTGGTGACCACGGTGTCATGAATTCGAGAATCTCAATCAGCAGATCCACTCAGCTCATCCGTTACCAGAAGGTGCCAATTATGAACTCTAAACTGTCTGAAAGGTTAATTATCGGCGTTCTCACGAAGGCAAGCCAGATGGAACCCCCTCCCCATCTTTGGCACCACAGACAGCGGAGACACACTTTACCCTTTGACCTTGCACTTCCGCTTGAACTCATTTAACTCTCTTCCGTCGACGCCATTATAAGCCATACTACCTTCCAAAATGATGTGTATAGTTTGTTTAACATGCACCACCCAATATCCGCCGCACATCCCGTTCCTTCCCCATTTACAATTGTCATCATTTCACACCCCCGACATAGATACCCTAACCCAATCCCCGTGTCTCACACCCCCGACATAGATACCCTCACCCAATCCCCATGTCTCTTCCCCACATAGATACCCTCATCCAATCCCTGTGTCTCACCCCCCCGACATAGATACCCTCACCCAATCCCCGTGTCTCAATGACGTTGATACCCCGCCCTCACTGCCCCCTCTTCCGTTGACGTCATGATTAGATCAGTTGACCTGCAGGATCGTGGTCGGAATGGGTTCGACAGGCGTGTACCCCTTATACAGAAACGTAGTCAAACCAAAATCAGAATACAGAAACGTACCCTAGGACGACTCCATCCCGCACTGTGTCGTTTTCTTGATCGGAACGGGGCGGTGGGGTAGCCTAGTGGTTAAAGCGTTCGCTCGTCACGCTTAAGACCCGGGTTCGATTCCCCACATGGGTACAATGTGTGAAGCCCATTTCTGGTGTCCCCCGCCGTAATATTGCTGGAATATTGCTAAAAGCGGCGTAAAATCACACTCACTTACTCACTCTTGATCGGAACTGCCATACTGTTGTATTAGATGCATTTGATTGCGTTGCATAAGAAATTTAGGTTCTTGAGAGGCATTTAGAAGTTGGTGTTCAAGTAAAACGCAAATATTATGGATGACTTCTTCTTTATTGTATAGATAAAGAAGAAGTTGTCGTCCATAATATATAAGAAATTTAAACGAGCATACATAGTAACGAATATTTCGCGCTTCACAATACCACTCGTCATCAGTTGAACTGGTACAACTATATAGAGTTTCGGTTTTGGGTTGCGGAATATGGACTGGTCCTCCATTTAGGGTACCGGGTACGTTTCTGTATTTCACTTTGTTCAGGGTACATTTCTGAATTCAGTGTACCTGAGGTACATATATGTAGTAGCTGTGGCGATAACGACCCCTTCAGCGTCAGCTGACCACCATCTAAAATGATGAGTTTAACATGCACCACCCAATAGCCAAAGCACATCCTGTTCCTTCCTCATTTAGGGCGGTGGGGTAGCCTAGTGGTTAAAGCGTTCGCTCGTCACGCCGAAGACCTGGGTTCCATTCCCCACATGGGTACAATATGTGAAGCCCATTTCTGGTGTCCTTCGCCGTGGTGTTGGTGTAATATTGCTATAAGCGGCGTAAAACTAAAAATCACTCACTCAGTACTTCCTCATTTACATTCCTTATCATTTCCGCTGTGAATGGGTGCTGTTGAAGACCACGTGTCCAGCAGCCTGTCTACATATTGCATCTGTCATCCTTCCATGACTCCCCTGTATGTGGTGGATGTACGGAATCTCTGTCGAGAGCTAACGAATTCAAGGTTATCGTCGTCCCCCTTGGCCCAGATCGATGCTACCTGCTTCAGACGCGATTACACATTTCTGAGATGGCTGGAAAACCGATGCCTGAAACATTGAGCACCATACGCTCGCTTCTGTGACATCATCGCTACCTCTTTCCCTGCCTCACCGCTCAACCAGACAACATCAGCAACCAACAACCAGCAACCCATTAAAAATCAAATACACGCACCCGCATATAAATACGCCGCTCGCACACGCACACGCACACGAACACGCACATACTCAAGCTCACATACACCACACCATCGGCCACACACGCAATAATTAAATATTTTTCTGTATTTTATTTTTAAATCAACACTCCCACCCGACGTTACACCCATCCTGCTCACAAATCCTTTCAACGATATCAAGCCGGCGATATCACACCAAGTATCCACCCTCCAAGCCTTGCTCCAAGGCTGTACTGAATGCTGAGCCCATGGATGTATAGTAATTCTCTCCTTCGATGAGGTAAGTTTAGATAAGCTAACAGTACAATCTAAAGGCCCCTGTCTGTCATATCTTACTTTGTAGAAATTATCATTCAAGCTAAAATATTTTACCGTAGAGACTTGTGCAAGTCTACATCCCCACTCCCTCCTTCCAACAAGGCAGCCTAACCTGCACTCCACGCCTCAACCTTCCACTCACCCACAAGCATCTGCTACCATCGATCCACCAATTAAGTTACTGCAGATGTAAGTTCCCAATGGTGGCAAATACATAGAACAAATCATCGGACCGTCCGACCCTGAGGTCGAAACCTACACTGATCAAAGAAACCCTTCTGACATGCCGGTGATGAATAATCTACATGAATTACACACATCAAATGCCCGGCGAACACGCCACTGAAAGAGGGCTTCACTCGGCCAAGTGCACATTATCGTCCATTGTACCCAGCGGCTGTCAAGAGGCATAGACCCTACAGGCGAGGTCGAGGGGAAGGGCTTTTCGAGTTTGTATTGTCATTAATTGTGCAATATTTACGTCGAACTCCAGTAGGTCAAGAGAAGAGGTAAACGTATTGTGCTGTTTACTTCAGTACTGATATCCATAAATGTTCCCTGTCAAGGGTTTGTTCTTGAAGGGGAGTTGGAACATTCAGAATCGCTGTTGGTGGTCTCGCGCAACTCACTCTACACTTTGATGTCTTTAGGGTTAGAAGCGCGATAGCCTCCCTCCGTTCTTGTTTCCCCTTACACATGGCACATGTAAAGAGGAATTTGATCTGCCTTGAACATGATATGCTCCAGAATTAGCCTCAAGGTTTTGGAGCTGATCTTGATCAGGCAATCACCATCACCTCCAGTGTAGCAAACACAATATCTCTATTTCACTTACGTATCTGTGAACTGGATCCGTGTTAAGGGAAGGCTGTCATCTGGGAAACGCATATCTCGCTGACAGCATACCATCTATCACCACAACTGCATTTTGTGTTTGCGCTTGGAGATATTGTCACTTACCCTGTAACAACATGCTGATATCCTACACGTGGATATCCCCGTCCTGGGTGCAATTGTGCAAAACAACCTCAACGCTAAGACTACCTTCTGTCTATGTTAAGGTATGGGAGTTGCGGTCACCTTAGCGCTAAGACTACCTTCTGTCTATGTTAACGTATGGGAGTTGCGGTCACCTTAGCGCTAAGACTACCTTCTGTCTATGTTAAGGTATGGGAGTTGCGGTCACCTTAGCGCTAAGACTACCTTCTGTCTATGTTAAGGTATGGGAGTTGCGGTCACCTTAGCGCTAAGACTACCTTCTGTCTATGTTAAGGTATGGGAGTTGCGGTCACCTTAGCGCTAAGACTACCTTCTGTCTATGTTAACGTATGGGAGTTGAGGTCACCTTAGCGCTAAGACTACCTTCTGTCTATGTTAAGGTATGGGAGTTGCGGTCACCTTAGCGCTAAGACTACCTTCTGTCTATGTTAAGGTATGGGAGTTGCGGTCACCTTAGCGCTAAGACTACCTTCTGTCTATGTTAAGGTATGGGAGTTGCCGTCACCTTAGCGCTAAGACTACCTTCTGTCTATGTTAAGGTATGGGAGTTGCGGTCACCTTAGCGCTAAGACTACCTTCTGTCTATGTTAAGGTATGGGAGTTGAGGTCACCTTAGCGCTAAGACTACCTTCTGTCTATGTTAAGGTATGGGAGTTGCCGTCACCTTAGCGCTAAGACTACCTTCTGTCTATGTTAAGGTATGGGAGTTGAGGTCACCTTAGCGCTAAGACTACCTTCTGTCTATGTTAAGGTATGGGAGTTGCGGTCACCTTAGCGCTAAGACTACCTTCTGTCTATGTTAAGGTATGGGAGTTGCGGTCACCTTAGCGCTCAGACTACCTTCTGTCTATGTTAAGGTATGGGAGTTGAGGTCACCTTAGCGCTAAGACTACCTTGTGTCTATGTTAAGGTATGGGAGTTGCGGTCACCTTAGCGCTAATACTACCCTCTGTCTATGTTAAGGTATGGGAGTTGAGGTCACCTTAGCGCTAAGACTACCTTCTGTCTATGTTAACGTATGGGAGTTGCGGTCACCTTAGCGCTAAGACTACCTTCTGTCTATGTTAACGTATGGGAGTTGCGGTCACCTTAGCGCTAAGACTACCTTCTGTCTATGTTAAGGTATGGGAGTTGCGGTCACCTTAGCGCTAAGACTACCTTCTGTCTATGTTAAGGTATGGGAGTTGCGGTCACCTTAGCGCTAAGACTACCTTCTGTCTATGTTAAGGTATGGGAGTTGCCGTCACCTTAGCGCTAAGACTACCTTCTGTCTATGTTAAGGTATGGGAGTTGTGGTCACCTTAGCGCTAAGACTACCTTCTGTCTATGTTAAGGTATTGGAGTTGCGGTCACCTTAGCGCTAAGACTACCTTCTGTCTATGTTAAGGTATGGGAGTTGCGGTCACCTTAGCGCTAAGACTACCTTCTGTCTATGTTAAGGTATGGGAGTTGCGGTCACCTTAGCGCTAAGACTACCTTGAGTCTATGTTAAGGTATGGAAGTTGCCGTCAACTTAGCGCTAAGATCGCTTTGTACAACAGCACCCTGATCTCCATGTCTCACTTAACCTGCTGCATATTCAAACCCATGCTATCTTCATGTCTCTCATAGTCGATATAGATACCTTCACTCTATCTCTACGTTTCACACCCCCGATATAAATACCCTCACACAATCTCCACGTCTCACACACCCGATATAGATACCCTCACACAATCTCCACGTCTCACAAACCCGATATAGATACCCTCACACAATCTCCACGTCTCACAAACCCGATAAAGATACCCTCACACAATCTCCACGTCTCACACACCCGATATAGATACCCTCACACAATCTTCACGTCTCACAAACCCGATATAGATACCCTCACACAATCTCCACGTCTCACACACCCGATATAGATACCCTCACACAATCTCCACGTCTCACACACTCGATATAGATACCCTCACACAATCTCCACGTCTCACAAACCCGATATAGATACCCTCACACAATCTCCACGTCTCACACACCCGATATAGATACCCTCACACAATCTCCACGTCTCACACACCCATATGTAGATACCCTCACACAATCTCCACGTCTCACAAACCCGATATAGATACCCTCACACAATCTTCACGTCTCACACACCCATATGTAGATACCCTCACACAATCTCCACGTCTCACAAACCCGATAAAGATACCCTCACACAATCTCCACGTCTCACAAACCCGATATAGATACCCTCACACAATCTCCACGTCTCACACACCCGATATAGATACCCTCACACAATCTCCACGTCTCACAAACCCGATATAGATACCCTCACACAATCTCCACGTCTCACAAACCCGATATAGATACCCTCACACAATCTCCACGTCTCACAAACCCGATATAGATACCCTCACACAATCTCCACGTCTCACACACCCGATATAGATATGCCCTCACACAATCTCCACGTCTCACACACCCATATGTAGATACCCTCACACAATCTCCACGTCTCACAAACCCGATATAGATACCCTCACACAATCTTCACGTCTCACACACCCATATGTAGATGCCCTCACACAATCTCCACGTCTCACAAACCCGATAAAGATACCCTCACACAATCTCCACGTCTCACAAACCCGATAAAGATACCCTCACACAATCTCCACGTCTCACACACCAATTGTAGATACCCTCACACAATCTCCACGTCTCACAAACCCGATATAGATACCCTCACACAATCTCCAAGTCTCACATACCCGATATAGATACCCTCACACAATCTCCACGTCTCACAAACCCGATATAGATACCCTCACACAATCTCCACGTCTCACAAACCCGATATAGATACCCTCACACAATCTCCACGTCTCACAAACCCGATATAGATACCCTCACACAATCTCCACGTCTCACAAACCCGATATAGATGCCCTCACACAATCTCCACGTCTCACAAACCCGATATAGATACCCTCACACAATCTCCACGTCTCACAAACCCGATATAGATGCCCTCACACAATCTCCACGTCTCACACACCCGATATAGATACCCCCTCACACAATCTCCACGTCTCACACACCCATATGTAGATACCCTCACACAATCTCCACGTCTCACAAACCCGATATAGATGCCCTCACACAATCTTCACGTCTCACACACCCATATGTAGATACCCTCACACAATCTCCACGTCTCACAAACCCGATAAAGATACCCTCACACAATCTCCACGTCTCACAAACCCGATATAGATACCCTCACACAATCTCCACGTCTCACACACCCATTGTAGATACCCTCACACAATCTCCACGTCTCACAAACCCGATATAGATACCCTCACACAATCTCCACGTCTCACACACCCGATATAGATACCCTCACACAATCTCCACGTCTCACAAACCCGATATAGATACCCTCACACAATCTCCACGTCTCACACACCCGATATAGATACCCTCACACAATCTCCACGTCTCACAAACCCGATATAGATACCCTCACACAATCTCCACGTCTCACAAACCCGATATAGATGCCTCTCACAATCTCCATGTCTCACAAACCCGATATAGATACCCTCACACAATCTCCACGTCTCACAAACCCGATATAGATACCCTCACACAATCTCCACGTCTCACACACCCATATGTAGATACCCTCACACAATCTCCACGTCTCACAAACCCGATATAGATACCCTCACACAATCTCCACGTCTCACACACCCGATATAGATACCCTCAGACAATCTCCACGTCTCACATACAATGGTGCTGATACTCAACCAATCTCCGCTTATGACAAACCCTTATGCAGATACCGGCAACCAGTCTCCAGTCTTTAACACACAATATGGACCGCCATGCACAATTTCCACGTCACATACACTGATGTAGATACAGTCATCCAATCCCCACGCCTCATACACTTGATATACCTCACACGATCGCCACACGTCTCACAAAACCCTGATGTCGACCCCATTCAGTTTCGAAGCCGGATTTCGTTGTGCCAAGCGAACACTTTATCCGTTTGGCTACCTAACCAATTTTCGATCAATCAATAAGATGTGCACTTATTATTTTATTTCGGGGTCTGGGCAAGGTATCTATGAAATAGTCTCAGTATATATCACATAAATTCCGGGATTCGCGTCATCGGGGTTCGAGTCCCAATTCGTGACTATTGGTATTCCTGGAAGTAAAGACGCCCAGTGACTGGTCCAGCGCTCAATAAACCAAAGCTGAGTCAGCCTGTCGTGGGTTCGAAGCACCCGATTCGTTATCTTTGGTATATCATTACCACACCACGGCTCTTGTACCTCACTTTGGGGCTTCAGCAGTATAAACCGCCCTCCCTGACATTTGAAACCCCAAAAGCATACTCCCCTCCAAGACCTACACGCTTGAACATACGCAATCTATCGCCACTATGTATGCCACGTCCATCGTGAAGCGATTCAAATTGTGCAACGGTATCTGTTTCCCAAGACTCTCATGTAAGGGGAATCAAAGATCACTCAGCATTGAGGAAGAAAGGTAATCCTTTAATCTCCAGGGAAGTCATTTCTCAGCAACACCGACAGATGTTTATGACCCGAAGATCGTGTGCTTGGAATCAATACATCATACATTAAGTGATAGAACCTTTCTTCTTGAATTAGTGACGACCTCCAGTGTTGATCTTTCAAAGTCAAGCAATATCAACAAAAATCCCAGTTATCCTGTTTTAACACAGCTGACGAGAGTCTTTAGTTTCCATGTCAGGGACTCGGCGTCAAATCGCATCATTGTCCGCCATCTTGTAGTGTCATTGTGGCACATGCGCAGTGAGGCGGAAACGTGTTTAAGCTGTCCCTCTGCTTTAATTATGGCATTTTCTTTCAAAAGTTGACAGAGATTGGCTGCCGAGCCCTTGAGAAATGCGTATCGCGCCTCAGATGACATATACGACACGCTACACGAGGCATCGTGTAAATCGCAGCCATTAAAGGTGATGTCCGCTATGAAACATGCACGCGGTCCTAAAATACGAAGTAGATGTCATTGAAATGAGCCGTTATTTTATCCGTGGTGGCTTTGGTGGGATCTGACCTGAACTCGAACCAGTATCATCCTTGTTTGATAATGAATAATTCTTTAAAAGCTTGAGAAATCTGTACTCTTGAAATAAATTGAGTACTTAATACTGCGTTTTTTGACCGGAACGGCTGGTCATTGTGCCTGTTGAACACGGGGAGCTTCGTTCCAAATTATGTAGACTATGGTTTCCAACCGTGCAATACATTAAATCTAAAACACTGTGAATTACCATTGGGTGAGAGAAAATGGCTTTCTGTATGGTTACAGCGAGTGAGTTACGTTGGGTTCAAATGGAAATTGGGTTGACTAATCCCTGCAAGGGAAAAGGTAGGACAATGGCCAGTAAGCAAACGTTTATGAAATGGTTGTGAACGTTTTTTAGATATACATGTGAATGAGAACCAAACGTTTTACCTCTACAGTAGACTAAGGCTTAGTCTCTGAATATATATAATTTTGATAGTAACAAACAAGCCCATTTATATTGAAAAGGAGCCCAAGGGAGACCAGAGATTCAGAACCTGAGGAAATCTAGACTTGCTTTATTTAGGGCTTTAGCACTGCAGAGAGGGCTTGGCAGTAGAGGAATTAATGTGGTTCAGGGACTGTGAGACAGACTACCTCTACAGTTACATGAACCGTTGGACATGATTTGCTCAGAAGGTGACAGATCTCAAACAAGATACAATTTATGGATAACACGTTTTTTATAATGTGATGGGGACGTTTGGTCTTGTTGCCTTCTAATAAGTGTCAAACATATTTATACCAATCATCTATCAAAGAAATATAAAGAATTTGTCCATTAATTGTGTCTAGCAGTCACCAGTTTAAAGTTTGAGAATTATGACAAAACTAATTGCACAGTTAAGGGATGAGTCCAAAAACATCTCCACTTTCCATGAAGTGGCTTCAAACAGTTGAGCATGATCAAGCGTTTGACACAGGCTGATCCCCGAAGGAGATATACTTAAAAGCAATTACGAACAGATGGTAAACATATCATCTTGGGTCAAAGAGATGCTCATGTTTAGACTTCATCTGAAGTTATTAATATCTTCCTTTTTATTCCCATAAATACATGTATATTCATGTGCGTGCGTGCGTGTGCGTGTGCATGCGTGCGTGCGTGCGTGCGTGTGTGTGTATTTGAACACGTCAGAAGTCCAGAAGTGTTTGCAAAACGAAACAATGATATCTGAAAACCATTTAAACATGCCTGATAATGTTCACTCAAACATTTCAGAAATTTCATTAATTAAGTTTAAATTTGACTTTACCTTTTCCTTTGAATTTTGTCCCTCGCATAATATATTCTTGTTCACTTTCTGTGTGTCAGGCTTATTATGGGGAGCAGAAGCATTTACTACCTAAGTACAATCCACCAACACGGGTATGTTGCTTAAAAACCATGGTGCAATCCACCAACATGGGTATGTTGCTTACAACCCAAGTTACAATCCACCAACATGGGTATGTTGCTTACAAACCAAGGTACAATCCACCAACATGGGTATGTTGCTTAAAAACCATGGTGCAATCCACCAACATGGGTATGTTGCTTACAACCCAAGTTACAATCCACCAACATGGGTATGTTGCTTACAAACCAAGGTGCAATCCACCAACATGGGTATGTTGCTTACAAACCATGGTGCAATCTACCAACACGGGTATGATGCTTACAAACCATGGCACAATCCACCAACACGGGTATGTTGCTTACAAACCAAGGTACAATCAACCAAAACGGGTATGCTGCTTACAACCCAAGGTACAATCCACCAACAGGGGTATGCTGCTTACAACCCAAGGTACAGTCCACCAAAACGGGTATGATGCTTTGAAACTAAAGTACAATCCACCAAAACGGGTATGATTCTTACAAACCAAGGTACAATCCACCAACACGGGAATGTTGCTTACAACCGAAGGTACAATCCACCAAAACGGGTATGAGGTTTTACAAAACTAAGGTACAATCCACCAACACGGGTATGTTGCTTACAAACCAAGGTACAATCCACCAATAGGGGTATGTTGCTTACACACCAAGGTACAATCCACCAACACGGGTATGTTGCTTACACACCAAGGTACAATCCACCAATAGAGGTATGTTGCTTACAACCGAAGGTACAATCCACCAACATGGGTATGAGGTTTTACAAAACTAAGGTACAATCCACCAACACGGGCATGTTGCTTACACACCAAGGTACAATCCACCAACACGGGTATGTTGCTTACAACCGAAGGTACAATCCACCAAAACGGGTATGAGGTTTTACAAAACTAAGTTACAGTCCACCAACACGGGTATGTTGCTTACACACCAAGGTACAATCCACCAACACGGGTATGTTGCTTACACACCAAGGTACAATCCACCAACACGGGTATGTTGCTTACACACCAAGGTACAATCCACCAACACGGGTATGTTGCTTACAACCCAAGGTACAGTCCACCAAAACGGAGATGATGCTTTCAAACTAAAGTACAATCCACCAAAACGGGTATGATTCTTACAAACCAAGGTACAATCAACCAATATGGGTATGTTGCTTACACACCAAGGTACAATCCACCAAAACGGGAATGTTGCTTACACACCAAGGTACAATCCACTAACATGGGTATGTTGCTTACACACCAAGGTACAATCCACCAACACGGGTATGCTGTTTACAAACCCAGGTACAATCCACCAACACGGGGATGTTGCTTACAAACTAAAGTACAATCCACCAACACGGGTATGCTGCTTTCAACCCAAGGTCGAAGTTTCCGTCCACGAACGCAAAAACACCAAAACATTAAACATATTGTAAAATCGAAATGGATGTATTGGAACTTGAAACAATTATAGATAAGACAATAATAAACCAACAACTTTGAACAAAACATGAATTATTGCCAAATAAGCAGTCTAGATTTAATCTGATGAATCAGATAAGGGAAGTAGGCGGAAAGATGAAAAGAATCATAAAACTACAGTAACAAACCGTTGGAGTGGAACTGCACGAATAATCCGTATGCTCCGAAACAAATGCGCCCATTTATGGCTCTCGTGGCATTAAATCAGCTGTCAACCATCTTTGATCTGTTGAGAAAGCATCCGGAGCGAAGCGCAGGTCGACTCTACACATCAGAAACCGCCATCCGTTCTCTTGTCTAACAGTGTGATTTACCAGCAATGAACATGCTCATCTCTAACACCACAAAGTACGTGACATGCATGATAATTAATCTCCCGACGTGTTTGTAGGCAGTCTCTTGTAGAGCTACAGGGGTTTCAGAAGCTTTTTCTGAAATGCGCCCGCGTAAAATACGATTTCCATTTTTTCTTGTCATGAAATTTGAAGGCAATTACTTACCAGACCGTGAAACGCTTTCAAAGAAAAAATGGCAGACCTATCGTAGGGCAATAGATAAATGTCAACCAAAGGCACTGCGGTGCATTGTAATAGTTAAAGGTCCTTTCTACCGCCATCAATTCTGGGATGACTTGAAAAAGGATATATTCATCATGTGGACTGTGTTTACTCCTTGCAGTGCTGGAGGGGGTGTCAGGCGACCCAGTCGTTTCATCAGTGCAAAGAAATATAGACCCTCTGGGCTACACAGCCTGTAAAACAATCTGAAAAAAGTGTAATTTTAATGCAAATAACTTAATCAAAAGAAAAGACAGACAGGCGAGACGGGTTGTGTGGCGCGGTGGATAGAGTGTCTGCCCGGGGGTTGGAAGGTTGTCGGTTCGGTCCCGTAGCGGCGGTTCACCGAGAGACGCTGAAAGGTGGATCTTTTTTTTGTTACATGCCTCGCGCTGAGCACTGAGATGATTAAACAACGATTGTCTGGCAAGAAGTCAGTATGCTGTAAGTAAGGTATTAATGCTAAGCTGTTTCATAGGATCTCAGTGGGCTAGGGGGCTGTGGGGTAGCCGAGTGGTAAAGGAGTTCACTCGTCACGCCGAAGACCCGGGTTCGATTCCCTACATGGGTGAAATGTGTGAAGCCAATTTCTGGAGGTCTGGAGATATTGCTGGAATATTGCTAAAAGCGGCGTAAAACTAAACTCACTCACTCAATGGGCTAAACCATTACTCCACTGTTGACGCAAGCTGCCGTTTAAAATATAACTGTGCACACACTCAGACACGCACGCACGCACGCACGCACGCACGCACACACACACACACACACTACATGCACGAGCAATATTTTACATGTAAAGTCAGTGTTAGTCTGTTGAGTTATATATTTGTCTTATTTCGCGACCCAAAAACAATGCCTCTATGCGGCAGGATGATTATAATGGATGCACACATTTGACAGAAAATCCCATCAAATCCGAGAATGTTATACAACAATACGAGATTGTGACGGAACAATGAGATCGTTGTTTCGTACATTTAGCTGGCAGATGAATCATACAAAAACATACACTGTTTGAAACGTGAACAGTGCCCAATCAAGAGAAACGTTTCAAGAAATATCAAGAACCCACCAATTGGATTTGTTTTATTTAAAATCGTGGCAATTCCAAACGGCAGTGTTAAAATACAATGACAAACATGCAAGAAGCAAAATCAATTTATTTAACGCCTTTGAGAAAAAGCGCCAAGAAGTGAGACATATGACCTATCTAACATCATTAAGAATATGATCAGTTCTAACACTTAAAAATCAATTCCCATTATTTCATTACAAACAGGTGAGGCGGAACGAGAATGAATTATGAGTCATTAAAATTAGATATATTCCGGAGGGAACATCTCATCACGCTGTGAAGACGAATTAGCCATATAATCTGTGTCTAAATGAAATCCTCTGGTGCGCAACCATACGCATCCTTTGTCAAAGAGGCTTGAAATAAACGCACTTTACTTGTACGCTTGGAAAGTGCGCGAAAGAGTAAACCGCTGTTCATCGTTTGTAAACATGGCTTTGGCAGTTTGTCTTCATCAGTTGTCAGCTTCCGTAACACGTTGTTTATGTTGCTTAAATATTTACCTTATGGAAATAATCATGGCTGTGCGAAACAACATGCAACTTCAAATATGTAATTCCTATGGTGCGAAGATCTAGATCAAGGGGTTATGTCATCTGTTCTATATTAGATGAGTGGGTGAGTGAGTATGGTTTTACGCCGCTTTTAGCAATATTCCAGCAATATCACAGCAGGGGACACCTGAAATGGGCTTCACACATTGAACCCATGTGAGGAATCGAACCAAGGCCTTCAGCGTGACGAGAGGATGATTACATCTAGGGGGTATGTCATCTGTTCTATATTGATAGGTGAGTGAGTGAGTGAGTATGGTTTTACGCCGATTTCAGCAATATTCCAGCAATATCACGGTGAGGGGACACCTGAAATGGGCTTCACACATTGAACCCATGTGAGGAATCGAACCCAGGCCTTCAGCGGGACGAGAGGACGTTTTAACCACTAGGCTACCCCACCGCCCCCTATATTGATATATGGAGTTGTTGAATAAAGGTGAGGGTGTTGCAGAAAAACAAGTGGTCGATAGCATTGCAGTACGGTGATGAATTAATCCGTCAGGCCACTGCTCTAGGGGTTTGTTTGTTGTTTTACGCCGCACCAATTAATATTCCAGGTACATCATGGTTACCTGAGCCTGATTCAGAAAAAATAAGCGGCTGATATAATTAGCAGGACTAGGGGTTCGATGAAAGGCATTTAAGCAAGTCATCATCATTAAGTAACGTGCGTGATCAGAAGCGGTATGGGGGCGGTGGGGTAGCCTAGTGGTTAAAGCGTTCGCTCGACACGCCGAAGACCCGGGTTCGATTGTCCGCTTGGGTACAATGTGTGAAGCCAATTTCAGGTGTCCCCCGCAGTGATATTGCTGGAATATTGCTAAAAGCGGCGTAAAAATAAACTCACTCACTCAGGAGCGGCAGGGTAGTTTACTGGAGAAAGCGTTCCTTCGCCTCTCGGGTTCGATTCCCCACATGTGTGCAAAAATGTGTTGCTCATTTCTGGTGTCCCCCGTCGTGATATTGCTGGAATATTGCTGAACTTGTTATAAAACACCTATCACTCTCTCCGTTTTCCAAGTGTATTAGTGAATGGGTGAATCAAGTTTTACGCCGTTTTTGCAATATTTCAGTAATATCACGGCGGGGGGCACCAGAAATGGTCTTTTTACTCATATGGGGAATCGAACACTGGTTTTTGGCGGGACGAGCGAACGCTTTAACCACAAGGCTACCCCACCGCTCCCAAGTGTACTGCACTTCTAAGGGTCGACAACGCCAGCGGTAATTCGACTGATGTCTTCTCGACTCCTGGGCCAGATCTTAACTGGCCATCCAATGTTTCTGTCATGGCCGGGATTTTCAGAGGACACCTGCATTGACGACACAATCGGAGCAGACGGTAGTAGCGATTCTTCCCCGTTATAAGGCGGTAGATCCTCATTAGATTAATACCCCACTTATAGTATTTATAGACCTTTGAACACATCCTCTACAACCAAGTCTCGTCTTGACTACATCTAGTGGCTCCGAGGTCGACTGGGAATCAATACAAACTAGCATGGCCCCTATGCAGCCAGCATTGCCATATTCACGTGGCTTAATGTTTCCTGCACTTTGGCAATTTGCAAAGAAAGGAGATATGTTGGTGCCAGTTGTTGTGCTATGATGTCGCGCTCATGCATGTGAAAAATTAGCGAGAAGAATGGAGGGTTGTGTTCCGCGGTTATCTCCCTTCCTTATCGTGTAATCTGTCCACGTGCGCACGCGCCTGTAATCGATTTTCCTTTAGAAATGGCGGCAAGATGCAGACGTGGTGTCTATGGCAACCACGATGGTGGAGCCTAAACACACTGTCGACAGGCGCAGTTGTAATGAACCCTCTAATCAGAAGAAGCAAAAAAGTTTGCATAATTTGTTAAAAAGTAATTATGCGCTGACGTCGAGTCGCCATTTTGAATACACACGTGCAAGGTCACACGTCGAGCACGTTTTATCCGATGCTTAGAAAGGCAATTACTGCCAATATTTAAAAACACAATATTATCACTTAGGTATAATCTGCTTCAAAGCATGTGCCTAAGAGTCTATTTTCATTTTTTTATTGCTTTCGCGTTCGGGTTATTGTTAAGAGGGTGGTGGAGTTTTAGAGATGTAGTTTTATGAACTATCTGACCCTCAAACTTTACGAACATATAAAACGGTATTTTGTTCCAGCAAACTGTGCAATAATTTACGTCAATAGCCCGTGGGTCGGTGAGTGAGTATGTTTTTACGCCGCTTTTAGCAATATTCCAGCAATATCTTAGCGGAGGACACCAGAAATGGGCTTTACACATTGTACCCATGCGAGGAATCGAACCCGGGTCTTCGGCATGACGAGCAAACGCTTTAACCACTAGGCTATCGTCACTCGTCCGAATGCATGGTAAGGGTATTGTCAGCTTCATCGTACTCCTTTTTTCGATTCCTTATGTGCATGACGCCAAACCTGTGTCCCATTCCATTCTCGTAATGCGAGAAGATTTCCAAAACGCCTTCTTAACCCATGGGCGATGGGGTAGCCTACTGGATAAAACTTTTGTTCCACAGGTCAAAAGCCTGGGTTCTCTTCTTTGTGTGTCATTTTAGAAGTTGGGAAGTAAAATATAGAACAAACTTTATGGATAACAACTTTTAAAAAAAATATTTAATTTATTTATTTTTTAAAGTTGTTATCTATAAAGTTTGTTCTATATAGCCTGGGTTCGATTCCCCACATGGTTCTAGTTGCTTAATGGCTGCCTTTATGCTGTCGGTCCGGACAAGGCAAACCATTAGTTGGTGCATCAAGTAAAAATTAATGCGGGCATGGTAATACTGATGTAAATTGGTTTCTTGAACATCTTATATTCCAAAACCCTATATTTTGAATGGGCGGTGAGAAAGCCTAGTGGTAAATACGTTCTGCCGTCACGCCAAAGACCCTTTTTCGATTCCCCACATGGTTGCAATGTGTGAAACCCATTTTTGGTGTCCCCTGTTGTGAAATTGCTGGAATATTTCTAAAACCAACGTAAAACCCAACTCACTCACTCACTCATTCGACGTTTCACTAAATCTATACTCACTATACTTTTCAACACTGTGTATTGATGCTATGTGAAAACGTAACATGTTCAACTGGCCGGCCAAAACAATCAGCCGAATTTAGTAAAGCGCTGTATGTATTTTAGTATTCATTGATTAAAGATGTGTGCCTGGCGTTATTTGTACGACAGATTCAATTGAAGAAAAACTGCCTTCAAAATTTGGAAAGGACTTTGTCATGTCCAATATTCCCGCAGCGCCAGCCTTTGATGTCAACATTTCATAACATTTTAGGTACAGCCCAACACGCGAGTCTTTCTCAAAAGTCGGTTGATGCAGGCACATTCAAGGGGTCAGTGAAGCTTTGAGGATATTTTATGGAAAATAAAAGCGACAAAACCCTTTCCACATCCACAAGAAATCTTGGCAAGAGCAGGATCCATTGTGGAATGACAACTATATCCGAGCACCTGTTTATGAAAAACGGTGAACTCGTGATGACACCAGGTGTTCGCGAAAAGGTGAGCGTATCCTGTCACGCAGGTGACACCCGTCATAAACACACGCAAAGGCTTGTCAACTGTTCACCTGAAAAATATGGGGAACGCATGTTACAAGTCAACATAGATAATTACAACGGACATCATTTTTGTCATTGATGCGTCAGTATTTTTAATAATGACCTCCACATGTCTTCCATAAAACTTGTTAAAGCTGAGATTGTAACCTTGATCGAACAACAGTGAAATCATGATGTCGTGTAAATAATAAATAAGAAGTTGTTATCCATAAAAACGTGTCATGTATTCATGGTCATCCTACTTCAACTGAGCAAGAGTTGTATGGCGCTCTTTGAAAACTTAGCAATTGTACCTTAAAAGTTGTAAAATGTAAACACCAAAGATAGGAGCTATTGGCATATTGCTCGATATTTGAATTTTTTTTTTCTTGTTGCTTACAAAACACAGACATTATGTACGAAATATCTACGCTGATATTTTTAAAAGTTGTCCCAAAGCACCTGTGTACTTTCTTTTGTACATCAGTATATTTAACCAAAGGAGCAGGTACAGCTAGAGCTAGCTGTCCTTCACAGGGATTGTTTCACATATCAAAGAAATCCAAGCGTGTTCATTCAACGTTTAAGGGCGGAGGGTTAACCTAGTGGCTAAAGCGTTGGCTCGTCATGCCAAAAACCCGGGTTCGATTCCCACATGGGTACAATGTGTGAAGTCCATTTCCGGTGTCCCCTGTCGTGATATTGCTGGAATATTGCTAATAGCGGCGTAAAACTAAACTCACTCTCTCACTCACTCAATCATTCAACGTTTCTCTAAATCTATATTTTGGCTGTCTAATGAAAGGATCCTTATCATACCTTTCTATCTGTATTTCAGGAAGGATTTGTGCGACAACAAACACACATCGTAAAGAAACAAGGATTACATTTACATAGCATGTGTCCCAAGGTCTCTGCAATCAGTGTAAAAACATTAAATTTTCATCTTGTATGGTCGTCCCGGGTTCACGTTCGATTTAGCCATTTGATACACCTGTATTGATACGCTTGCCTTTCTCGACCCAGTGTTATAGCGGCATCTCTTAATAATTGATGCTTGTTTAATGAGACATGTTAACTGACTACTATATCCTTCGTTGCCATCAAGTCCCTTATCCAGATTCATAGCCTGGTTAATTATTGGTGATCGATCGTCAATTTCCTGGTTTTAATTAAGCGCGACTAGTACACCGTCGTTGATGTGGCACGGGCGGTATGAGAATCTGATGTTGGGCTTGGATGACGTTGATTGTTGTTACTGGAACTGACACGAACGAATAGTCACGTCAGTGTACTGAAAGACCTCTATGTTTAAGTTAATTTACTTGTCGATTGGGGAATCGACAGTGTCTTGTTAGGTTTGAAGTGGGCCACAGAGCGGAACTGGGACTGAAATGAGGATTGGTTGGTTAAAATGCCTGAGTACTTAGATACCAACTCTCAACCTTGACCAGATTGATGCGGCATGTCATCGTGCTACGAATTCATGTGTCAATGTTTACATCGTGGTACGTTGGTTGACCTGCACCAGGTTCGATCACATTCAGCTGTCAAATAATAGAGTGGGTGAGTGAGTATTGTTTTACGCCCATTTTTGTAATATTTCGGCAATATCACGGGGATTTGTTTGAGTGGCATTCTAGAAGTTGGTGGCATAGGCTGACTGACTGACTGACTGAGTTTTGGTTTTACGCCGCTTAGCAATATTCCAGCAATATCACGGCGGAGGACACCAGAAAATGGGCTTCACACATTGTACCCATGTGGGGATTCGAACCCGGGTCTTCGGCGTGACGAGCCAACGCTTTAACCACTAGGCCACCCCACCGCCCCTGGTGGCATGGAGATGACAAAACATTATGGATGATCAAATAAAAGAAGCTGATCATCCATAAAGTCTTGTCATCTCAATATCATGGGGACACCAGAAATGTACTTAACAACTTCTACCAGCATGGGGAATCGAACCCGGTCTACAGCACGATAAGCGAACGCTTTAACCACTAGGTTACCGAAAGAAATTCTCACCAAAAATGAACAATTATAAACGGAGTGGCAAAACACACATTTGGGTGGTAGATAGAAATGGAACAAAGAGCAAAGTTTTTCGATCGTGATGTATTTCATAGCTGCGATATATTGATTTGATATATTTAGTTCCTTACGCTTGTTGTGTTTCTACGACTGTTTCCCTACTTGTAGACCCGTGAAGACCCGGGTTAGAATATTGGCCTTCAGTAACCCATGCTTGTCGTAAGAGGCGACTAACGGGATCGGGTGGTCAGGCTCGCTGACTTGTATGACACATGTCATCGTATCCCAATTGCGTAGATCTATGATCATGATGTTGATCACCGGATTGTCTGATCCAGACTCGATTATTTACCGGACATTTTGGACCTCTGTGGGAAATCGAACCTGGGCCTTTAAGCGACAAGCGAACACCTTAACCACTTACTTATACGAATACCGGGTTGGTTCACGACATTAATACATTGACGCTGGTTGTCTGGAATCAAACAACGAAATGATAAGGTGAAGTTAGAGTCGTTGTATTTGCCATGAAAAAAAGGTACAAATCATTTTGAAATATTATCTAGAAACTACAAACATGCTTAAATGGCTAATAACAAACCTTTTTATCTATTGAACAGAATATGTCTGAAAATGAGTAAAAGTTTCTAATTTGTCGAGGTTGAAAAGAAACGAGTCTCTAACTATCAAGAAGTCCGTTGACCAAGACTGATGTAAGGCTGACCTTAGTCCGTCTCACAGCCGCTGAACCACATTATCTTCCCTACTGCCAAGCCCTCTCTGCAGTGCTAAAGCCCTATATAAAGCAAGTCTAGAATTCACCAGGTTCTGAATCTCTGGTCTCCCTGGGGCTCCTTTTCAATTTAAATGGGCTTGTTTGTTACTATCAAAATTATATATATTCAGAGACTAAGCGTTAGTCTAGGCTGACCTAAGGCGAGACATCTCTCTCGTCTTTACCTAATTACTGTGAGATACCTTATTGCGGTAACAACTTGCTCAAGTTCAAATATAAGTCAAGTCTTACTTTCACCACAATTTCAGCAAACATGCCCTTGTTTTTTTAATATTTTTCAAATAGATCATGTCATGCTAGACACAAAACGTTCCCTTTTTCGCCCCTCAGGATATGCTACGTACGGTTTAATCTGTCATGGAGTAGAGGACAGTGATATTGAAAATGCCAGCCTTAAAAAATGGACGGATTTGACGTTTTGACGACAGTGATATAGAAAATGCCAGATATTCCCTAAACTATACTCTCTAAATCTGAAGAAGTCTGTGGGCCTGGTTTGATATTTCAGCCGAGGCATTTCTCTCGTCTTTATCTAATTACTTTTTAAGGTAAAAACTTGCTGAAGTTCAAATATAAGTCAAGTCAAGTCTTATTCTTTCACCACAATTTCGGCAAATATTTCCTGATGTTTTTTTGTTTTTTAAAGCATAGATCATGTCATGCTAAACATAAAACGTTCCCTTTTTTTCGTCCATCAGTATATCTACGTATGGTTTAATCTGCCATGGAGTAGAGGACAGTGATATTGAAAATGCCAGCCTTAAAAAATGCATTTCATCAAACACAAATTCGGTCGTTAAAGTTCAATATACCACACAAAATACCAGGTTTGAGTCGTGCCTTTAAATTGAATTTGATATTCCCGAAACTATACTCTCGAAATCTGCCCTACTTGCGTCTGACCAAATAACAAGCAGGCTATATTGGAACCTCAATTTTCTTCCCCTTCCTATCTGTCTAGCTTCTGCTGGCTGCCCAACCCTAAATTGAATTTCTATCCTGTCTGTTGCCATGTTAATGGCAGCCCATGTCTTTCTTGTACGGTATTAAATCATAACTCGTCCGTCATTCTACGTCCGCCGTTTCGCAATAAACACACATAATAATAGACTTCCCATCAATGCCAGTGAAAATCTTGTAAGAATGACTGCAGGGAACTTTAAGGGTTCAACGCTAGTGAAGTCATTTGCTACCGCCGGGTGAGTTTGTCTAAACCGGGATGAAACCTTTTAGCCTTACAGCTGCTGCAGTCAAATACAATGCTTTGAAATAATTTGGCTGGAAGACAGGAGATGTTAGAGAGGGACTTGGATTAGTTAAATTTTGAAATGTCAGAGAGAGATTACGACAAACCCAGAGGTTGACATACATTGTCGCGCGAAGTGTATTCATTACTATAAATATTATGATGACTTAAATGTGGAGAGAGAGAGAGAGAGAGAGAGAGAGAGAGAGACAGAGAGAGACAGAGAGAGAGAGAGAGAGAGAGAGAGAGAGACAGACAGACAGACAGACAGAGACAGAGAGAGACAGAGAGACAGAGAGAGAGACAGAGAGAGAGAGAGTAGCCTAGACGATCTTTCGAACCTATATGTTGATTCCGTCTGTAATACTATCTATACTGGCTTTTTAAAATGTAATTGCTAAAGGTTCACTTCACGGAGGGGCGGTGGGGTAGCCTAGCGGTTAAAACTTCCGCTGGTCACGTCGAAGCCCCGGGTTCGATTCCCCAATTGGGTACAACGCGTGAAGCCCATTTCTGGTGTTCCCCGACGTGATAGTGCTGGAATATTGCTAAAGGCGGCTTAAAATCATACTCAGTCACTCCCCGATTATTCTCCTCATACGACGCTGTGATAACGCTCACACGATAATATCTCAATATTAACATTCCGACCGATCATAATGTAATTCTGGCGTGATTCATAATTTCTCGTAATGTTGTATTTTAGGAGGGATTTTTCAATGATAATGTCCCCTATCCCTAGTTTTCAGAAATTGTAAATTGTTACAATAATTCCTGCTCTTTCGTGCTGTCATTACCAGCCAACTAACAACCGACACCATGCAAATAAATGATTAATTCATGTCGTGTAGCATCGCTTTATTTGGCATCTGAATAATTAAAAGCTTAACCGTATTTAATCACCTTTAATCTCACGCAATGATAAACTGTTCCATTGTTTAACTTGGGTTATTGGTCCATGGGCAATCTCAAGGTAATGATTTATTCTTCAGATAAGAAGCCAGTGACGTTATGGGAATGTTCTTCTAATTAGTCTGCAGTGGAGCATTACATCACAAACTCGGCTTGTCGTTTCAATGTAGTCTTCGCGATGTCTTAAACACAATTAGATGTTTCTGTGTCTGTTTCTCTATTTCTGTGTCTTGTAACATTATGGCTCATAGTTCCCCATGCTTGCAGTTCCCCTTTGTTCTTATATCACAGTTCACTGTGTGTATCTGTGTTTGGCATAGGCGTGACTACTGTAGCCTCTTGTCATCCATCTCTCTCTCTCTCTCTCTCTCTCTCTCTCTCTCTCTCTCTCTCTCTCTCTCTCTCTCTCTCTCTCTCTCTCTCTCTCTCTCTCTGCCTCCCTCTCCTCTCCTTTTCTCTCTAATTTCTTAATCTCTGCCTTGCTCTCCCTCTCTCTCTGCCTCTCCTCTCCTTTTCTCTCTAATTTCTTAATCTCTGTCTTGCTCTCCCTCTCTCTCTGCCTCTCTCTCTCTCTCCTTTTCTCTCTAATTTCTTAATCTCTCTCTCTCTCTCTCTGCCTCCCTCTCCTCTCCTTTTCTCTCTAATTTCTTAATCTCTGTCTTGCTCTCCCTCTCTCTGCCTCTCCTCTCCTTTTCTCTCTAATTTCTTAATCTCTGTCTTGCTCTCCCTCTCTCTCTGCCTCTCTCTCTCTCTCCTTTTCTCTCTAATTTCTTAATCTCTCTCTCTCTCTCTCTGCCTCCCTCTCCTCTTCTTTTCTCTCTAATTTCTTAATCTCTGTCTTGCTCTCCCTCTCTCTGCCTCTCCTCTCCTTTTCTCGCTAATTTCTTAGTCTCTGTCTTGCTCTCCCTCTCTCTCTGCCTCTCTCTCTCTCTCCTTTTCTCTCTAATTTCTTAATCTCTCTCTCTCTCTCTCTCTGCCTCCCTCTCCTCTCCTTTTCTCTCTAATTTCTTAATCTCTGTCTTGCTCTCCCTCTCTCTCTGCCTCTCTCTGCTTTTCTCTATAATTTCTTAATCTCTCTCTCTCTCTCTCTCTCTCTCTCTCTCTCTCTCTCTCTCTCTCTCTCTCTCTCTCTCTCTCTCTCTCTCTCTCTCTCTCTCTCTCTCTCTCTTACATTAAAGAGGAGTCAGTATTATTGGTATCGCAAACGGTATATACAACTACAGTACTGTCGGAAATAGAAAAAAAACTGTGTTTAGGTTGTGACTCAGTATCCCTAGAATTAACAGAATTGCAAATAGCATATGTCGAAATAACCCACATCGTCCTAACTGGGCGTTCAGTGGGATGCCTAATAGGATATCCAGAAAAGCATGTTTACTCGTAAAATCGGGCAATACTTTGGACAAAATAGGAATAGCAGCTTTAAACAGTAGATCAGACTATAGATGGCAATTAGGTCGCTCAACCAGGTATGACGACGGACCGTCGACTCACCTGGCATGAAATGCATGTGCTGTTTACAGGCAGAAGGGGTTGATTAAAAGACTATAATACCCATAGAAAAGCTTAAATCAGCCATCGTATTAAATGGCTCAAAATATTATAGGTGGCATGACTACCCGAAAATCGGAAGGTACTATTTGTAAATTGTTATTACATTCCGTTTGCTTCCCCAGTTTAATTCCCCTAAAGGATTATCTTATCTCAGCTGATATCTCTATCACCCAGCCCGCCCCCAACCACCGTCTGCGACACCCGTCCTGATTTTGCTTTTGAGACGACCCCTAATACCTGTTTCTTTTATAGTGATAGTGAGACTCCATGGTAGCTACATCCTTAATAGTTTCAGTATTTAAGTTATTATTTTTTACGTCAGCTATCGTTTATAATGAAGCTAAGTTTAATTTTAAAATGGGCATTTAAAAAGTGTCCTTTGTAATACAATATCATCGCACACTAATTTGCATAAAGCCATGGTCTGTTCCACATAATTCGCGTTGGACTTAAAAACAACCCGCATTGCTCATTTCTGCACTAATTTCTCCTCAGTAGAGTCCTTTTTCCACGTTTCCTATCTCCCTGCCTCTGCGACTGTAGCTAGGCCGAACTTAGTTTAACAGATATTTCACACTTTCTTATATTAACTACATAAATTGTAGATATAAATGCGAAAAAAAACTGGGGTTTTCTTCTATTTCAGACAGTACTATAGGTTCCTATGTCGTCAGAATATTAGTGTGGTCGGGGTAGTAATTGACACACCTCGCGCGACAATCTATGTCAACCTCTCCGCTCTTGGCGTGGGTTTGTCATAATCTTTCTCTGACATTTCAAACTTTAACTAAATATAATATTTAAGTCCCTCTCTAACATCTCCTGTCTTCCAGCCAAATTATTTCAAAGCATTGTATTTGACTGCAGCAGCTGTAAGGCTAAAAGACTGACAGTTTCATCCCGGTTTAGACAAACTCACCCGGCGGTAGCAAATGACTTCACTAGCGTTGAACCCTTAAAGTTCCCTGCAGTCATTCTTACAAGATTTTCACTGGCATTGATGGGAAGTCTATTATTATGTGTGTTTATTGCGAAACGGCGGACGTAGAATGACGGACGAGTTATGATTTAATACCGTACAAGAAAGACATGGGCTGCCATTAACATGGCAACAGACAGGATAGAAATTCAATTTAGGGTTGGGAAGCCAGCAGAAGCTAGACAGATAGGAAGGGGAAGAAAATTGAGGTTCCAATATAGCCTGCTTGTTATTTGGTCAGACGCAAGTAGGGCAGATTTCGAGAGTATAGTTTCAGGAATATCAAATTCAATTTAAAGGCACGACACAAACCTGGTATTTTGTGTGGTATATTGAACTTTAACGACCGAATTTGTGTTTGATGAAATGGATTTTTTTAAAGCTGGCATTTTCAATATCACTGTGGTGAAAACGTCCTCTACTCCATGGCAGATTAAACCATACGTAGGATATACTGATGGGCGAAAAAAAGCGAACGTTTTGTGTTTAGCATGAAATGATCTGTGAAATCTTTTAAAAAATAAGGAGATATTTCCCGAAATTGTGGTGAAAGTATTAGACTTGACTTTACTTATGTTTGAACGTGAGCAAGTTTTTACCTCAATAAGATAAATTATTTCACAGTAATTAGATAAAGACGAGAAATGTCAGACGCAAGTAGGACAGATTTAGATAGCATAGTGTCAGGAATATCAAATTTGATTTATATATATTTTTTATTTTATATTTACCATTTTTTTTACTTGTTTATAGGTACAGTACATGTGGTCAACGTATGACATTGATAGGTACAATTGTGCTGATATACAAGATTACAAAAGCAATCAATGATATTTCTATAAAAAAGTCTCAAATGGCATCAGATACCATGATGCCATATGTATGGGTATGAGTATGGGTATGGGTATGTATGTGTGTATGTATATGTATGTATGTATGTATGTATGTATGTATGTATGTATGTATGTATGTATGTATGTATGTATGTATGTATGTATGTATGTATGTATGTATGTATGTATGTATGTATGTATGTATGTACATATGTGTATGTACTAGTATGTACATACGTACGTACGTACGTATATGTAAGTACGTATGTGTATGTATGTATGTACGGGTACGTATATGTGTGTGTGTATGTATGTAGATACGTATGAATGTACAGGTGGATATGCATTCAATTTGTGTCTATATGAAATAAGGATGACAGACAAAATCATTTATCCCTCTCCTTATAGTGCTGGAAGAGTGTATGTAGAGATGACCAAAAGGAGACAAATTTGTCAACACCACAAGAGGAAGAATAAACATATCTTGTAATGTCATAATACTGAATTATATTTGTATTTATATGGTAAGCCTAGTATTATGTGAAGTATGCTGACAATATATCACACATGTCCCGTATGTAAGTTTACACCCGGCCTAGTATCCGTTACTCTGCCAGGGAAACGTTATCTACGACATGGTTGACTTATGACTATGTGGAGTGAGTGAGTGAGTTGGGTTTTACGCCGCTTTTAGCAATATTCCAGCAATATAACGACAGGGGACACCAGAAATGCGCGTCACACATTGTCCCCATGTGGGGAATCGAACCCGGGTCTTCGGCGTGGCTTTAACCACTAGACTACCCCACCGCCCCCATGTGAAGTGAACCTTACGTTAGATATACTGAGGGGTAAAAATAACCGAACGTTTTTACATTGAATCATGTGTTGGAGTGAGTGAGTTTGTAAAGAAAAACTATACAAATGCCATCAAGCACATCACATAGCACATGACTATTTCACATGGATCTGGGCGTGGTGGGCGAGCTGGCAAAGGCGCCAGGCTAGTGATCCACCGAAGTTGAGGTGTCGGGATCGAGCCCACCTGTGACCGGGTGTAAAAACCTTGGAGTCAACTTTGTGTGCAGACTCTTTCAGTGCTGTCACAACCCCCAGTGTACAGTACACAACCCTGTGCACTTAAAAGAACCCACGAATCCTTTGGTATATGACCAGATGGTGGCCACATGAATACGTGCAAACACCTAGTTGCGGGTACAGCAACATGCAGTAAACTTTGACAAAGTAATGTGACTTTGTGTCCCAGTCCACCCAGCTGTGAATGGGCACCTGGTTAGGATGAGAAAGCCACAATAACTCGGTGCGCCTAGTGGCTGCAAGAGTTGTATACTCTGATAAGACGATGTGCCGTTGAGATTGAAATCCAATGATCGAGGGACAAAATACCAGCGCCTTGAGCATGCACTGGCTGCCTGGATATGTGCGCTATATAAATATCCTATAATAATAATAATAATAATAATCTGCATCATATGAAAATGTTGACGAATCGTACTGAAAGTCGTCAGACATGTTTGACTTCAAGTCTTGTCCATCTCAAGTCTTGCAAGATTTAAGATGCCAATACTTCATACAGAACGCTGTACGGGTTTTGCCTTTGCAAGACCTTGGCCCAAGCTGAGTGAGTGAGTGAGTGAGTGAGTGAGTGAGTGAGTGAGTGAGTGAGTGAGTGAGTGAGTGAGTGAGTGAGTGAGTGAGTGAGTGATGAGTGAGTGAGTGAGTGAGTGAGTGAGTGAGTGAGTGAGTGAGTGAGTGAGTGAGTGAGTGAGTGAGTGAGTGAGTGAGTGAGTGAGTGAGTGAGTGAGGTGGAGTGAGTGAGTGAGTGAGTGAGTGAGTGAGATGAGTGAGTGAGTGAGTGAGTGAGTGAGTGAGTGAGTGAGTGAGTGAGTGAGTGAGTGAGTGAGTGAGTGAGTGAGTGAGTGAGTGAGTGAGTGAGTGAGTGAGTGAGTGAGTGAGTGAGTGAGTGAGTGAGTGAGTGAGTGAGTGAGTGAGTGAGTGAGTGAGTGAGTGAGTGAGTGAGTGAGTGAGTGAGTGAGTGAGTGAGTGAGTGAGTGAGTGAGTGAGTGAGTATGGTTTAGCAATATTCCAGCAATGTCACATCGGGGGACTTAAGAAATGGGCTTCATACGCTGTGCCCATGTGGGGAACCGAACCCGGGTCTTCGGCGTGACGAGCGAACGCTTACACCACTAGGCTACCCACCAGCCCCTGACCCAAGCTGATCTCTGGCTTTTATCCTTATGTCCATCTGCTATGTCACTGTAGTATTGAAATAGTGTTTAAAGCGGCGTTCAGCTAAACTCACTCATTCAGTAAATTCAGCGAAATCACCCCTCCGTTATTCTTACTCCTCATCCTCGCTAATAAAGGAGATATTTCCGAGATATGGCCCGACTTTAACCGGGAAATGTCCTTATGAAAAAGCACTATAGAGTATGTGAGGTTTTTCGTAAAGTTATTTTCATTCACTATTTTCATGACAGTGAAAGGCTTGAATTTCGCTGTACCAGAACAAACAAAACAGCCCAAAACTTCTATTTCACCTGCTTAAACGATTTACTTTAACTTACTTTTCCGGTCCTTGAAAACGTTCAGTTTTAACCTTTGGGTCCCACAGAGAAACAAATTTACCGAGGACAACATCGCCCAGATTCAAGGAATTACATGTTGTTACAGGCGACAGTATGCTCTATGACTACTGAGCATTATATACTCTACACCAGAGAGTACTGTGTGGTAAGGGGCGGTGTGGTAGCCTAGTGGTCAGAGCGTTCGCTCGTCACGCCAAAGACCCGGGTTCGATTCCCCACATGGGTACCTGTGAAGCCCATGTCTGGTGTCCCCCGCTGTGATAATGCTTGAATATTGTTAAAAGTGGCGTAAAACTAAACTCACTCACTCACTGTGTGGTATATCCTCTACAGCAGGGTCTCTGACAGACTGACGCTTAGTCTCTGAATGTACAGAACCGTAACCCAAATCGTGGATAACCTTGATGCGTGGAACGCGGAAATAATTATGCTTACTCGTAAATTAAGTCTCGATTGACGTCACGAAGCGGTACTTTTGATGTACATACAATACCACGCCTCGCTGACCAAAAACTTCCGAATCTCTGCATTACACGCAAGTACACTAAATGTGAGGTGAGGTGAGGTGAAATTAGGTTTAACGTCGTGCTTGAGAATATTTCGCTCATATGACGACGTGCATGCGTGTGTATGTGTATGTGCGGCTGCTTGTACTAGCCCAGACTTAAGCTGGTTTTATTGTGCTAGCCCACTGAGATACCACGCCGCAGTGAAGCATGAATACCGCACCCAGACACATAATACTGACTCCGAGCCGACCAGTCCTTGTTGTACCCATTAATACCGAACGCCAGGCAGGGACCAACAAGTACCATATTTTAACGTCTTTTGGTATGACGCGGTCGGGGATCGAACCCGCTACCTTCCGCACTCCGTGCGGACGCTCTAACCACTACACCACGGAGGCGGTCTACACTAAATGTAATTGTCCAGCATTGAGATAAATAGCCCCAGATCACTAATACCACCATTACCAAATTTTATTTTTACCAAATGTCATGTAAAAAAGATACCGTTAGCTCCAACCTTCTCACTTCTCGTTGTCTGCTTTCCTTGGTGTCAATACTTACGCAGTGGGATGTCGTACATAGTGGTATAAAGTAACCGACTACGTAATCCACGAAACAAGGTGACGTCACATTTTGTGGGCACATGGATGGGTGATGATTGCAAATAGCTTCCGTAAACAAACGTTTCATTCACGAGTGGAATATTAGGCATTTTCAATTTGCTGAATCAATGAATAAAATAATCAGTGTGTATACAAAATGAAGTCATGCATTTAAAATATGAATTTCGCCGCAATTCCCTTATATCCACGAATCAAGGTTACGCGAGTGTATATATTTTTGAGGAAATATATAGTTCCTCTTAATTCGAAAAGGAGCCCCAGTGAGATGGGAGATTCGGACCTGAGGAAATCTAGACGTGCTTCATTTGCTTTAGCATTGCAGGGAGGGCTAGGCAGTAGAGACAAGAATGTGGTTCAGGGACTGTGAGACAGATGTAGTTTCTGAAATAAAGCTACTCTAACGTATTGTTCCTGAAATAAAGCTAAATTAACGTATTGTTCATGAAATAAAGTTACACTAACGTATTGTTCCTGAGATAAAGCTACATTAACGTATTGTTCCTGAAATAAAGCTACATTCATGTTTTGTTCCTGAAACAAAGCTACATTAACGTATTGTTCCTGAAATATAGCTACATTAACGCATTGTTCCTGAAATAAAGCTACATTAATGTTTTGTTCCGGAAATAAAGCTACTCTAACGTATTGTTCCTGAAATATAGCTACATTAACGTATTGTTCCTGAAATAAAGCTACACTAACGTATTGTTCCTGAAATAAAGCTACATTCACGTATTGTTCCTGAGATAAAGCTACATTAACGTATTGTTCCTGAAATAAAGCTACTCTAACGTATTGTTCCTGAAATAAAGCTACATTCACGTATTGTTCCTGAAATAAAGCTAAATTAACGTATTGTTCCTGAAATATAGCTACATTAACGTATTGTTCCTGAAATGAAGCTACATTAATGTATTGTTCCTGAATAAAGCCACATTAATGTATTGTTCCTGAAATAAAGCTACATTAACGTATTGTTCCTGAAATAAAGCTACATTAACGTATTGTTCCTGAATAAAGCTACACTAACGTATTGTTCCTGAAATAAAGCTACATTAACGTATTGTTCCTGAAATAAAGCTACATTAACGTATTGTTCCTGAAATAAAGCTACACTAACGTATTGTTCCTGAAATAAAGCTACACTAACGTATTGTTCCTGAAATAAAGCTACATTAATGTATTGTTCCTAAAATAAAGCTACATTAACGTATTGTTCCTGAAATATAGCTACATTAACGTATTGTTCCTGAAATAAAGCCACATTAATGTTTTGTTCCTGAAATAAAGCTACACTAACGTATTGTTCCTGAAATAAAGCTACATTAACGTATTGTTCCTGAAATAAAGCTACACTAACGTATTGTTCCTGAAATAAAGCTACATTAACGTATTGTTTCTGAAATAAAGCTACATTAACGTATTGTTCCTGAAATAAAGCTACACTAACGTATTGTTCCTGAAATAAAGCTACATTAATGTATTGTTCCTGAAATAAAGCCACATTAATGTTTTGTTCCTGAATAAAGCTACATTAACGTATTGTTCCTGAAATAAAGCTAGACTCACAGGTAGTTCCTGAAATAAAGCTACACTAACGTATTGTTCCTGAATAAAGCTACATTAACGTATTGTTCCTGAAATAAAGCCACATTAATGTTTTGTTCCTGAATAAAGCTACATTAACGTATTGTTCCTAAAATGAAGCTAGACTCACAGGCAGTTCCTGAAATAAACCTACACTAACGTATTGTTCCTGAATAAAGCTACATTAACGTATTGTTCCTGAAATAAAGCTACATTAACGTATTGTTCCTGAAATAAAGCTACATTAATGTTTTGTTCCTGAATAAAGCTACATTAACGTATTGTTCCTGAAATAAAGCTACATTAACGTATTGTTCCTGAAATAAAGCTACATTAATGTATTGTTCCTGAAATATAGCTACATTAACGTATTGTTCCTGAAATAAAGCTACATTAATGTTTTGTTCCTGAAATGAAGCTACATTAACGTATTGTTCCTGAATAAAGCTACATTAATGTTTTGTTCCTGAATAAAGCTACATTAATGTATTGTTCCTGAATAAAGCCACATTAATGTTTTGTTCCTGAATAAAGCTACATTAACGTATTGTTCCTGAATAAAGCCACATTAATGTTTTGTTCCTGAATAAAGCTACATTAACGTATTGTTCCTGAATAAAGCTACATTAATGTTTTGTTCCTGAATAAAGCTACATTAACGTGTTGTTCCTAAAATGAAGCTAGACTCACAGGTAGTTCCTGAAATAAAGCTACATTAACGTATTGTTCCTGAAATAAAGCTACATTAACGTATTGTTCCTGAAATAAAGCTAAATTAACGTATTGTTCCTGAAATAAAGCTAAATTAACGTATTGTTCCTGAAATAAAGCTACATTAACGTATTGTTCCTGAAATAAAGCTACATTAGCATTATGTACGTCCCTGTATTGTTCCTGAAATAAAGCTACATTAACGTATTGTTCCTGAAATAAAGCTACATTAACGTATTGTTCCTGAAATAAAGCTACATTAACGTATTGTTCCTGAAATAAAGCTACATTAACGTATTGTTCCTGAAATAAAGCCACATTAACGTATTGTTCCTGAATAAAGCTACATTAACGTATTGTTCCTGAAATAAAGCTACATTAATGTATTGTTCCTGAAATAAAGCTACATTAACGTATTGTTCCTGAAATAAAGCTACATTAACGTATTGTTCCTGAAATAAAGCTACATTAATGTTTTGTTCCTGAATAAAGCTACATTAACGTATTGTTCCTGAAATAAAGCTACATTAACGTATTGTTCCTGAATAAAGCTACACTAACGTATTGTTCCTGAAATAAAGCTACATTAACGTTTTGTTCCTGAATAAAGCTACATTAACGTATTGTTCCTGAAATAAAGCTACATTAATGTTTTGTTCCTGAATAAAGCTACATTAACGTATTGTTCCTGAAATAAAGCTACTCTAACGTATTGTTCCTGAAATAAAGCTACATTAACGTATTGTTCCTGAAATAAAGCTACACTAACGTATTGTTCCTGAAATAAAGCTACATTAACGTATTGTTCCTGAAATAAAGCTACATTAACGTATTGTTCCTGAATAAAGCTACACTAACGTATTCTTCCTGAAATAAAGCTACATTAACGTATTGTTCCTGAAATAAAGCTACATTAATGTATTGTTCCTGAAATAAAGCCACATTAATGTTTTGTTCCTGAATAAAGCTACATTAACGTATTGTTCCTGAAATAAAGCTACATTAACGTATTGTTCCTGAATAAAGCTACATTAACGTATTGTTCCTGAAATAAAGCTACATTAACGTATTGTTCCTGAATAAAGCTACATTAATGTTTTGTTCCTGAAATAAAGCTACATTAACGTATTGTTCCTGAAATAAAGCTACATTAATGTTTTGTTCCTGAATAAAGCTACATTAACGTATTGTTCCTGAAATAAAGCTAAATTAACGAATTGTTCCTGAAATAAAGCTACACTAACGTATTAGTCCTGAAATAAAGCTACACTAACGTATTGTTCCTGAAATAAACCTACACTAACGTATTGTTCCTGAAATAAAGCTAAATTAACGTATTGTTCCTGAAATAAAGCTACATTAACGTATTGTTCCTGAAATAAAGCTACATTAATGTTTTGTTCCTGAATATTGTTCCTGAAAGCTACATTAACGTATTGTTCCTGAATTGTTCCTGAAATAAAGCTACATTAACGTATTGTATTGTTCCTGAATAAAGCCACATTAATGTATTGTTCCTGAATAAAGCTACATTAACGTATTGTTCCTGAAATAAAGCTACATTAACGTATTGTTCCTGAATAAAGCTACATTAACGTATTGTTCGTGAAATAAAGCTACATTAATGTATTGTTCCTGAAATAAAGCTACATTAACGTATTGTTCCTGAAATAAAGCTACACTAACGTATTGTTCCTGAAATAAAGCTAAATTAACGTATTGTTCCTGAAATAAAGCTACATTAATGTATTGTTCCTGAAATAAAGCTACATTAATGTTTTGTTCCTGAATAAAGCTACATTAACGTATTGTTCCTGAAATAAAGCTACATTAATGTTTTGTTCCTGAATAAAGCTACATTAACGTATTGTTCCTGAAATAAAGCTACATTAACGTATTGTTCCTGAATAAAGCTACACTAACGTATTGTTCCTGAAATAAAGCTACACTAACGTATTGTTCCTGAAATAAAGCTACATTAATGTATTGTTCCTGAAATAAAGCCACATTAATGTTTTGTTCCTGAATAAAGCTACATTAACGTATTGTTCCTGAAATAAAGCTACATTAACGTATTGTTCCTGAATAAAGCTACATTAATGTATTGTTCCTGAAATAAAGCTACATTAATGTATTGTTCCTGAAATAAAGCTACATTAGCGTATTGTTCCTGAAATAAAGCTACATTAACGTATTGTTCCTGAAATAAAGCTACACTAACGTATTGTTCCTGAAATAAAGCTACATTCATGTATTGTTCCTAAAATGAAGCTAGACTCACAGGTAGTTCCTGAAATAAACCTACTCTAACGTATTGTTCCTGAATAAAGCTACACTAACGTATTGTTCCTGAATAAAGCTACATTAATGTTTTGTTCCTGAAATAAAGCTACATTCATGTATTGTTCCTAAAATGAAGCTAGACTCACAGGTAGTTCCTGAAATAAACCTACACTAACGTATTGTTCCTGAAATAAAGCTACACTAACGTATTGTTCCTGAAATAAAGCTACACTAACGTATTGTTCCTGAATAAAGCTACATTAATGTATTGTTCCTGAAATAAAGCCACATTAATGTATTGTTCCTAAAATAAAGCTAGACTCACAGGTAGTTCCTGAAACAAACTTACACTAACATAATGTTCCAAAAATAATGATATAGTGACATGTAGTTCCTGAAATAAAGTTCGAATAACATAATTCTGAAAGGATAACCCTCTAATATGAAGGAACCCTCAACTCTCATATTTCTTTCAGCTGAAAGTGGGATCAATATTTGTTGCTGGAGCTGAGAAGGGGATGAGGGGTGGTGCTTTTATTCAATATATCTCCTTGAGTTTGAAGGAAAGACCACAAGCGAAGCGTGTGATGGGATTTGTTTGGACCACAAATATTACAATAGATTATGTTCGTTCCTTGCCTTGACCCAACACTGACCCCCGCGATAGAAGCTTGGGGGCAGGTCCAACCGCCTACCTGAGAACCTATCTAAATAATTGACCATTTTCCTCCCCTCAGCGCCGGCCATCTGTTGAATGCCAGCTATATACACGATTTAGCTCGGCCTGTGTCAATCAATCCAACGCTATGAAAAATTGATAACAAATCTAATTCGGCGTGTGTCGTTACAAATTACTTCCACTGGCGAGCGAGAAGCATTGAGTATTCATCAAAATGTAATACGCCCTGTACCGTATTCCAGAACTACAATACAAACGATAGAGATCGCGAGGATTTCATATAAGATGGGAGTCAAACGTACGAGCCGGAAGTCTAGTGTGGAGATGGGAGTCCTGCACAGAAGATAAGAATCCAACGTACGAACCAGGAGTCCAGTGTGGAGATGGGAGTCCTGCATAAGAGATGGGAGTCCAGAGTACGAGCCAGGAGTCCAGTGTGGAGATGGGAGTCCTGCATAGAAGATGGGAGGCCAGCGTACATGCGGGAGTCCAGTGTGGAGATGGGAGTCCAGCGTATGTGCGGGGGTCCAGTGTGGAGATGGGAGTCCAGCGTATGTGCGGGAGTCCAGTGTGGAGATGGGAGTCCTGCATAGAAGATGAGAGTCCAGCGTATGTGCGGGAGTCCAGTGTGAAGATGGGAGTCCAGCGTACGTGCGGGAGTCCAGTGTGGAGATGGGAGTCCTGCATAGAAGATGGGAGTCCAGCACTTAGAAGAAGATGGGAGGCCAGCGTACATGCAGGAGTCCAGCGTATGTGCGGGAGTCCAGTGTGGAGATGGGAGTCCAGTGTGGAGATGGGAGTCCTGCATAGACGATGGGGGGCAACGCAAGACATGGGAGACCTACTTAAGATATGGGAGACCTACGTATAAGATGGAAGGGTAACGCAAAACATGGGAGACCAACTTAAGATATGGGAGACCTACTTATGAGATGGAAGGGCATCGTAAGACATGGGAGACCAACTTAAGATATGGGAGACCTACGTATGAGATGGAAGGGTAACGCAAAACATGGGAGACCAACTTAAGATATGGGAGACCTACTTATGAGATGGAAGGGCATCGTAAGACATGGGAGACCAACTTAAGAGATGGGAGACGTACGTATGAGATGGAAGGGTAACGCAAAACATGGGAGACCAACTTAAGATATGGGAGACCTACTTATGAGATGGAAGGGCATCGTAAGACATGGGAGACCAACTTAAGATATGGGAGACCTACTTATGAGATGGAAGGGCATCGTTAGACATAGGAGACCAACTTAAGAGATGGAAGACGTACGTATGAGATGGTAGGGTAACGCAAAACATGGGAGACCTACATAAGTGATCGGAGACGTACGTATGAGATGGAAGGGTAACGCAAAACATGGGAGACCAACTTAAGATATGGGAGACCTACGTATAAGATGGAAGGGTAACGCAAAACATGGGAGACCAACTTAAGATATGGGAGACCTACTTATGAGATGGAAGGGCATCGTAAGACATGGGAGACCAACTTAAGATATGGGAGACCTACGTATGAGATGGAAGGGTAACGCAAAACATGGGAGACCAACTTAAGATATGGGAGACCTACTTATGAGATGGAAGGGCATCGTAAGACATGGGAGACCAACTTAAGAGATGGGAGACGTACGTATGAGATGGAAGGGTAACGCAAAACATGGGAGACCAACTTAAGATATGGGAGACCTACTTATGAGATGGAAGGGCATCGTAAGACATGGGAGACCAACTTAAGATATGGGAGACCTACTTATGAGATGGAAGGGCATCGTAAGACATAGGAGACCAACTTAAGAGATGGAAGACGTACGTATGAGATGGTAGGGTAACGCAAAACATGGGAGACCTACATAAGTGATCGGAGACGTACGTATGAGATGGAAGGGTAACGCAAAACATGGGAGACCAACTTAAGATATGGGAGACCTACTTATGAGATGGAAGGGTAACGCAAGACATGGGAGACCTACTTAAGATATGGGAGACCTACGTATGAGATGGAAGGGCAACGCAAGACATGGGAGACCTACTTAGATATGGGAGACCTACGTATGAGATGGAAGGGCATCGTAAGACATGGGAGACCTACTTAAGATATGGAAGACGTATGTATGAGATGTGAGGCCTGTGTGGAAGATGAGAGGCCTACACTGAGTGAGTGAGTGAGTGAGTATGGTTTTTACGACGCTTTTTAGCTTTTAGTGAGAGACATCAGAAATGGCTTCACACATTGTACCCATGTTAGGAATTGAACCCGGGTCTTCGGCGTGAGGAGCAAACGCTTTACCCAGCAGGCTACCCCCAACCGCCCCTGCCTACATTGAGACTATCCAAGGTACTTATACCCGGAAATCAAATAAGTTAATGTCCTTGTGACATGAGGACATGTAGTTTCATGCAGACGGCCCTTCCCACTATAATCCGATTCCTAACAGACGAAGTGCCTGGAGAGCCAGCGTCCTCCATAGCCCTTTAGAGAGAATGCTTCCAGTTCAAGGGGCCTGATATTATCGGTCTTAATGAGACAAATTCAAATTCGCATCAGTTGGGCAACGAAGGATTTACGAAGAGAAATTTCAAAAGGATTTAGGTTAAAAGGGTTCACGAGGCACATTTCTACGATATTGAAAGGCAGTTGGTAAGATGTTATTATGACTAATTCTTGATGAAACTTTTGGCAGTTGAAGCGCCTGTATGACTTGATTGGTTCCCAAATAGTGACTTTGACCACTGCGCTTAAATGCTCGTGTTCTGTCTCCTCGTCGTGTAATTTCATTTCCCCGTATTTTGTCGAGATGAGGGGCAGTGCTTGTCTTGTTTGGTTGTTGCACCTTTAAAAGTAATGTAGTTTGAAGCATGAAATGCATAGAGAAATGTCCTTCTCGAGACCAGATAATTGTATTAGACTCTTTTGATCCTCTAAATAGCCACGTGAGCCTGTAGAGTATGCTTTTACAACATTATATTAGTGTCGAACTATTACTGTCCATCAGGCCGTGGTGATTTGGGTCACGTCAAATCTTTCTCCTGCCCCAGCTGTACGTCGGGTAATCCAATTTGTTTCTGTGTTGGGTAACTGTGCTTCCGTGTGGTCAGCTTAAAGCGCTACTGTGGATGTCGGAGAGTGGTGAGATGGGGAGGGGAGGAATGGGGTTCACGCGTTTTCACAAAATGTTTTCAGGAGAAAGCATAAGAATTCATGCCAAATTGAAATCATTTTCTTTTTGACACAGCCCAGTTTATTCCGTTGGGAAAGATTGGAAACATTGGAGCCCAACCTGATGGGAACATGTAGAGCCTCGTCAGGTGCGAAACAGTTGACCCTAATCAGATGCGAAACAGTTGACCCTAATCAGATGCGAAACAGTGAAGCCTCGTCAGATACGAAACAGTGGAGCCTATTTAGTTGGGAAACGATGGAGCCTAATTAGTTGGGAAACGGTGGAGCCTAATTAGTTGGGAAACGGTGGAGCCTAATTAGTTAGGAAATGGTTGAGACAAATTTGTTGGGAAACGGTGGAGCCTTATCATGTGGGGGACATGTAAGGGCGAGTCAGATGTCAAACGGGGGAAGCTGTAGGGGAAGTGGTGATGGGTTCCTACGTAGGAGATGAGAGGCATATTGAGGAAATAAGAGGTATATGGAATAGATGGGCCACGTATAAAGGAGATGGAATGCCTGCGTATGAGATGAGAGGCGTGTGGTGAAAACGCGTGAACCCCATTTCTCCCCTCCCCATCTCACCACTCTCCGACGTCCACTCTAGCGCTTTAAGCTGGAGACGGTAGGTATACGAGGAGACGGGGGGCACGTGGAAATATGTCAAAATTTGGCAGTTTTCAAGGGATGTTTATTACATACAGCTGTAAAAAAAACCCCACATTTGGAAGGCTGTTGCAATAAATGTAAAAAGAATTCTTAAACTTTTTTTGAGTTGTATATGTGAAAGAGGACGCTCACAAACCAGAAATTAAGTACCACATAAAATCCGATTAGAACGTGCACCTGCAGCGAATCGTGCAGTTCACCTGATGCTTTGATAGGCGGCTGGCATTTCACGATATGCACGTGCATCTGAGACAACACGAGCTACTCTCTTCAGCGTTCCCTTCTGGAGACGTGCTGCCTCGAATCCATTCAGTCCTTCTTAGCGAAGGGCCTTGGTGCAGATCGATCTTGCGCGGGATTAGTCAACTCCGATGGGAGACAACGGAAAAACGTTATGTATGGAAGTCTTTGGGAGACATCTTCATCACCACCAGATGAGCTCAATTTCCTTCGACCCGCTGGTCTCGGACTGAAGTAGACTTTATACACAGAGGAGGTACAATTTGTGCGGGAGACATTAACAAATCGGTGTAACTTTGCAGTGCTGAACTCATTAGACTGACGGCTCCCGTGTTGCCTAAGATTTGTATTGTAGTGAGAGTCCGCGGTACCTTCACCGTTTTGAAAACATGATCAGCATGGATTGAACGTTATGAGGTGTGCATGACTACTCAAATAGATAATGAACGCAATGAGATGTTAAAGGTACGGTATCACTGTTGTTCTGGGAGGAGTTTAGCTCACCAGGAATGAGGGTACAAGTGGATGAGTTAACCTGCCTTTCTGACCCAAGGGGCGGTGGGGTAGCCTAGTGGTTAAAGCGTTCGCCCGTCTCGTCGATGACCCGGGTTCGATTCCCAACATGGGACTAAAGTGTGAAGCCCATTTCTGGTGTCCTCCACCGTGATATTGCTGGATTATTGCTAAAAGCGGCGTAAAACTAAACTCACTCACACACCCTGACCCCAGTGAATATAGTTCTAATCTAACTTAAGGCCAGAATGATTTGGCTGTTTTGAAAGTATACATTGATTCGGGCTTCTTTTAAACTTTATTGCTTGTTTGTAAATATTTATTGTTGTTAATTTTCGTCAGTCAATGTGTGAGTGAGTAAATGCGGTTTTACGGCACTTTCTGCAATATCACGTCCAGGGAAACCTGAAATGAGCATATAGGGTAGTGGCTAAGGCGTTCACTCGTCACGCCGAAGACCCGGGTTCGATTCCCCACATGGGTACAATGTGTGTAGCCCATTTCTCGTGTCCCCCGTCGTGATATTGCTGGAATATGGCTTAAGGCAGCGTAAAACTAAACTCACTCACTCAGTTAAAGGCATGGTCGTCGGTATTGATATCACGTGTGTGTGAGTGAACCATTACAGAAATGTTGTTTTTTTTCTGTTTTTTTTTCAGAGAAAGTCCAGCTACTCGTATATTGTGAGTGAGTTAGCAATATTCCAGCACTATCACGGCGGGGGACAACAAAAATGGGCTTCACACATTGTGTCCATGTGGGGAATCAAACCCGGGTCTTCGGCGTGACGAGCGGACGCTTTAACCTTTAGACTACCTCGCCGCCCTTCGTATATTAAGACGCAGGTAAGGTGAGTGTGCAAGTAACTGGGCTAGAAAACCAATACTTTTATGAGGGCAGCACGTTTTTATGTGTTTCACGGCACCACTGTGATCTTCAGTTGGGTCGGTCGGTTTAATTTTTTGGTTTTTCATTTCTTGTTCAAATCTACATCAGAAAAGAAGACAAAACATCTTTAACTTTAATTCTGCTTTGGTTTGACTGTTTAGGAATGGCTATGCCTAAGTTGCATCTGTGCAGGAAGTCAAGATCTGTCTTAAACAACAATCATTCAAATTCCTTTGGTATTCAAGAAATAGAAATGTGTGCAGTTTGTCAAATTTCCAGATTTTAAATACATAACACACATTGTACTGTAAGCAAAAGCATCTGAGAGCATCAAAATAGATTGAATCAGATGTCAGTCACAAAGGTAGAGACCCATGAAGATCCAGGTTAGAACTGATCTTCAGTAACCCATGCTTGTCGTAAGAGGCGACTAACGGGATCGGGTGGTCAGGCTCGCTGACTTGGTTGACACATGTCATCAGTTCCCAATTTCGTAGATCGATGCTGATGCTGTTGATCACTGGATTGTCTGGTCCAGACTCGATTATTTACAGACCGCCGCCATATAGCTGGAATATTGCTCAGTAAAACTAAACTCACTCACTCACAAAGTTAGACATTTTGGTCACCAAAAGGTTTCTCTTCTCTATAATATATGATAGTGGATTAATATGAAATGACAAGAAGAAAGAAATACCAAACGTTAGCCTTCTTGTGGTGTTTTACTTGTACTGTGTCTACAGTCTTCATCCAAACTAAAGAAGCTATTAAATTATCAGCCTTTTTATTTTCAGGTTTACGACCAAGTTAAGTCAGTCGGTCGATCAGAAACACAGATATAAAAATGTCGCGCTGAGCTACGTCCAACGCCAACGGGTCATGATGACCCGCAAAACCACCAACTCTGACCACCCGATACACATTTGTAACCTCTTATGACAAGCATAGATTCCTGAGAACCAAATTCGACCCGGTGTGGCAGGATGAAATCAATCTCTCAAAAAAAAAAAATAAAAATAAATAATATATATATAAATAAAAAAAAATAAAATAAAATTAATAAAAAAAATAATAATAATTCACTCTTGGGTGATAATATGACAGACAGACAGATATATTTCACTGGTATATAGGCCCGGGGGCCAACAGTACAATGTAAACACTGTACACAATAACAGCACTACCATGTAATAATATTCTAGTAATAAATCCTAGTGGAGTCACCTGATCCTTGAACTGGTACACTCACCAGTGAAATGATCCTGACGTGCTTGTTGTAGGAGGCGACAAACGGGATCGGGGGTTAGGCTCGCTCATGACTCATGTCCTCGTATCCCAGTTGCGTAAAATCGATGTTCATGCTGTTGATCACTGGATTGTACAGACTCGACTATTTAGAGACCGCAGGAATATTGCTGAGTTTGGCGTTAAACAAAAAAACAAAAGAAATTATCCTGGGATGAAACCAGACCCTTCCTAAAATTAAAACACCATGCATGGTAAAATCAATCTCCCTCAGTACAACGTCTCTCAGGACTGTGTGCGCGTAGTATTCATTTGTTGAATACACTGTTTTATAACATTTCATTTTCAAATACACCGCGCATAACTGCCGAAATCTCCAAGAGGTGAAAAACCTTATTTTCAAGTCAAAATTTAATCGTTTTTCGGCAAATTTATTCACCATGTATATTATTAAATGTAAAGGCAACATTCTCGAAAAATGTAGGACAGTTACTTCAACTGAAATATTTACATAAATATCTGGTGATATATTGTGATTATCCTTATCGTGACGGGCGGTGGGTAGCCTAGTGGTTAAAGCGTTCGCTCGTCACGCCGAAGACCCGGGTTCGATTCCCCACATGGTCACAATGTGTGAAGGCCATTTCTGGTGTCCCCCACCGTGATATTGCTGGAATATTGCTAAAAGCGGCGTTAAACTATACTCACTGACTCCTAATCATGTTAACACCGTAGCTTCACTGTAGTAGTTTATAGTTTATGCAAATTATGCACAATAGATTAGTCTTGTATATTTGAATGACAGGATGTTAAAATTAGTTTTTAACTACTTCTATATTACAATATTATGATATATCATGCATAAGTACCAGGGCTGGCTATCGATATATACTACCCATCAAAAGTTTAGACTCGCTTAAAACATTCACTATATGTTAAGTATGTATACATGGTCACAACGAAGATGAATTTCTCCACAAACCTGGCGGAAACAACTGCAAACCTTATGCAGATTAATTATACGAGGATCATGCACCAAACTGCTGAAAAGTATATGAAAACATCGTGCATGTGAACAGCTGCGTTTTGGTGTAAAGTTTTGATAAGAATTTGCCATTTTTAACCGAGTTTCATCATTTATTGAACGCATGACAATAATCTTTTCAACGTTATGAATTTGTTTTACAATACATCAGTTCATGTATAAACAGTACCTTTAAACAGTATGGAATGTTTTGCAATTTAGTTTAGAACAGTTGCCTGAAGTAAGTGGCTACATGTACACTAGTGATTTTCTAAACTGTTGATGGGGAGTATAGATCATAGACATCGATAATCGTTAACTAAATATCGATCGATTATCGATGAAATTTATATCGGAGCAAAAATGACCAAAACGTCTGATAGAAATGAATATGTATTTCACATCACTTGTGAATGGTGACATACTGCCTTACAAAACTGTCCTGAACATAATTTAGAGTGAGTGAGTTTGGTTTTACGCCGCACTCAGCAATATTCCAGCTATATGGCGGCGGTCTGTAAATAATCGAGTCTGGACCAGACAATCCAGCGATCAACAGCATGAGCATCGATATGCGCAATTGGGAACCGATGACGTGTCAACCAAGTCAGCGAGCCTGACCACCCGATCCCGTTAGTCGCCTCTTACGACTAGCATAGTCGCCTTTTTATGGCAAGCATGGGTTGCTGAAGACCCATTCTACCCCGGATCTTCACGGGTCTCATAATTTAGAAGAAGACCATAAATAAAGTCCTAAATTTGTATGTTGTGAGAAAATTAAAACTCGTTTCTGTCTCAAAAGTTACTGTACGATATTATCGGTAGTACACTTTTCATATCGATAATCAGTTATATTTTTTCCTATTGGCGATATTTCCGATTATCTATCATTTTAGCCAGCCTTATTAATAAATGATAAGTATGACAATATGGCTGCAATATTGCCGAAGCAATGTAAAGAATTTTAACTCGTTCACTTTGAGTGGTGGGATAGACCTCGTGCATGTCAATATCTATGCCTGTAAAACACGATTGAGGTGCAATGAGCAAGAGGTTGTACAGAATTCCCCCGTTTGTGTCCCCGTTTTTCTGTCCTGGGTGTGGATAACCACAGATGTGTCAATAAGTGATATCACAATTTTAATGTCAGTCGCCCACACAGAATCCTGATCCATTCCACATTCCACAAAATACACGAGCCTTGCTAGAATATCCAGGGCATTATTTGCTGTTCTTGTTGGCCAACTGCTTGACGGTCTGAATCTAGGGGCAGCGGGGTAGCCTGGTGGGTAAAGTGTTCGCTCGTCACGCCGAACACCCGGGTTCGATTCCCCACACAGGTACAATGTGTGAAGCCCATTTCTGGTGTTTCCCGTTGTGATGTTGCTGGAATAGTGCCACCAACGGCGTAAAACTAAACTCACTCACTCACTTCAATTACCTCAAACGTCAGGTGAGCTACAGAGCACTTTTTGTAATTAGCGCACGCATCGGTATTTTGAAATACGTTTTTAACCAGAAATAAATGCACAGCCATGGTTTGGAAAACACAAATTTCACTGTTGCTTCCAGGGCTTTCTCGCTGATTAGTTTTAAAGATTTTTACATTGGTGATCATTACCAAACATATTCGCCACATGTCGCCCTTTTCCGCCAACGCTCGGAGAATTGTGTATAAAAACAAAGATGAGTAAAATACTGATATGATCCTAACAGGTTTCCGTATCTCTGAGATTGAGGCCAGAACAACCAAAGTCTTACCCCCAGCACGCCATTCTAACATGCTACGTGGAATAATGTTACGGAACCAGGTTTTTGCGTGCCGTAACATGTAGCTCAATCACACCCTTGTCAAGCTTGTCTTGATTTAAATTCTTTGTTCTCAAACAGCGGTATTCAGAGCCTCTTAAGGCGAGCTCTTTGCAACGTCCAAAATGCAGATGCACTGTAAGAGAGCTTTCCCTTCGCAGTTTCACTGCCGACTGCGAGACAAATTATCTATCAAGCAGGTCCTTGTGATGGATATTTCAATTTAGCTTCCTATTTTCGCCCTCTAATGGTATAAAGAAACACTGATAATGAAGTTCTGTGATTTTGATGGCTTAAATTTGATTGAACTACAAATATGTCTCGCGTTGATTGGTCATTTGATCCGCTTCAACAGGAACCGACCAATGATAAGCTTCTTTTCTTCTGATGAACAACGAGTGGGCACATTGGACTTTTTTAAAATCTATGGCATGGTGTTTTTTACACGCGAATGGGACTGAATTATCCATTGTCTGTGTATTTGATATCAACTCAAGTATTGAATTTTCAGAAAACATTCAAAGGGAGTGTTATCAACATGTTTCAAGGCAACGTCAAAATGCGCAAAGGATGTTAGAGATAGGAAACAGTTTCGTACGTCGATAATTGTGACATGACTAAGGCTGTGTTTTTCTCTCTCGAGGACGGAGCTCTGTAATTTGTCAAGTTTCAAGCTGATAATGTTGCTTCAGTAATGTACATCGTCTCTCTTTACTGGAAGTAGCTTTTAGCTGCAGGCCATGACTGATGCTGGTGTGACGGAAACCTGCGTCACGGATATGTTCATGTTCATCTCGAAGACACCTTGGGGGATGTGAGGGGAACCCAATAGTGGAATGTGGGGAACAATGTCAGAGACCACTGGCAGCGTATGGGGAACAGTGTCAGGGGAACACTGGCAGCGTATGGGGAACAGTGTCAGGGGAACACTGGTAGAGTATGGGGAACAATGTCAGAGGAACACTGGCAGAGTATGGGGAACAGTGTCAGAGGAACACTGGCAGAGTATGGGGAACAGTGTCAGAGGAACACTGGCAGAGTATGGGGAACAATGTCAGGGAAACACTGGTAGAGTATGGGGAACAATGTCAGAGGAACACTGGCAGAGTATGGGGAACAGTGTCAGAGGAACACTGGCAGAGTATGGGGAACAATGTCAGAGAACACTGGCAGAGTATGGGGAACAATGTCAGGGGAACAGGTATGGAAACACTGGCAGAGTATGGGGAACAATGTCAGGGGAAACACTGGTAGAGTATGGGAACAAATGTCAGGGGAACACTGGTAGTATGGGAACAATGTCAGGGGGAACACTGGCAGAGTATTGTGGGAACAATGTCAGGGGAACACTGGTAGAGTATGGGGAACAGTGTCAGGGAAACACTGGCAGAGTATGGGGAACAATGTCAGGGGAACACTGGCAGAGTATGGGGAACAATGTCAGGGAACACTGGCAGTGGTGGCATTGGGAACACTGGGGGGAACAATGTCAGGGGAACACTGGCAGATGGTATGGGGAACAATGTCAGTATGGGGAACAATGGGGAAACACTGTCAGGGAAACACTGGCAGAGTATGGGGAACAATGTCAGGGGGGAACACTGGCAGAGTGTGGGAACAGTGTCAGGGGAACACTGGTCATGAACAATGTCAGGGGAACACTGGCAGAGTATGGGAACAGTGTCAGTCAGGGGAACACTGGCGTATGGTATGGGGAACAATGTCAGGGGAACACTGGCAGAGTCAGAGGAACACTGGCAGAGTATGGGAGTATGGGGAACAATGTCAGGGGAACACTGGCAGAGTATGGGGAACAATAACAGGGGAACACTTGCAGAGTATGGGGAACAGTGTCAGGGGAACACTGGCAGAGTATTGGGAACAATGTCAGGGGTACACGCGCAGAGTATTGGGAACAATGGCAGAGTATTGGGAACAATGGCAGAGTACGGGGAACAATTACAGGGGAACACTGGCAGAGTATTGGGAACAATAACAGGGGAACACTGGCAGAGTATGGAGAACACTGGCAGAGTATGGAGAACAGTGTCAGGGGAACACTGGCAGAGTATTGGGAACAATAACCGGGGAACACTGGCAGAGTATGGGGAACAGTGTCAGGGGAACACTGGCAGAGTATTGGGAACAATGTCAGGGGTACACGCGCAGAGTATTGGGAACAATGGCAGAGTATTGGGAACAATGGCAGAGTACGGGGAACAATTACAGGGGAACACTGGCAGAGTATTGGGAACAATAACAGGGGAACACTGGCAGAGTATGGAGAACACTGGCACAGTATGGAGAGTATTGAGAACACTGGCAGAGTATGGAGAACACTGGCAGGGTATGGGGAACACTGACAGGGTATGGAGAACACTGGCAGAGTATGGAGAAAACTGTCACAGAGGAATATGGAGAGTATGGAGAACACTGGCAGAGTATGGAGAATACTGGCAGAGTATGGGGAGCACTGGCAGAGTATGGGGAGCAACGTCAGGGGAACACTGGCAGAGTATGGAGAACACTGGCAGAGTATGGAGAACACTGGCAGAGTATGGAGAACACTGGCAGGGTATGGAAAACACTGGCAGAGTATGGAGAAAACTGTCACAGTATGGAGAACACTGGCAGAGTATGGAGAATACTGGCAGAGTATGGGGAGCACTGGCAGAGTATAGGGAGCAATGTCAGGGGAGCATTGGCAGAGTATGGAGAACACTGGCAGAGTATGGAGAACACTGGCAGAGTATGGGGAGCAATGTCAGGGGAACACTGGCAGAGTATGGGGAACACTGGCAGAGTATGGAGAACACTGGCAGAGTATGGGGAACAATGTCAGGTGAACACGGGCAGAGTATGGAGAACACTGGCAGAGTATGGAGAACACTGGCAGAGTATTGGGAACACTGTCAGAGTATGGGGAACACTGGCAGAGTATGGAGAACACTGGTAGAGTATGGTGAGCAATGTTGCTTTGACAGAAGATTATGGTAGCTTGGAGAACGCTGTGATAGTCAGACTCAGTGTTTTGGGTTGATTGCTTTCTCATTTTTGTCACACATGACGCCATGGTTTGTCTGGTCCCGACATCCTAGGTTAGCCTGTTCTAGACTTGACATCCTAGGTTTGCCTGGTCTCGACATCCTACGTTAGCCTGTTCTAGACTTGACATACTAGGTTTGCCTGGTCTCTACATCCTAGGTTAGCCTGTTCTAGACTTGACATCCCAGGTTTGCCTGGGTCAGACCTGACATCCCAGGTTTGCCTGTTCTAGACTTGACATCCTAGGTTTGCCTGGATCACACTTGATATACAAGGTTTGCCTGGTACAGAGCTGACATCCTTGGTTTGCCTGGTACAGACTCAACATCCTTGGTTTGCCTGGTATAGACTCAACATCCTTGGTTTGCCTGGTACAGACTCAACATCCTTGGTTTGCATGGTACAGACTCAACATCCTTGGTTTGCCTAGTACAGACTCAACATTCTTTGTTTGCCTGGTACAGACTCAACATTCTTGGTTTGCCTGGTACAGACTCAACATCCTTGGTTTGCCTGGTACAGACTCAACATCCTTGGTTTGCCTAGTACAGACTCAACATTCTTTGTTTGCCTGGTACAGACTCAACATCCTTGGTTTGCCTAGTACAGACTGGACATCCTTGGTTTGCCTGGTACAGACTCAACATTCTTTGTTTGCCTGGTACAGACTCAACATTCTTTGTTTGCCTGGTACAGACTCAACATTCTTTGTTTGCCTGGTACAGACTCAACATTCTTTGTTTGCCTGGTATAGACTCAACATCCTTGGTTTGCCTGGTACAGACTCAACATTCTTTGTTTGCCTGGTACAGACTCAACATTCTTTGTTTGCCTGGTACAGACTCGACATCCTTGGTTTGCCTGGTACAGACTTGACATCCTTGGTTTGCCTGGTACAGACTCAACATTCTTTGTTTGCCTGGTACAGACTCAACATTCTTTGTTTGCCTGGTACAGACTCAACATTCTTTGTTTGCCTGGTACAGACTCAACATCCTTGGTTTGCCTGGTACAGACTCAACATCCTTGGTTTGCCTGGTACAGACTCAACATTCTTTGTTTGCTTGGTACAGACTCAACATTCTTTGTTTGCCTGGTATAGACTCAACATCCTTGGTTTGCCTGGTACAGACTTGACATCCTTGGTTTGCCTGGTGCAGACTCAAGATTCTTTGTTTGCCTGGTACAGACTCAACATTCTTTGTTTGCCTGGTACAGACTCAACATTCTTGGTTTGCCTGGTACAGACTCAACATCCTTGGTTTGCCTAGTACAGACTCAACATTCTTTGTTTGCCTGGTACAGACTCAACATTCTTTGTTTGCCTGGTACAGACTCAACATCCTTGGTTTGCCTGGTACAGACTCAACATTCTTTGTTTGCTTGGTACAGACTCAACATTCTTTGTTTGCCTGGTATAGACTCAACATCCTTGGTTTGCCTGGTACAGACTTGACATCCTTGGTTTGCCTGGTACAGACTCAACATTCTTTGTTTGCCTGGTACAGACTCAACATTCTTTGTTTGCCTGGTACAGACTCAACATTCTTTGTTTGCCTGGTACAGACTCAACATTCTTTGTTTGCCTGTTGCAGACTCAACATTCTTTGTTTGCCTGGTATAGACTCAACATCCTTGGTTTGCTTGGTACAGACTCGACCTCTATAGGTCGCCATTACATAGACGAAAAAGCGATGCGACAGACTGCAAACAAACAAGTACTCAACGTCCGCTGTGTTGAACTGACGTTGAGTCCAGCGTCTCGCCCCTTTCACGAACCTACTTCTTGTTACAAGATATAAAAAACAGCTAATAGTACACGTAAGAGTGCCTTCCAGCCAGACGTGAAGATGAATCTTCGCCTAGAAATGTGTAGTTAGCGCTAATTTCACAGTTTTACAGATTTATCGCAATGGCAAAAATAGTATCTTCAAGGAACGTGTAGAATTAACGGATTAATAATAGCCCCTTGTCAGAAGAAATGAGACATTTTACTCCTAATATAACAATCAAACAGCGCCCTTATTCGTAATTCCTTTTAAAACAGACATTGAGACAGAAATGTGCTCGTGATTACAGAGGTGGTCGGCCATAATTCAAGACAGTCGGTATAACGGCGCATATCTGTCATAAATCTTAATCATTCTATTAGATTCGTGACTATACGAATTAAGACGAAGACGTGTCTTGTTTAGTTATTAATTTGCGTGCCCGACGTCGGAGTGGCAGACGATATTGTTAATCACGCCAAGTCTCGCGCTTCTCGCGAGAATTGCGACACTTAAAGTTGTGGCAGAGCTCAACAGCATTAAGGAAGCCTTGCATAGATTTGTGTAAAATTGATATTAAACGTTGTGGAAATTTAATGGCCGATCCACATAGTGAGAGCATGGTTTCCAAACACTACTCGGAGAGAAAAAAAGACTTGGAAATATGCTGGAAGAGTGATGTGCATATGGCACTTATAACTACAGTTCGAAGACATGAAACGGACTCTCATCACGAACGGTGCCGATATGTTAAAAAGAAAGAGGCCTACCAATGTGTTTTATCAACCACTGCATATGACGCCTTTCATACAAAACATTAGGCGGCGATGTGAGATTATCGATAAACAATAAAATATAATGATACGTTAAGGCAGGAAATATGAAAGTACTGGAAATGGAGATGGTCGAGTCCCGTGGTTGGGAAGAATTGTGTATCTGCTGGTACTTGACTACATACTGAATCAGCAGCCACCAACATCCAGCACATAACCTTTCATGGTAAGCAGATCAAAGGTTTCTGGTAGGATTGAAACCATTCCTGAAGTTTTGAGATATCCACAACCAGATGAGACCCGTGAAGATCCGAGGTAGAATTGGTCTTGCTCAAGGATTTGTTTGTTTGTTAATATTCCAGCAATATTCCAGCAATATGGCAGCAGTCTGTAAATAATTGAATCTGGACCCGACAATACAGTGATAAACAGCATGAGCTACGCAGCTGGGATACCATGACGTGTTCACCAAGCCTACCAGAAAGAAAGAAAAAAGAGTGAGTGAGTTTAGTTTTACCCTACACTCAGCAATAATATTCCAGCTATATGGCGGCGGTCTGTAAATAATCGAGTCTGGACCAGACAATCCAGTGATCAACAGCATCAGCATCGATCTACGCAATTTTGAACCGATAACATGTGTCAACAAAGTCAGCGAGCCTGACCACCCGATCCCGTTAGTCGCCTCTTACTGAAGATGGTTGCTGAAGATCAATTCTAACCCGGATCTTCACTGGATCCTGTAGTCGTGAAATTAAGTTACCTCTCCCTGATGTAATCAGCGCCATAAATTAGCTGTTTCTTTGTCTGAGCGATTGAGTTTGGTGAAACGCCTCTTCAGCGTTATGCTGTATAACCATATGAATTTGTCACGGAGAGCGATAATTACTGTTGGGGAAACACCGAGGGGACCAAGTCTGCTGACTTTCATGACTTTGGTGAAACCGAGAGGCGACAAACCATGGTTTATGTCTGGGAGTTATACTCAAGGTTAACGAGACCTGGCACGCACGCACGCACGCAGACACTACAGACACACAGACTTGAAAACCCCACCACGCACGCACACATTACACCACACACGCACGCACGCACGCATGAAAAAAACACACCTGAAACCACACATGAAACTTTAAAGCCACACCACACACACATACACACACAGACTTGAAAACCACACCACACACGCACACACATGCACACACTACTACACACGCCAAAGACTACAACGTACACGCACACACATGGAAACTACACCACACGCGCGCACGCACACCCACACTCGCGATCTTTGCATTCATTTAATGAGCAACCTTCCCAGCTCAGTATCTCATGAAGATTAACACTTAGTCTCTGAATATACATAATTTTGTCAGAAACAAATCATTCCTTTTAAAATTGAAAAGGAGACCCAGTGAGACTTGCTTCATTTAAGGCTTTAGCATTGCAGAAAGTGCTGGGTGGAAGGGAAAATGCCGCAATATTGAGGTTCAGGAACTGTGAGACAGACTCTGCCCCATGCTATCATACGACATGAATTGTGGACCTCATTCGAATTTACACCAAAACAGCAGATCAAGGGAGGTAACTCCTGAAGAAAGGTCAAGTCGACTTCACCTTCAACAGCCGTACCATCAGCCTAATTTCGGTCCATACGTGACCATTGTCAATTTAGACCGGCTATGTTTGGCGAAGATCGATCACGCTGCCTTAACGATACTTAAACAAACTATAATGCTTGTTTTGAGCCCTCATTTCGAATTCACACGCACATCACAAAGCCACTCGCCCCGTCTGCTGGGACAACCATTACTTATGTATATTCATAAGGGTGAACGGTAACAGTACGATTTCCTAACATCGTCTTGAGCAGTTTCTTTATGTTCTCCCCTGAATTGAACCCTTCCAGTATGAGGTCTTGACGTTTAAAGGTTATTGTCTTGTACATTGCAGTCATCCGCATTGATTTCTTCTCAAGACGTCCTAGGGGAACTGCCACTCTTTGCTTTGATAGACAGCTTCAATGTATATATCAAATGTCAAGTGACAATCGCGTTGTGTACATTGCGAATACACATTAGCACAATCACGGTTAAGAAAGAGGTCTAGTTTCCGTGGATTTTCAATAAAAATTATCCAGATGCCTCTACACAATTGATTTTCTGGCGTTGATTTAATACCGAGTTAGACCTGTTTCGGTTTCGTATTGACTCGGTTGTGCTAATGATTGATTTTTCACTTCATCTGTATAGACATCCAATCCTGAATACGTGTACTGTGTGTATAGACGGTCCCCACAGACAGACACGCTCAGCACGAAATTGATTAGTGTAGGAGTGAAATCGAACACTTGATTGACATGGAAGAAGGAAGCACTTAAAGGTCAGGTTCCTGGGTCAGAAAAAGATGGTCGTGTTGGGGGCAGAGTTGTGTCCCTTTATTTGGGCCAGGTGTACTGGTTGCATACATTTGGTAATGCGGCAATTGTTGGGAGCAGAATTGTGTTCCTTTATTTGGCCCCGATGCACTGGTTGTATATTTGGTAATGCGACAATTGTTGGGAGCAGAGTGTGTCCCTTTATTTGGCCCCGATGCACTGGTTGTATATTTGGTAATACGACAATTGTTAGGAACAGAGTTGTGTCCCTTTTTTTGGACCCTATGCACTGGTTGTATATTTGGTAATACGAAAATTGTTGGGAGCAGAGTTTGTTCCTTTATTTGGACCCTATGCACTGGTTGTATATTTGGTTATGCGACAGTTGTTGGGAGCAGAGTTGTGTCCCTTTATTTGGACCCTATGCACTGGTTGTATATTTATTTGGTAATGCGACAGTTGTTGGGAGCAGAGTGTGTTCCTTTATTTGGACCCTATGCACTGGTTGTATATTTGGTAATACGAAAATTGTTGGGAGCAGAGTTTGTTCCTTTATTTGGACCCTATGCACTGGTTGTATATTTGGTTATGCGACAGTTGTTGGGAGCAGAGTTGTGTCCCTTTATTTGGACCCTATGCACTGGTTGTATATTTGGTAATACGGCAATTGTTAGGAGCAGAGTTGTGTCCCTTTATTTGGACCCTATGCACTGGTTGTATATTTGGTAATACGACAATTGTTAGGAGCAGAGTTGTGTCCCTTTATTTGAGCCCGATGCACTGGTTGTATATTTGGTAATACGACAATTGTTAGGAACAGAGTTGTGTCCCTTTTTTTGGACCCTATGCACTGGTTGTATGTTTGGTAATACGAAAATTGTTGGGAGCAGAGTTTGTTCCTTTATTTGGACCCTATGCACTGGTTGAATATTTGGTTATGCGACAGTTGTTGGGAGCAGAATTGTGTTCCTTTATTTGGCCCCGATGCACTGGTTGTATATTTGGTAATGCGACAATTGTTGGGAGCAGAGTGTGTCCCTTTATTTGGCCCCGATGCACTGGTTGTATATTTGGTAATGCGACAATTGTTGGGAGCAGAGTGTGTCCCTTTATTTGGCCCCGATGCACTGGTTGTATATTTGGTAATGCGACAATTGTTGGGAGCAGAGTGTGTCCCTTTATTTGGCCCCGATGCACTGGTTGTATATTTGGTAATGCGACAATTGTGAGGAGCAGAGTTGTGTCCCTTTATTTGGACCCTATGCACTGGTTGTATATTTGGTAATACGAAAATTGTTGGGAGCACAGTGTGTCCCTTTATTTGGACCCTATGCACTGGTTGTATATTTGTTAATGCGACAATTGTTGGGAGCAGAATCGTGTCCCTTTATTTGAGCCCGATGCACTGGTTGTATATTTGGTAATACGAAAATTGTTGGGAGCAGAGTGTGTTCCTTTATTTGGACCCTGTGCACTGGTTGTATATTTGGTAATGCGACAATTGTTGGGAGCAGAGTTGTGTCCCTTTATTTGAGCCCGATGCACTGGTTGTTTATTTGGTAATACGACAATTGTTAGGAACAGAGTTGTGTCCCTTTTTTGGGACCCTATGCACTGGTTGTATATTTGGTAATACGAAAATTGTTGGGAGCAGAGTTTGTTCCTTTATTTGGACCCTATGCACTGGTTGTATATTTGGTTATGCGACAGTTGTTGGGAGCAGAGTTGTGTCCCTTTATTTGGACCCTATGCACTGGTTGTATATTTGGTAATACGGCAATTGTTAGGAGCAGAGTTGTGTCCCTTTATTTGGACCTTATGCACTGGTTGTATATTTGGTAATACGACAATTGTTAGGAGCAGAGTTGTGTCCCTTTATTTGAGCCCGATGCACTGGTTGTATATTTGGTAATACGACAATTGTTAGGAACAGAGTTGTGTCCCTTTTTTTGGACCCTATGCACTGGTTGTATGTTTGGTAATACGAAAATTGTTGGGAGCAGAGTTTGTTCCTTTATTTGGACCCTATGCACTGGTTGTATATTTGGTTATGCGACAGTTGTTGGGAGCAGAGTTGTGTCCCTTTATTTGGACCCTATGCACTGGTTGTATATTTATTTGGTAATGCGACAGTTGTTGGGAGCAGAGTGTGTTCCTTTATTTGGACCCTATGCACTGGTTGTATATTTGGTAATACGAAAATTGTTGGGAGCAGAGTTTGTTCCTTTATTTGGACCCTATGCACTGGTTGTATATTTGGTTATGCGACAGTTGTTGGGAGCAGAGTTGTGTCCCTTTATTTGGACCCTATGCACTGGTTGTATATTTGGTAATACGGCAATTGTTAGGAGCAGAGTTGTGTCCCTTTATTTGGACCCTATGCACTGGTTGTATATTTGGTAATACGACAATTGTTAGGAGCAGAGTTGTGTCCCTTTATTTGAGCCCGATGCACTGGTTGTATATTTGGTAATACGACAATTGTTAGGAACAGAGTTGTGTCCCTTTTTTTGGACCCTATGCACTGGTTGTATGTTTGGTAATACGAAAATTGTTGGGAGCAGAGTTTGTTCCTTTATTTGGACCCTATGCACTGGTTGAATATTTGGTTATGCGACAGTTGTTGGGAGCAGAGTTGTGTCCCTTTATTTGGACCCTATGCACTGGTTGTATATTTATTTGGTAATGCGACAGTTGTTGGGAGCAGAGTGTGTTCCTTTATTTGGACCCTATGCACTGGTTGTATATTTGGTAATACGAAAATTGTTGGGAGCAGAGTGTGTTCCTTTATTTGGCCCCGATGCACTGGTTGTATGTTTGGTAATACGAAAATTGTTGGGAGCAGAGTGTGTTCCTTTATTTGGACCCTGTGCACTGGTTGTATATTTGGTAATGCGACAATTGTTGGGAGCAGAATCGTGTCCCTTTATTTGAGCCCGATGCACTGGTTGTATATTTGGTAATACGACAATTGTTAGGAGCAGAGTTGTGTCCCTTTATTTGGGCCCGATGCATTCCTTGCATGATGTTTGGTAATACGGCAAGTGTTGGGTGCAGAGTTATGTCCCTTTATTAGAGCCCGATGTACTGGTTGTATCTTTGGTAATACGGCAATTGTTTGGAGGAGAGTTTTATCCCTTTGTTTGAGCCCTATGCACTAAAGTACTGTCGGAAATAGAAAAAAACTGTTTTTAGGCTGTTACTCTGTATCCCTAAAATTTACACAACTGCAAATAGTAAATGTCGAAATAACCCACTTCGGCCTAACTGGGCGTTCAGTGGGATGCGTAATAGAATATCCAGAAAAGCATGTTTACTCGTAAAATCGGGAAAAACTTAGAAAAAATACGAATAGCTGCTGAAAACAATAGATCAGACTATAGATGGCAATTTGGTCACTCAGCCAGGTATGACGACGGACCGTCGACTCACCTGGCATGAAATGCATGTGCTGCCTACAGGCACAAGGGGTCATCTCAAAGATATTTTGTGCTTTTTCATGTGTGTTGACTATTCCTCATCTATTGATTAACATCTTACGTGTCTTTCTTTCATAAAATTTATGTTGAGATATGTAAAAGAGTATGATACCTGATAACCATAGAAACGCATCGTATTGAATGTATTAGGTGGCATGACCACCCGATCGCAAAGATCGACAGGACTCGATATTATTTGTAAATTGTTAGGACATGCCGTGTACTTCCCCAGCATAATTGCCCTAAAGGATTATCTTATCTTAGCTGATATCTCTATCCCCAAGCCCGACCCCAACGATCGTCTGCGACACCCGTCCAGGTTTCGCTTTTGAGACAAACCCTCCTATCTGTTTCGTGACAGTGAGACTGCATGGTAGCTACATCCTTAATAGTTTCAGCATGAAAGTTATTATTTTTTACGCTAGCTATCGTTTATAATGAAGCTACGTCTAATTTCAAATTGGGCATTTAAAAAGTGTCCTTTGTAATACAATATCGTCGCACACTAATTTGCATAAAGCCATGGTCTGTTCCAAATAAATCGCTTTGGACCGCATTGCTCATTTCTGCACTAATCTCTCCTCAGTCAAGTCCTTTTTCTACGTTTCCTATCTCTCTACCACTGAGACTGTAGTTAGGCCGAACTTCGTTCAACAGATATTTCACACTTGCACATATCAACTACATAAATTGTAGAGATAAATGAGAAAATACAGTTTATTTCTATTTCCGACAGTACTTTAGTTGTATATTTGGACATACGACAATTGTGACTGCCCCGTTTGTTATCAAGCAACGTCGAGATTAATTAACACGAAAGTAATCCTTAGAGGCTAAATGGATTAGTACAGTGTTTGAAACACAGGTATGGCCCTGTAAATATTTAACCATAGTCAACTTGACGCGAAAACACTTGAAAGAATAAGTTAAGTTCCAGTTTGTTTGTTGTTGTTTTTGTTCAACGCCACACTCAGCAATATTCCAGCTATATGCAAATAATCGAGTCTGGACCAGGCGATCCAGTGATCAACATCATGAGCATCGACCTACGCAGTTGGGATACGACGACATGCCTCTTACGACAAGCATGGGTTGCTGGAGACCGATGCTAACCCAGGTATTGGGTTTCAGTAAGCCACTGATTAATGATTAAGTATTAACACACATTGTATAGAATTTACTTGTTTAGGTGGGGAAAGGTAATGATATTGTTGCGTGTAAGACCTATGGAACGGTTGATGGAGGATGAATATGTCTGGTGTCTACAATATGAATTCTGCAAAGTAACATTGCATCTGTTGGCAGTGTTGTGGCGGTGGGGTAGCTTAGTGGATAAAGCGTTCGCTCCTCATGCCGAAGACCTGGGTTCGATTCCCCACATGGGTACAATGTGTGAAGCCCATTTCCGATGCCCCCCGCCGTAATATTGCTGGAATATTGCTAAACGCGGCGTATAACTTAACTCACTCACTATTGGCAGTGTGTTTACTCATGCAGAGACAGACCAATCACCGTCAGCGATTATATTCATAGATAATATACCACGGGCCTCATATAATGAGGGACTTTCGGGTAGCCATTTTGTTTGAGCTTTCGTTCGTGACGCCGAACAAACGGGTTCGATTCCCCACGTGAGTACAATGTGTGTGAAGCCCTTTTCTGGAGGCCCCGCCGTGACATTTGCTGGAATATTGCTAAAAGCGTAAAACTAAACTCACGCTCGCTGATATGGTAAGTTTTGGCTGCACTACGACAAAGAGAGATGAAGAAGAAGCCACACTACTGCAGGCTCTGGGTCAGGAATTAGTTGTATGACAATCTTTACCGAGCGCCATCACCCTCCAGTTTAAGCAGAAGCCTTTACTGCCAACGACTTACAATAATCTGGAGGGAATACTGGACGAGACCTTTAAAGGCGAACCAGCTCTGATGTCTGCAGCTGGTGAAGGTAAAGAAAAGTTGTTTAAGTTTAGGGCAACTTATTTTTCTTTTTTCATTTTGATTTTTTTCTCTTTTTTGTTTGTTTGTTTTTTTTTGGTAAATAATCAAGTATGGACCAGACAATCCAGTGATCAACAGCATGAGCATTGAACTACACAATTGAGATACGATGACATGTGTCAACAAAGGCAGCGAGCCTGCCTACCCGATCCCGTTAGTGGCCTCTTACGACAAGCATGGGTTACTGAAGACCAGTCCTAGCCCGGACACTATCTATACAGTCTATATGGACATGACTGCAACGTCGGACCACGCACCAAGACCAGTCTGGAAGGATGAAGCCTCTACCGACTGAAACAAACAGTATTTCAGCTACACGAAGCAGTTGGAGAATCCCCCTCTTTTAGGTATTTACCACTTTAGGTATGGTGCTGATACACCAAGAAATATAATCAGGGCTGACCAGAATTCAAAGGCAAGAACATAGGTTTTCTGGTGTGCCTAAGGGAGGTGACTCTTCACAGCCGTTTGCATCCCTTGAGTTGACTGATGCACTGGTTGTGACTTGCAGGTATATTTGATATTGCTGTCTGTATTATTTTGTTGACAACATCAAGTACAAAAATATATATAAAAAAACAACAAATCGCTGATAAAACATGAAATAGAAACTCGTGTTTTATCAGTCAATCAGGTTTCAGCCTTACCTATTCTTGAGTACCTGAGGTTAGCCCTGTTTAGCTCGCGTTCGCCACACCGAATTCTCGAGTTTGGTTCCCAACATACCTGAATATGCTGAATGTTTTGTGACAGGGAGGGATATCGTAAGTGGTTAAGTGCGCCATCATAGCATCGACAAATGTGGTTAGAATCTCAACGTTTGGACACCTGGTTTTGTTTAAAAATACTCATATCATATGCGGAACACATATCACAGACAACCCCAGCCCTACACGCATGCGCATACGCACACGCACACGCACACACGCATATATTCATACATACGAGGGGAGATCAAAACGTAGTGAGTCTAACTATATTCTCGATGTCCAATGTGTGAAAAGCTTTATTTTGAAGGAATCATTAGATGATAATGGAATGTCTCAGGTAATATAATATGAAATATGTTTTCAGTATAGCATTGGATGACTACCCGACATAATCAACAGTCAAAGATTTGGATTGCTTGATTTAAATTTAGATGGGGGCTGTTTTTTAAGGACACCCCTATTTTAGTCTTTTGAAAACATTGGGGGGGGGAGGGGGGAGGAGGGGAGTACCAACTGAAAGTCAAACCAAAAAAATGGGGATCGTGAGACTGGAACATAGCAACACCAATTTGTTTGAGGTTGAGAGTATATTCAATACATAAAACAGCTGCATTTGTATCATTCTCTTGGTGCGGCTCACTACTTTCTGATTGCTGGCGGGGCGGTGGTGTAGCCTAGTGGTTAAAGCGTCCGCTCGTCACGACGAAGGCCCGGGTTCGATTCCCCCACATGGGTACAATATGTGAAGCCCATTTCTGATGTCCTCGCCTCAATATTGCCGGATTATTGCTAAAAGCGGCGTAAAACCATACTCACTCACTCACTCTGATTGCTTGCCATTAGAGTAACCTGGTGGTTAAAGCGTTCGCTCGTCACGCCGAAGACCCGGGTTCGATTCCCCACATGGGTACAATGTGTGAAGCCCATTTCTGATGTCCCCGCCTCAATATTGCCGGAATATTGCTAAAAGCTGTGAAAGATATTTACTCACCATCCTTTTAAAAGATCCGGAGCCGGGAGAGGTGTTAAATCAAAGATACTGTTGGGACAGAAACTTAATTAGGACGTATCTGAAACCCAGAAAGCCAATTTTCAAATTGTCTGAAAACTTTTTATTACGAATATTGACCAACAAAGACGCACTCACTTTATGATCTAAACATAGATAGATACAATACTGTCCACGCGGAACATTTGCTCTCGCAATAAAGTTTTATTGATGAATCATCTCGACACGCGAGGGTCGAACAATCGACCCTTGGTATTTACCATGGAGCGTCTTCGGTGTGCTTGTTTCATAAATTGATTGCCTCTCGCTTAGAAAAGTAGCTATCACAATTTGTAGTATAGATAATGACAATAATGACCCGATTACTGCCAGCTGGTAGCCGCTGCCATTACAATAGCCATGTGCTATTGTTAAAAGTGGCTGACGGCGCGAGCGGCAACGGAGCGAAACTAACAAAATCAGCGAGACTTGGCCGAGATATCGCCAAGGCACTGCACAGCATGTTGAAATATTTATGCGATATGTCGCCATGTTAGAGCCATGATATTTGCTTGATAAGTTATGTGTCATATTTAGTCAGGTGTCTGGACGTCGAAAGTGGATATAATGACCTCTTGACAAGAGGGTGTGAGAGATTGTTGTTCCAGTGTCAATACCAGAGCTTTATGGGAGAGTGAATGAGTGAGTTTAATTTTACGCCGCACTCAAAAATATTCCAGTAATATCAAGGCAGGGGACACCAGAAATGGGCTTCACACATTGTACCCATGTGGGGTATCGAACACGGGTTTTCAGCGTGACGAGCGAACTCATTAACCATTTAGCTACCCCAACGCTCCCATGCCACACCCAGCAATATTCCATCTACATAGCTGCGGTCTGTAAATAATCGAGTCTGGAACAGACAATCCAGTGATCAACAGCATGAGCATCGATCTGCGCAATTGGGAACCGATGACATGTGACTGACTGACTGAGTTTAATTTTACGCCGCTTTTTGCAATATTCCAGCAATATCACGGCGGGGGACACCAGAAATGGATGACATGTGTCAACCAAGTCAGCGAGCCTGACCACCCAATCCCGTTTGTCGCCTCTTACGACAAGCATGGGTAACTGAAGATCAATTCTAACCCGGACCTTCACGAGTTCACAATAAAGAAGTTGACATCCATAAAATTCTTGAGCTTGAATGTACTCCCTGTCATCATCGTCGTCATCAATATTGTATTATCATTAATATTGATATTGAAATAATAAGTATCATTGTTATTATTTAAAACAATTGCAATCTATATTTAAAACAACTGCATGAACGACAACAGGCTATATTTAATCTAACCGTTCACCAAGACTTCATTTCGTCTTTAAAAATACTAGACCAAATAGGTACTATTGATCCCAATACACTCCATGCTAATTAACGAAACTGTAAACCTCGCCTATTTCGAGCGCGTGCTAAATGACACGAACGCTGAGCGAATAAATCAGTGACAGAGAAATTGACACTCAAACAATTGACAGAAGTATCGGGCTGTTGTGCCTACATTGATCATAACCCGCTCTCCATAACAGTTGAAACAGTTGGTCGATAAACTGTGGAGAGTCCCATGATATCGAACCCGCTGTTGTAACAGACAGATGCGTATGACCTATGTATATTAGTCAATGTCTGGCCCTTATATGTAAAGGTGATCAAGTGATTGACGTGAGTATTTGTCAGTTGCACGAAAGACAACCTGTCACTCAGTTACTCTTGTCGCGAGCGGGCACAATTCGATTTGAACTGAGAAAGCTTAATGATCCGCTGAGACCGTGCTTTGCCGTTGCACAACGTTTGCGCTTATCGACGACACGGACATTATCTCGTGTTACCAAATCGTATTAACACGCCTTCCTGGTTGAGATCGGGATTTTATCACTGTCCCGGTTGAGAAGCACCGGAGTCAAATGCAACCAGCGTAGCGAGGTGTGTCGAAGGGAGGTAACCGATGTTTACACTAGACTGTAGCTCCTCGAGAAAGGTTTGCTCGTGTTAGATTACTGCACACACGTGTGTCAGTACCAGCTGTGTAACGGTAAATGCTTGTTGCATCAGTTGAGGTTTGATGTGAGGGCCATTACGTTCATGTTGATCCGTGAAGACCCGGGTTAGAATTGATCTTCAGCAACCCATACTTGTCGTAAGAGGCAACTAACGGAATTGGGTGGCCAGGTTCGCTGGCTTGGTTGACAGATGTCATCGTATCTCAGCTGCGTAGATGTTGTTGATCACGGGATTGTCTGGTCCAGACTCGATTATTTACAGATCGCCGTCATATATACTATTCACACTTTGCTAAGGATCAAATCATTTATTCAACAGAAACTATGACGTGGGGTCTAATTTGGTTTAAATATCTAAGCTTATTGTAAGCATGGATCCTAGGTTTCAGTATGTAACTGCATCTTGTGGATCCCATACCTGCTATTGACAGATGTCGTGTACTTGTCAGTGACTCGTTCCATGATTTGCAAAATAGTTGATTTGTGCCATGAAAACCATTTTCATGGTTATTCATGTATCAAGTGCATAAGGTTAGATTAAAATCGCTGTTTGCTTAAAGAGGGGTTACCATATCATTATTTATCTAGTTTTAAATGGATACAATTTCAAATTATAAATTTATGTTTAAGTAAAGTTGGGAGTGGGTGAGTGAATGAGTGAGTTTAGTTTTACGCCGCACTCAGCAATATTCCAGCTATATGGCGGCGGTCTGTAAATAATCGAGTCTGGACCAGACAATCCAGTGATCAACACCATGAGCATCGATCTGCGCAATTGGGATACGATGACATGTGTCAACCAAGCCAGCGAGCCTGACCATCCGATCCCGTTAGTCGCCTCTTAAGCATGGGTTACTGAAGGTTCATTCTAACCCGGACCTTCACGGGTCAGTAAAGTTGGGAATTTTTGTGATCCTTAGCTAAGTGTGAGTAGAATAGCTGGAATATTGTTGAGTGCGACGTTAAACAACAACCAAACCAAACCAAACCAAACCAAACCAAACCAACACGTGCATGTCAGTGATGAGCATGCCACTATTTCAGGAGCAGCAGTACGTCTAAATACCAGGCTATGTACTGGCAGCAATATGAACTTTAGCAGTAGATGTAGCAGAGGCAAAATACGAAGCAAAAGATGAACTAGTAGCAATATGTATTACCCATATGGTGAAACATAAGCAGTGTCATGTATATCATATGTGCACATGTGCACAGATCACTTTTGCTGAGCAACCATTGTTCTGTGTTTCGTCGTCTGTGACGTCGGTAAACAATTGAACGTGACGTCAACGAAGTGGGCCGTCACACTTGCTTACCGTGTTTCACTGCACAAATGTACATGAAGAAAATGGCTAATATAGAAATTATTACACTCGAGCAACTGTGTCATGACTTATACGAAATTTGTGCAAAATTATGTATTGTCCTAGCTCTCTTTTGAGCAATACGAAATTCACAATTGTTTCGTTAAGGTCGCATGACACACTTGCTTGTGTAGTAGTCTCTATATAGGTATCAGCAGTAGAGCATATACAGCAGCAATATGAGTAGCCACGGATACAGTTGCAGCAATATTAATCAGAGTAGCAATATAAATAGCAGTACCAATAGAAACAACAAGTGTAAAGCGACCGCCTCCATGGTGTAGTGGTTAGAGCGTCCGCCCGGAGAGCGGAAGGTCGCGGGTTCGATCCCCGACCGCGTCATACCAAAAGACGTTAAAATATGGTACTTGTTGGTCCCTGCCTGGCGCTCGGCATTAATGGGTACAACAAGGACTGGTCGGCTCGGAGTCAGTATAATGTGTCTGAGTGGGGTATTCATGCTTCACTGCGGCATGGTATCTCAGTGGGCTAGCACTATAAAACCAGCTTTAGTCTGGGCTAGTACAAGCAGCCGCACATACACATACACACGCATGCACGTCGTCATATGAGCGAAATATTCTCAAGCACGACGTTAAATCCAATTTCACCTCACCTCACAAGTGTAAAGCAGAGAAGTACCAGCAGATGTCTGCTACACGATGAGAGTAGCAGAAGGTGCTGGAACAGAAGAAGAAGCAGCAGCAATATAAGCAGTAACTGGTGTAGTAGCAGCTATCTATGTAACACAGCAATAGAGGTATCAGAAGCAATTTAAGCGGCACTAGACGTAGAAGAAGCAATACGAGTAGCAGCTATTTTAGCAGCAGATGTAGTAGCAACTATTTTAGTAGAAGTTGTAGTAGCAGCAATTTAGTAGCAGCAGATGCAGCAGCTATTTTAGCAGCAGATGTGGAAGCAGCTATATAAGTAGCAGATGTGGAAGCAGCTATATAAGTAGCAGATGTGGAAGCAGCTATTTTAGTAGCAGGTGTGGTAGTAGCTACTTTAGCAGCAGTTGTATTAGCAGCTATATATGTAGCAGCAGATGTAGCATCTATTTTAGTAGCAGATGCAGTAGCAGCTATTTTAGTAGCAGATGTAGTAGCTATTTTAGTAGCAGGTGTGGTAGTAGCTATTTTAGTAGCAGGTGTGGTAGTAGCTATTTTAGTAGCAGGTGTGGTAGTAGCTATTTTAGTAGCAGATGCAGTAGCAGCTATTTTAGTAGCAGATGTAGTAGCTATTTTAGTAGCAGGTGTGGTAGTAGCTATTTTAGTAGCAGGTGTGGTAGTAGCTATTTTAGCAGCAGATATAGTAGCTATTTTAGTAGCAGGTGTGATAGTAGCTATTTTAGCAGCAGATGTAGCAGCTATTTTAGCAGCAGATGCAGTAGCAGCTATCTTAGCAGCAGATGTAGCAGCTATTTTAGTAGCAGGTGTGGTAGTAGCTACTTTAGCAGCAGATGTAGTAGCTATTTTAGTAGCAGATGGGGTAGTAGCTGTTTTAGTAGCAGGTGTGGTAGTAGCTATTTAAGTTGTAGATGTAGCAGCTATTTTAGCAGCAGATGTAGTAGCCATTTTAGTAGCAGGTGTGGTAGTAGCTATTTTAGCAGCAGGTGTGGTAGTAGCTATTTTAGCAGCAGATGTAGCAGCTATGTTAGCAGCAGATGCAGTAGCAGGTATTTTAGTAGATGTAGTAGCAGCTATTTTAGCAGCAGATGTAGTTGCAGCTATTTAGTAGCAGATGTATTAGCAGCTATATATGTAGTAGCAGATGTATTAGCAGCTATATATGTAGTAGCAGATGTAGTCGTAGCCTTCTAAGCAGCAGGTGCTGTAGCAGCCATTTGATATGAGTAGCAGCAATATTCGTATCAAGTTAACAGAGATACAAGCAGCAGGCGTAGAATCAGCAGCATAAACATCAGCAAACGCCGTAGCTACAACGTAATATGAACACTGCACGTTGGAAATATATGCAGTAGATGTAGAAGCAGTAGCGGTAGAAGTAGTACCAGAACAATTAGTGAGTGAGCAACAACAATATTCCAGCAATATCACGGCGGGGTACACCAAAAATGGGCTTCACATATTGTACCCATGTGGGGGATGGAACCCGGGTCTTCACCGCTACGGGGTTACCCTAACGCCCCCGCAACAGTAATAGCATGGGTAATAGTAGTCTGTCGTACAGACCCTGAAGCAAATATATCCAAGAAAGCCCACACAAGTCTAGAAACTGTGGCAAGTCTAGATTTCCTCAGCTTCTGAAAATGAAGAAGGTCTCAGGGCTCCTTTTCATCATATTATATATTTTTTTACTATGAACTTTTTTCAGTAAAATATGTTCATTTCAGAGACTAGTTGTTAGTCTAGGGTAATAGCAGAAGAAGAAATATCTTTAGTACAATATCCACAGTTACATTTTTAACTGCAGCAAATATGGTGATACTATCAGTGTAAAACAAGCACAAATAACGTTTATGGCTAAACTGATAATATATATCTAGTTTCACAAGCTGACAATTGAACCACCGTGCTAGAACAGCTTGACTGCCCCACAAGTTCAGGGACGACAGACACAAAGTTGTCCTACATGTGTTTATCGACCCTGTGAACACAAACACACTGACGTTATTGACGTTATCGGATAATTAAGCGCATCCATGTACCAGGATAATATATTAACCATAACACATGCGAATAATTGTATTTTGACTCGACTGTTCGTATTATGTATTTGGCAATACAGCACAGATGGCATACAGTTACATATGACAGCGCGGTAACATATGTTGTTTGCTTTCAATATGAATGTTGAATATCAGAGTAGTTTCATGCGAAATATCCATATATTTCCGTTAGATACGGTTATTTTCTTATATATGAAATATACATGTGTTTACGTAGGGATTATGGACAAATTACTCTTAATATTCATAACACATTATTGATAACAGGCTTGTTTACTGAACCGCAACTACTGCTGATGATTACGTTTATTCAAATATTGATACATGTTGTGGCGTTAGTTTTGTGAATTGCTGCATCAGCATTTTTTCGATTACTCCTGTGGGTGGACCAAAATTACTCATTCACGTAGTTAATTACTATGAAAGAGTTAGCTTCGAATAATTATTTTCATTTTACATGAAAATATTATTTTAAGAGACATACTATGACCATACTAATGACGCAAGTGTGACGAACGTATGCTCAGAACTGTCGCTTTGTTCACAAATACGTATCTTTGTGAGGTTACATACGTCGCCTACAGCTGCCCCGAGGTTGTCCTCCACTTGCTGTAATATCTACAAGGTTCCCCCATATCTCTCCTTATCCTCCTCGAATAACGCTCCCGTCGCCCGCAAAGGGTCAGTTACGTCCATTATAACACGATGACCCACCGCACTTGATCGACTGGTAACAGTTTAATCTTACCGTCGCCCGAGTCTTCTTTGATGACCAGAGCAGCTCGAGTTTGGATCGATTTTCGCCCTGGGTATCTAAGCCTGCGGTATGTCATTTGCAAAAGCGGTAAACCGTCTTTCAAGGCAGGATCCAATTACGTGTCTCGTCGCTCAAACAGTCATTAGCTACTCATTGCCCAGTGGTGAAAAAATAGTGCGATGTTACTTCAACTACTCTTTCACGGCTCTTTGACAATACTGGTGGTAAAATAGTCCCGATGTGTTCATACACACGGATCCAAGACGACATTTTTCACATATACAAAATCTGACAATGAACTCCTACTAATACCTCGACCGGGTGAGATTTTGACATGATCGAATTACCACGTTATATTGGTTTCCCGTGTGCGCTAAGCGACAGCGTTGAAAATCAAATGAGCAGTTCTTTGAAGATAACCCGAAGCCTAATTACAAAGCATTGGATATAAGTAACACAAGCGATGAAGTGTAGCTGTACAGATCTCAAATGAACGACGCACGTCTCCAAGTTGGGAAGCTAATGTGACGCACGATGTAGTGCCACAGAGAAATAGGGCCATCTTGGTAAATTTGACTTTGGCTAAAAACAGCCTTTCTATATTCAAATATGTCTCTCCGTCGTGGCCGTTCTGGGAGAAATTAGTGTTCTGATCTTTGATCATCAGACGCTGTCACACGAGCTAGGGGAAAGGATCGTGTCACTAAGCACGTGAGACTCGATCTGAGATGACTGGGTTAGGAACATATGTGCGCGTGCGTCATGGTACATTCTGTACGTCATAATACATACGTGGGCACGATGGTGGGAAATCATTTGTTTTGGTAAATATTGGATTGTTATAAAAATAATTATTGTCATATTAAAGGATTCTTTGATATATTGTTTTTAGGTCAATGAATTTCTGATGCATTGAGAATTTCCCAAGATATGCGTTCTGGGGCTGATCCACAAAGCGTTCTTTGCGTTACGAGCTATCGTAACTGGGTTTATCATAAGATTACGAATGAAGAGAGGGGCGGTGGGACAGCCTAGTGGTTAAAGCGTTCGCTCGTCACGCCGAAGACCCGGGTTCGATTCCCCACATGGGTACAAGGTGTGATATTGCTGGGATGTTGCTAAAAGCGGCGTGAAACCATACTCACTCACTCACGAATGACGTAGTGCTACGAATGCTTTGTGGATCGGCCCCCTGGGCCCCGTTTCACGAAGCTCTCGTAAGCCTAAGTTCTCGTAACTTTTCTCGTAGCGTCTACCTCCTATGTTACAGTATAGGAGGTACGAATGCTACGAGGAAAGATACGAGATCTTAGGCTTCCGAGAGCTTTGTGCAACGGGGCCCTGGTGGGTACTGGCTGTTCGTCATTGTGCATCCTTGTGCGTCACGGTACCTAAGGGTGTGAATGAAAAGCGTCAAACTGCGTCACGATGCGTCTTGGTGCGTCGTTACTGTTACTGACTCTGCCTTCTTTAGTGCTTATTCCCAGGACCCGTGAAAACATGGGTTAAATTGGACTTCAGCAACCCATGCTTGTCCTGAGGCAACTAACGGGATCGGGTGGTCAGGCTCGCTGACTTGGTTGACACATGTCATCGTATCCCAACTACGTAGATGGATGCTCATGATGTTGATCACTGGATTGTCTGGTCCAGACTCGATTAGTTACACACCATATGGCTGGAATATTGCTGAAGTGCGGCGTTAAGCAACGAAAAAACAAACAATCACCCTGCCTTAAGGAATGACTCAAAGCCAATTCACAAAGCATGCTTACTATATACAAGCTCACTGCATGCGCACTGCTTATTAGCCAAAGCCTTTTCCCACTCAAGTCCTTCCCAAACTCTACACCCAAATTTATAGTTTAAATGATACTTTCTTAAACATAATAAATAATAGAATGGGGTTCGATGTACTGCCCGCTTATCTAGACTTGCCTCTTTGAAGGATAGCATTACTATACATCCATGGGCTCAGCATTCAGTGCAGCCTTGGAGCAAGGTAACGTCGTCCCCAGGTGTGGAATAAGCCTGGGCTCACACAGGCAGGTTAATATGTCGTTTATATGCCATGTGTTGCCTTTGTACTCACTGCGTGTGCCCATGTATAGCAACTAAAGACGTGTAGTATATGCTAATGACTTGCTGCACCAACTAGTTTGTTTTGTATCAGTATGTGTACGAACTGTATGTGTGTATCTGTGTTGAGGGCCTGTCTGTGTTGCTGTATGTGTGTTATATTGTATACGTCGTCATGGTTGTTTCCACTTTCCCCACATATGTAAATATACCATCGGCTATTGACAAACACAGTAGTGTCTATTGTCTGTGAGGCTGACACAGTCTTGCTACAATTATAGCGTTTGGTGTGCATAAAAAAATAATTACATGTAGATTTTTTAGAACTGCAAATGTAACAATATCACATTTCTGAAGCTCAAACTTGGTGTATGTGTGTGATGACGATAATGATGATGATGATGATGCCGGTGATACTGACAGACGTTAATGAATAAGCTTCCCCATGCAACCGATACGGATGATGTTCTTGTCCTTGATGATGATGATGACGATGACGATGATGATTATGTTGATGATGTTTAGGGTAATGATGACAGACATTAATGCATAAGCTTTCTAATGCAACCGATAACGATGAAGTCCTTGTATTTTGCTGTTCTTGATGATGACGATGGTGATGATGATGATTATGATGGTGGCGTTATGAGGGTAATAACAGACGTTAATACATAAGCTAACTAATGCAACCGATAACGAGGATGTCTTTGTTCTCGATGATGATGATGATGATGATGACGACGACGTGGTGAGGGTGATAACAGACGTTAATACATAAGCTAACTAATGCAACCGATAACGAGGATGTCTTTGTTCTCGACGATGATGATGATGATGATGATGATGATGGTTACGTAGGGAGGATGGTAACAGACGTTAATACATAAGCTAACTAATGTAAACCGATAACAAGGATGTCTTTGTTCTCGACGATGATGATGATGATGATGATGATGATGATGATGATGATGATGGTGGTTACGTGGGGAGGATGGTAACAGACGTTAATACATAAGCTAACTAATGCAACCAGTAACGAGGATGTCTTTGTTCTCGATGATGATGATGATGATGATGATGATGGTGGCGTTATGAGGGTAATAACAGACGTTAATACATAAGCTAACTAATGCAACCGATAACGAGGATGTCTTTGTTCTCGATGATGATGAAGATGATGATGACGACGACGTGGTGAGGGTGATAACAGACGTTAATACATAAGCTAACTAATGCAACCGATAACGAGGATGTCTTTGTTCTCGACGATGATGATGATGATGATGACGACGTGGTGAGGGTGATAACAGACGTTAATACATAAGCTAACTAATGCAACCGATAACGAGGATGTCTTTGTTCTCGACGATGATGATGATGATGATGACGACGACGTGGTGAGGGTGATAACAGACGTTAATACATAAGCTAACTAATGCAACCGATAACGAGGATGTCTTTGTTCTCGACGATGATGATGATGATGATGATGATGATGGTTACGTAGGGAGGATGGTAACAGACGTTAATACATAAGCTAACTAATGTAAACCGATAACAAGGATGTCTTTGTTCTCGACGATGATGATGATGATGATGATGATGATGATGATGATGATGATGATGGTGGTGGTTACGTGGGGAGGATGGTAACAGACGTTAATACATAAGCTAACTAATGCAACCAGTAACGAGGATGTCTTTGTTCTCGATGATGATGATGATGATGATGATGATGATGGTGACGTGGTGAGGGTGATAACAGACGTTAATACATAAGCTAACTAATGCAACCGATAACGAGGATGTCTTTGTTCTCGATGATGATGATGATGATGGTGACGTGATGAGGGTGATAACAGACGTTAATACATAAGCTAACTAATGCAACCGATAACGGGGATGTCTTTGTTCTCGATGATGATGATGATGATGATGATGATGATGATGATGGTGACGTGGTGAGGGTGATAACAGACGTTAATACATAAGCTAACTAATGCAACCGATAACGAGGATGTCTTTGTTCTCGATGATGATGATGATGATGATGATGATGATGATGATGATGATGATGATGATGATGATGACAACGACGTGGTGAGGGTGATAACAGACGTTAATACATACGCTTACTAATGCAACCGATAACGAGGATGTCTTTGTTCTCGATGATAATAATGATGACAACGACGTGGTGAGGGTGATAACAGACGTTAATACATAAGCTAACTAATGCAACCGATAACGAGGATGTCTTTGTTCTCGACGATGATGATGATGATGATGATGATGATGATGGTGGCGTTATGAGGTTGATAACAGACGTTAATACATAAGCTAACTAATGCAACCGATAACGAGGATGTCTTTGTTCTCGATGATGATGATGATGATGATGATGATGGTGATGATGATGATGATGACAACGACGTGGTGAGGGTGATAACAGACGTTAATACATAAGCTAACTAATGCAACTGATAACGAGGATGTCTTTGTTCTCGATGATGCTGATGATGCTGATGCTGATGCTGCTGCTGATGATGATGGTGACGCGGTGAGGGTGATAACAGACGTTAATACATAAGCTAACTAATGCAACCGATAACGAGGATGTCTTTGTTCTCGATGATGATGATGATGATGATGATGATGGTGACGTGGTGAGGGTGATAACAGACGTTAATACATAAACTAACTAATGCAACCAATAACGAGGATGTCTTTGTTCTCGATGATGATGATGATGATGATGATGATGATGATGATGATGATGATGATGATGATGATGATGATGATGATGATGGTGACGTGGTGAGGGTGATAACAGACGTTAGTACATAAACTAACTAATGCAACCAATAACGAGGATGTCTTTGTTCTCGATGATGATGATGATGATGATGATGATGATGATGATGATGATGATGATGATGATGATGATGATGATGATGATGATGGTGACGTGGTGAGGGTGATAACAGACGTTAATACATAAGCTAACTAATGCAACCGATAACGAGGATGTCTTTGTTCTGATGATGATGATGATGATGATGATGATGATGATGATGATGATGATGGTGATGATGATGATGATGATGATGATGATGATGATGATGATGATGGTGGTGGTGACGTGGTGAGGGTGATAACAGACGTTAATACATAAGCTAACTAATGCAACCGATAACGAAGATGTCTTTGTTCTGATGATGATGATGTTTACATTTCGAGCATGCTCTTTTCAACGCAGGTTTCAAAGGCCGTCATGCGACTAGCTCAACCGTTGTTTGATCAGGGTTCTGGGACATTTAAGCCTGACGCATCAGTGACCAAGAGATGGTCGATGACACTCCATTTCGATTCGAACCATATGTTTCCATGTTTGTTCAGGTGAACAACTGATTTGACTTTACTTTGAGAGGCATTTTAGAAGTTGTAAAGATGAAGGAAAACCAAGCTCTGTGGATTGTCAACTTCTTTATTGCAATGAGTGCGACGTTTCGGTGTAGGTACTAATGCCGCTATCAAGCAAGTGATGCTTTCACATTGCATGTGTTAATACGTTCCAGGTCTCAGTAAAGGTCTAAAAAGATGTTATGGTGTACATGTGTTGTATGGCGTGGAAAGGCATCCCACAGATGACATCCTTACCCTGTCACCTAGACTAACGTTTAGTCCCTGAATACATATAATTGCGATAGTAGCAAATAAACCCATTTAAATTGAAAAGGAGACCCAGTGAGACCAGAGATTCACCTGAGGAAATCTGGACTTGCTTCATTTAGTGCTTTCGCATTGCGGGGAGGGCTAAGCATTAGGGAAAATAATATGGTTCAGGGACTGTGAGACCGACTACCTGTCACCTTACCCTGTCTTTGTTCATGTGGCCGGTATATTGGCGCCCAGTGTTGGAGTGAGCACGTTCATATTTAATTTGAGCAAACTAAGAATCAATACCAAACTATGCATCACGATACAAGCCTTCTGTCGACGGGTACCCGTGAAGGGCCGGGTTAGAATGAACCTTCAGGCGGACGGTTGGTTAGGTGAAAATAGTCGATCAGCCGGGTGAACAGTTCCGTAGGTGGATAGTCCAGCATATGGACCGTTAGGTGGGTGGATAGTGGTTCAAAAAGGTTTCTCGTACAGTCAGCAGTTGGAAAGTGTAACAGGGCAACAGGTTAAAATGTGGATAGTTGGACTGATGGACCGCCAGAAATACGGACTGACGGACAGACGGTCATGTGGACACATAGAAAGCTGGACATATGGACAGGACGAGATGCTGCTAGCGGACTAGACTAACGGTTAGTATATAAAATTATATAATTTTGATAATAAATTATTAACCGATTTAAATTGAAAAGGAGATTCCGAACCTGGGGAAATGTAGACTTGCTTCAGTTAGGGCTTTAGCATTGCAGGGAGGGCAAGGCTGTAGGGAAAATAATGTGGTTCACTGACTGTGAGATAGACTAACGCATAGTCCCTAAATATATGTAATATTGATAGTAACAAATAAACCATTTAAATTGAAAAAAGGAGCCCCAGTGATTTGGGAGATTCACTTTGCTTCATGTAGGGTTTTAGTATTGCAGGGAGGGGTTAGGCAGTAGGGACACTAATGTGGGGACTGTGAGACAGACTACCAGCGGACATGTGGACAGCGGACGTGTGGACATAAAGACACTGATGCCATGCCCCAGCCCAGACAAGGAGGCTCAGGTCTACACGACCAAACCATTTCAGACACTCCAACCACCTTTGTTCTTGAAGCAGATCACGGTTACAACCAGGGGCGATAGACACGTACTTGTAACGTTATCTATCTAACAATAAACACATGGTGATTATTTATAACCATATGTTCTAAATATGAAATGCTAGTTTTTGTAGAAGCAGGTTCTTGTACTCCTATGACTAGCCCAAAGAAGCCTCACGTCAATTTTCTCATGAAATATAACTCCTTCCCTGGCCTCGCGGGTGTTAAGCGCTCTAGTGAATTACAAAGCTGTATATTATGCCCGAGCATGTTGGTGCTGTGCTCTCTCTATCTACTTATACCGATTATAAATATCCCCCTTTCCCTCGCAGCAAGACGCGATCGCTTTTCGTGAGCAGCCCGCCAGTTGAAGCAGTTGTAACGGAAACCGCCTCATTACGGTCTAATGGCAAGTTGCAGTGTAGCAAAACTAGAAATTACCGATTGGCTAAGATCAAGTCCCGTGTCACGTTCGTGGGTCACGTGTGATTTATGGTCACGTACGAACAATAGTGGCGACCCGGGAGGACAGCTGTCGATTTGGGGGGATCCTTGCAGGGGGTCACTGCGTTGCGAATTAGGATCACCGTGGGGCCAGGGCAATGAGAATTTGAGATGTTTCGAGTGGCGTGATACCCTTGTGGTGGTTGGTTGCTGGGGTCGCTCCTGTACGTGGGGTGAGTCTCAGCGCATACGTTATAGTCATCATCATGTGCAGCAGCAGACCTGGATTACAATACAGAGGTAATTGTGATAACTATCATCACCATTGTCATCTTCATCATCATCATCATCAGCAGCAGCAGCAGCAGCAGCAGCACGTGTAGCAGTGTAGTTGCTGCTGGACCGAGATTATTATAAAGAGAAAGCTGTGTTGACAATCATCATCATCATCATCATCATCATCACCATCATCATCATGATGTTTCCGGGGCGGTGGGGTAGCCTAATGGTTAAAGCGTTGGCTCGTCACGCCGAAGACCCGGGTTCGAATCTCCACATGGGTACAATGTGTGAAGCCCATTTCTGGTGTCCCCCGCCGTGATGTTGCTGGAATATTGCTAAAAGCGGCGTAAAACCAAACTCAGTCAGTCAGTCAGTCATGATGTTTCCAGTGTTGTGATTACCTTGTGGGGGTTCGTTGCTGGTGTCGCTGGTGTACGTGGGTTGAGCAGAGTGTTTCTGGACCAGGATTATAATAAAGGGGAAATTGTGATTATCATCATCACCATTATTATTATCGTCGTCGTCGTCGTCTCCATGCGTAGCAGTGTAGTTGCTGGATCAGGATCATAGTACAGAGGAAATTGTGATAACAAGCATCATCATCGTCGTCGTCGTCGTCGTCATCATCATCACTATCATCATTATGAGTAGTGCTGTTGTTGCGGGACTGGGATCATATAAGAATACATTCTGATAACAAACATCGTCATCATCATCACCATCATCATCATCATCATCACCATCATCAACAAGAAGAACATCATTGCTATTGACTGCATTATGAAACTTATATATTAAATTAACGCCTGTCATCTTCAGCCTCAACATCAGCAGCATCATCATTTCCATCATCACCCTCATGTATTCAGCATCAGCCTTACATGGTCGCCGTCATCCTTGTCTTCCTCATTGTCATATCGTTGCTAAATCGGTGACAACACCAGGCCACTGAATAAATCCCTTTAAGTCATCGTGATTATCGCTACCACGGTGTTTGGTGGCGTTAGTTTGCGCCTGATCTAAGGTCGACATCACCATGAAACTAATCGCTGTCTGAGTGAATGACAGTTGTGAGTTTTAACCCTGTCAGCCTTCACCGTCAATGGCCTTGGGTGTTTGTTGTATTAACCTCGCTAGCCGACATAAGTGCCTGACAATATTGAGATTATGCGTCATCAGTGATCATCATCTCAGAAATATAACTATTTATAGATATAAAACCATCATTATCTTCTTCTTCTTCTTCTTCTTCTTCATCATCATCATCATCATCATCATCATCTCAATCTCATCAGGAAACGCTTGCATTGACATCAATCATCATCATCATCGTCGTCGTCGTCGTAATTGTTTACACGTGGAAACCTATGTAAAAACGCGGTCATCATCATTTTGATCAACAACAGCCTCCTCATCACCATCACAATCATCGTCAACGTCGGCGTAATGGATTGCAACATGTACTATCACTTCATGTGTGTGGTGACCCCTGGACATCCGGGTTAGAATTGGTCTTCAGCAACCCATGCTTGTAAGAGGTGACTAACGGGATCGGGTAGACTAACAACTAGTCTCTGAAATGAACATATTTTACTGAAAAAAGTTCATAGTAAAAATTATTAAAATATAATGAAAAGGAGCCCTGAGACTTTCTTCATTTTCTGAAGCTGAGGAAATCTAGACTTGCCACATTTTCTAGACTTGCGTGGGCTTTCTTGGATATCTTTGCTTCAGGGTCTGTACGAGAGACTAGGGATCTGGTGGTCAGGCTCGCTGACTTGGTTGACACATGTCATCGGTTCCCAATAGCGTAGATCCACGCTCATGATATCGATCACTGGATTGTGTGGTTCAGACTCGATTATTTACAGACCGCCTCCATATAGCTTGAACATTGCTGAGTGCTGCTTTAAACAACAAGGAAACCAAAACAAACAGCACGTGCGTGGCCACAGTTAACTCTGCATGGCTGTTGGCGTGGCTATCTCCATCGTCAGCATCCCCGGCATCAAAGTGAGCGGCAACGACGTAAATCACCGTCTTAAACAGCGTGGATTTTTTATTACGACGATTTAACCTCAATATTTAACTTGAACACACTTGATATTCCACAGCACTGTCATAGCAACATTGTCATATTGTTCATTGTCATGATAATCACGTTCGGCCTTGTTATAGGGAAACTTCCACTGCCGGCGATGCTGCTTCTTAACGCGCCGTTGCTGCAGCTGCTGCGGATGGGGTTTTTATTTACCATTTGCTACACACAATAATCCTTCCGAAAAAACAAATCCATCTGGAACTTTTTATTCCAAAGTGAGAAGATAGATGGGGATATTTTTTTCTGCAAATTGCATTATCCTTTGATCCGAGTGTTGTAAAAATGTTTTATTACTCGTATACAAAAGAAGGCGGTGCTTATGAGAAACACCGGTGATATATTTCAATTTGTGACTGATTATTTTTTACCTGTGCTTACGTTGTCCCCTGTGGTCCCAAGTTTTAGCTCACCTTGTCTTCTAGTTATTGGGGTACGGTGGGGTATCATAGTGGTTAAAGCGTTCGCTCGTCACGCCGAAGACCCGGGTTCGGTTCCCCACATGGGTACAATGTTGGAAGCCCATTTCTGGTGTCACCTGCCGTGCTATTGCTGGAATATTGCTAAAAGTGGCGTAAAACCCAACTCGCTCACTCAATCACTTAGTCTTGGCACCTACCTATGATTCGATTGTCAGATCCGATGTGATTATGTATCCTGGTTTGTCAATAACATTCCTATCTGTTTAACCAAGAAGTTTGTTGTTGTTGCATGTTTGACGGTTGTTTAAGCAATATGTTGGTTGGACTCAGCAATATTCCAGCTTTCTGGCGGCGCTCTGTAAATAATCAAGTCTGTACCACACAATCCAGTGATCAAGACCATGAGCATCGGTCTACGCAATTGGGATATGGTGACATGTGTCAACCAAGTTGTAAACCTCTAAGGGTTGCATGAAGAATGCTGGAGTTAGCGAGTATGGTTTTAGGCCGCTTTTAGCAATATTCCAGCAATATCTTGGCGGGGACACCAGAAAGAAGCTTCACACATTGTACCCGTGGGGACTCGAACCCGGGTCTTCAGCGTGACGAGTGAACGCCTTCACCACCCCACCTCCCCCGAGAATGCAAGAAGTTCAACGAGGCGTAAGAGTAAATTACTCTCACTGGATGATTGCAGATAACGTACCAGGGAACCGCGGGAGTACGTCATCACCTTTGTTTCATTGCACCTAGCTGCAGTGACGTGTTTACAGTGGCACTGATGCTGTATAATGTATATTTGCAGCGTGTATGTAAAACACAATGAAAATCAGCCAAAGGCTTCAACCGTTACCCGAGACCAGGAAGAGGACGAAAACTTTAACATCAATCATGTTGCTTCGGGCCAAAATTCGGAAGTGTAATTAATTTCAACGAATTACTGTATATATGCACAATATGATGTCTGTAAAATCTGTTTTCAAAGCAACTAAATACATATACATTTTTATGCTTGTATTTTTTTTAATGAAATAAAAATATATGTTCATGTTAAAGTAAGTGTCGATCCGCCCAGAATCATCAAAGCCGTACCGATTCTCCTACAGCAAACATTTCCGTCATCGTTTTTATTTGTAAGCATTTATCGTTGCAGCATCTAGCTACAAGCCATCCTTTCTCCCGTGACACCGGTAGTTCTAGGCCCACGTTTTTTCTTGGAGTCTGAGGAATCGATCATAAATTTCCAATGATGTAGTGCGAGTTGTGCAGATCAAACAGAGATCCCGTAGGACCACCATCAACCCGACACCCTCTTCTCTGTCCATGCTGACATTTAACTTTAGAACCGTAATACAACATTTACATATGCAAGTCTGTTCTTGTTACCGAACATGCAACTGTTCGCAGCTTTCTGTACAGAACGTTTGCCGAACGATGGTGAATATATTTGGTTTGGGGTGTTAAAGTTGTCTGTGAGTCTCCTCTAATCAACACTGCAGTTTCAATGTTTTCTGGCAGGGCTTTCTCTGTTACTGGTAGTGACCGTCTCTGCTCTTGGTCACGAGTGTCTCTGATCCCGGTTACAGTTCATTCAGTTATTGGTTACGTCTGTCTCTGCTCAAGGTTTCCATAGCTCGTGGTCAAGGTGGTCGCTTTCCCTGGTCATTGGTGCTTCCGTTCCTGCTCACGGCTGTTACTGTTCCTGATCACGTGTCACTGTTCCTTGTCACAGAGTCCCTGTTCCTGGTCACCCTAGTCTGTCCCTGGTCACGGATGTCTCTGTGATCCTGGTGACGGCTGTTACTGCTCCTGGCCACAGGAGTCCCTGTCCCTGATCACGGTTGTCTCTGTTCCTGGTCACGGTAGCCTGTTCCTGGCCATATACATGTATGTCATTGTTCCTTGTCACAGGAGTTTCTGTTCCTGGTCACGGCTGCCTCTGTCCCTGTTGACGGTTGTCTCTGTTCCTGTTGACGGTTGTCTCTGTTCCTGGTCACGGTAGCCTGTTCCTGGCCATATATGTCATTTTTCCTTGTCACGGGAGTTTCTGTTCCTGGCCACGGTTGTCGCTGTTCCTGGTCACAGTAGCCTGTTCCTGGCCATATATGTCACTGTTCCTTGTCACAGGAGTTTCTGTTCCTGGTCACGGCTGTCTCTGTCCCTGGTGACGGTTGTCTCTGTTTCTATTCACGGTTTCTGTGTTCCTGGTCACAGTTGTCTCTGTCCCTGGTCACGGTTATCTCTGTTCCTGGTAAATGTAGTCTGTTCCTGGTCACAGGAGTCTCTGTTCCTAACCACGGTTGTCTCTGTTCCTGGTCACAGTAGCCTGTTCCTGGCCACATATGTCACTGTTCCTTGTCACAGGAGTTTTTGTTCCTGGTCACGGTTGTCTCTGTTCCTGGTCACGGTAGTCTGTTCCTGGCCATATATGTCACTGTTCCTTGTCACAGGAGTTTCTGTTCCTGGTCACGGCTGTCTCTGTCCCTGGTGACGGTTGTCTCTGTTTCTATTCACGGTTTCTGTGTTCCTGGTCACAGTTGTCTCTGTCCCTGGTCACGGTTATCTCTGTTCCTGGTAAATGTAGTCTGTTCCTGGTCACAGGAGTCTCTGTTCCTAACCACGGTTGTCTCTGTTCCTGGTCACAGTAGCCTGTTCCTGGCCACATATGTCACTGTTCCTTGTCACAGGAGTTTTTGTTCCTGGTCACGGTTGTCTCTGTTCCTGGTCACGGTAGTCTGTTCCTGGTCACAGCAGTCTCTGTCTCTGTTCCTGGTCACAGTAGCCTGTTCCTGGTCACATATGTCACTGTTCCAGGTCACAGGAGTTTCTGTTCCTGGTCATGACTGTCACTGCTCCTTGTCATAGGAGTCACTGTTCCAGGTCACAGGAGTTTCTGTTCCTGGTCATGGCTGTCACTGCTTCTTGTCATAGGAGTCACTGTTCCAGGTCACAGGAGTTTCTGTTCCTGGTCATGACTGTCACTGCTCCTTGTCATAGGAGTCACTGTTCCAGGTCACAGGAGTTTCTGTTCCTGGTCATGACTGTCACTGCTCCTTGTCATAGGAGTCACTGTTCCTGGTCACAGCAGTCTCTGTCTCTGTTCCTGGTCACAGTAGCCTGTTCCTGGTCACATATGTCACTGTTCCAGGTCACAGGAGTTTCTGTTCCTGGTCATGACTGTCACTGCTCCTTGTCATAGGAGTCACTGTTCCAGGTCACAGGAGTTTCTGTTCCTAGTCATGACTGTCACTGCTCCTTGTCATAGGAGTCACTGTTCCAGGTCACAGGAGTTTCTGTTCCTGGTCATGACTGTCACTGCTCCTTGTCATAGGAGTCACTGTTCCAGGTCACAGGAGTTTCTGTTCCTGGTCATGACTGTCACTGCTCCTTGTCATAGGAGTCACTGTTCCAGGTCACAGGAGTTTCTGTTCCTGGTCACATATGTCACTGTTCCAGGTCATAGGAGTCACTGTTCCTTTTGGTTCCTTTAGCATGGTTTTGAAATAGCCATCACCGCTGTGAGCACACATGTTTAAGGACGTTGTTCTATCCAAAATGCACATGCAATGTATATGACAGATGTAACAATAATTCCGAGCGATTGACATTTCAGTAATGAAAGTTATGTTACAATTTCGTAACGCCATGTTATCATTTCTTATCGCTTGCTCACGTTCTGCTCAGTATAAAACATTCTTCTTAAAACCAATCACATTTGCATGACTTACAGTTCACTGAAAGGAAGCAATAAGGCGATGTTTGAAGCTTAGGGGGAAAAATGAACTTCATTGATGTCATTAATGCAACAAATATTTGTCCAAAAAGAGCCCTCTATCATGTCGGCGTATAGTCACTCTTTGATCTCCCGCGAAGATATTAGGTGTAGACAAGGTAGAGATTTTGATGTAACTGACATGTGCGCTTGGCGCCCGCAGCATGTCGGGAATCGCTTCCCATATGAATGACCCTGAACAGAGTATCCTCGCGAGATCCCGCGAGACTTGGAAGGAACACCTTACACGAAGTCCACGTGCAGTCATTGCGTTTGAACTGACACCGCAGCGCGATAGCATAATTGGCAAACTGCTGAAGGGGATTGAACAAACATTAGTTCTAAAGAGATTAGAGACTACAGTTTTGACGTCACTTCCGGTCTCACAGGACGAACACGCATTCTGGCTCTTCGATTACATGTACAGCCGTGCGGGTCTCTTCTTCGTCGTTGTTGGATCTTCGTTTCAATAGGAGTCTCCTGTGTTCACGTTTTCTTCGTGGAAACGGATATTCTGATGATATATTTGCTTGTGTGTCATATTTTGTCTCATCCATTTTAATATTTAAAGCCTTAGATTTTCATGATTGGGCACGCGTCTGTCAAAAAAAGGGCAGACGACATTGCGCGTGCAAAAAAATGTTAAGCAAATTAATTAAATTAATCGTCAATTAAATATTAATTTGTGTCGAATCAGATATGAGATGAGTAGAGACAATTGAAGAATTGAGTGAGAGAATATACTTTTACGCCGCTTTTAAGCAATATTCAAACTACATGGAGGGTGACGTCAGAAGTGGGCTTCACGCACAACACTTGTGAGAAAAAGATCGCGCCCGGTGAACGCTTTAACCACTAAGCTACCCTACTGCCACCGAACGAGAGTAGAACTCCTCCTTCTGAACCAGTACGGTATGACGAGTTGCAGGATTACGGGGTTTATCCTTCCAAGGTACAAGTAATCAAAAGAATATTTTCCAGAATATTCCAAACATCCAAATGGCACCAGACACTAGCCTCCCAAGACGACTGCTGTGTTCGCAGGTATGCATCATGCATTGCTCTCTGTCGTTGATGTATGGGGTCAGTTTGAGCTACGGAACATGGACTACGGGACCACATTTGCCGTTACTGGGGGTACTACGACGTCGTAATAATGGACCCGCCGTGACAGGAGTCAGCCAACTGTCGGAGATGCGTCCCGAGGGGGCCTGCTTGTCGCGTACTCTCGTCTGTGAACATGGAATACGTTCAGTGTGTCATACAACGCGCGTATGTAAGACTGATCGAGGATTTGTGGAGCCTTCGTTGGTGTGGACGTGGTGGTCAAAGTAATGTTTGTTTGTTTGTTTTAAGGCTGTAAATTAAACTGGATCAGACAATCCGATGATTAAAAGCATGAGCATCGATCTACGCAATTGGGATACGACTAGTAGTAGTAGTAGTAGTAACATAAGATAAGATAAGATAAGATAAGATAAACTTTATTGTCCCGCAAGGGAAATTTGTCTTGCATTGAAAGAGCCAATACAAGCATATAACAACAAGTAATTTAAAGTATATATACACAATGCCAAGCTTATCAGAATATAATGTTGAATTATAACATAATCAAAGTTCATGATATAATAATCACTCGTGCCTCATCATAGATTTGACTATTACAATTTTGGAGGAAGATTTAGAAGTTCTATGCTGTATGGGACAAATGATTTTGAAGTTCTATTAGTTTTGCAATACATGATTTTGAAACAGCGGCCAGAAGGCAGAAGTTCATAGCATTCATTTGGATGGATCCGATTGAATGGCCAGAGCCTTCTTCTTAACTTTTGACTCATACTGAAAAGGTATAGGTTCGAAATTGAAGCCGCAAATTTTGCTGGATATATGTTTACAATTTTGTCAAGTTTGTTTTTCAGTGTAAGAGGAAGATTGCCATACAAGGCATGAAAGCAGAAAGTTAAAATACTATTAATGAATGTTTGGTTGAATAATTTTAAGATATTAGTGTCTACAATAAATGATCGCAATTTTCGCAGAAAGAAAAGTCTCTGTTGCGCTTTCCTATTTACACGATGTGAATTTGATTTCCGTGAAAGTTTATTATCAATGATAGTACCCAGATATTTATACTCTTCTACTGTTTCTACTTCCTGTCCATCAATACAAACAGGTTTCAGTTTGTTGTTTTTTTGCTTCGGAAGTCAATTATCATTTCCTTTGTTTTGTTATTGTTCAGGGAGAGGAAATTGTCTTTGCACCATGAAGTAAACGCATCAATATTCTCCTATACTCTAACTCCGATTGACGAATAAACCAGAGACCATATGATATCTATTATATGGTCTCTGAATAAACTAACCAAAGCGGCATCATCAGCAAATTTGAAATTCAAACAGGTGGATAAGTGAGATATACAGTCATTTGTATAGCGTGTGAAGAGGACAGGGGACAGGACACAGCCTTGAGGAGCACCGGTACTCACAAGATTAGCGTTGAATTGACCCGAACACGTTGAGGTCGGTTAATTAAGAAGGCCTCTACCCACTTGATGATGTTACTATTTACTTCCATGTTGAATAATTTCCTTATCATCAAATGTGGCTGGATTGTGTTGAAAGCAGAGGAGAAGTCGGCAAAGAAGATTCTTACATAAGATTTTGAATTCTGTAGATGAATATAGATCTTATGCAACAGTGAAATGAGTGCATCTTCCACCCCGCGCCCGGGTAGTAGTAGTAGTAGTAGTAGTAGTAGTAGTAGTAGTAGTAGTAGTAGTAGTAGTAGTAGTAGTGTGTTCTTTAACGCCGCACTCAGCATTGTTCCAACTTTATGACGGCGGTCTGTCAATAATCGGGCCTGGACCAGACAATCTAGTGATTAGAAGTAGTAGGGGGCCTGCTTGTCACGGACTCTCGTCTGTGAACATTCTTTCATACATTTGTGGAGCCTTGTTGTCAAAGTAATGTTTGTTTGTTTGTTTATATTTATATTGTACATGTTTATATCTAGGGCTGTGGTTAGCCAAAGTTTCTATCTGTACCACGGTGGTCTGTGCACGATCACATTTGGGCTGGATAAAACAGTGGTTGATATCATCGGTATCGTCCCAACGTTCAGTCGGCGTTGAAATGCTATGAACGAGTCTGGCACCACAATGTACTCGCTCGTAAACAAGTAACCATGTGTGCCAGGGACCTGATCTGGACTGGGCCTTCACTTAATCATCATGATTGTAGTAGCCGTAGTGAGTGAGTTGAGTTTTACGCTGCACTCAGCAATATTCCAGCTGTATGACGTCGGTCTGCAAATAATCGGATCTGGACCTGACAATCCAGTGATCAACATCATGAGCATCCATCTACGGAACAGGGATACGATGACGTACGTGAGCATGGGTGTACGCAATTGGGTAGTCTGTCGTACAGACCCTGAAGCAAATATATCCAAGAAAGCCCACACAAGTCTAGAAAATGTGGCAAGTCTAGATTTCCTCAGCTTCTGAAAATGAAGAAAGTCTAAGGGCTCCTTTTCATTATATATTTCTTTTTTTACTATGAACTTTTTTCAGTAAAATATGTTAATTTTCAGAGACTAATTAGTCTAGCAATTGGGATACGAGTAGTAGTTTGCTTGCTTGCTTGCTTGTTTGTTTGCTTGCTTGCTTGCTTGTTTGTTTGTTTGTTTAATGCCGCACTCAGCAGGGTTCCAGCTATATGGCGTCGGTCTGTAAATAATCGAGTCGGGACCAGACAATCTTTGTGTACGTTTCTAGTTGAATGAGTGAGTGAATGAGTGAGTATGGTTTTACGCAGCTTTTAGCAATATTCCAGCAATATCACGGCAGGGGACACCAAAAATGGGCTTCTAGACTAAGGCTTAGTCTCTGAATATATATAATTTTGATAGTAACAAACAAGCCCATTTATATTGAAAAGGAGCCCTAGGGAGATCAGAGATTCAGAACCTGCGGAAATCTAGACTTGCTTTATTTAGGGCTTTAGCACTGCAGAGAGGGCTTGGCAGTAGGGAAATTAATGTGGTTCAGGGACTGTGAGACAGACTAATGGGCTTCACACATTGTGCCCAGGTGGGGAATCGAACCCGGGTCTTCGGCGTGACGAGCGAACGCTTTAACCACTAGGCTACATCACCGCCCCTCTTGTTGAATGAAGCATGAAGTGATGCAGGTTGCCGACGTTTACCACTTTTATAAAATCAAACAGCACAGGTATTATGCTGACATTAACAATCTGGGCGAACCTGGTTCGAATCTGAGATCACAGGCTCATGACACGCCTAAGGGAGACAATCTGCACTGTTAATTGAGACGCTTCAGACGACGGCGCCACCCGTCTACCTACCACACACAAATCAGAACAGCAAACTAGGAAACAAGTGATAGCAAATACCTGCGAGGTGTATATGGTCGCGTAACGGTCACCTAATGTGCGTCATTCGGATGTCAATTGAGGATATATCTAGCAAATTGTAAGGTTGTCCTGAAATTGTAGCCAAATATATCCGTACACGTCCCCAGAGTCTAATTGACACATGGCCGCCACGGTAAAGGTCAACTGGTCAGCCTGGTGTCTGGGGCTTTACGTAATCACTATTGATTTGACGCTGGCTCGGCTCAGTTGCTACAACCACTTGACGTATGAGAAAGTGAGTGTGTGAGTGAGTGTTCGTGCATGCGAGCTGTCTTATATTACGAGTTTCAGTGAATATGACCACACTGTTGCTGTTTAGAAAATATACATCCAGTAAAAAGTGCAATATACGTGTTGTTTCCGCAGCTGTAGGCTATAGCGTAATGCTTTGTTTCTATATACAGATTACTTTTTATGAAAATTGACCGGAAGGCGAGGTATCTGGGGTCCGGGTATCCGTGGTCTCGCTGTATATCATTTTGACAGAAACAAACATTTCCTTTCAAATTGCAAAGGAGCCCCAGTGTGATGTCAGATTCAGAACCTGGGGTAATCTAAACTTGCTTCATTTTGAGCGGAAGGGGGAAATTATACTGGATAATAGAGAGACAGATAGCCTTGATCCAAGGCTGTAGGCCTACTGAATGCTAAGCCCATTGGTGTACATAGTAATTCTATCAATCAATCAATCTGTATTTACGGTACTGAAGAGGCCGTAGGCCTATAGTACATTCTATCCTTTAAAGAAGCAAGTCTTGATAAGTGGACAGTACATTTGAGGACACCAGTCCGTCAGAGGAATATATATATTTTATAGAAATCATTTAAACTATTTATTATTACCTAAGAGACTTGTGCAAGTCTAATGACCACACTGATACTGTTTAGAAATGTTCGTGTGCATTTTACAGCAAATATACATCCAGTAAAAAGTGTGATATATGTGTTGTTTTCTCAGCCTTAGGCTATAGAGTAATGCTCAGTTTTTAGATATATCATTTTGCCAGTAACAAACATTTCCTTTCAAATTGCAAAGGAGCCCCAGTGGGATGTTAGATTCAGAACCTGAGGTAATCTAGACTTGCATCATTTAGGGCGGAAGGGGAAATTATACTGGATTGAGAGTGAGTGAGTGAGTTTAGTTTTACACCGCACTCAGCAATATTCCAGCTATATGGCGGCGACATGTAAATAATCTAGTCTGGACCAGACAATCCAGTGATCAACAGTATGAGCATCGATCTGCGCAATTGGGATACGATGACATATGTCAACAAGTCAGCCAGCCTGACCACCCGATCCCGTTAGTCGCCTTTTACAACAAGCATGGGTTACTGAAGATGAATTCTAACCCGGATCTTCACAGGTCTGGACAGACTGGAACATTATAACGGAATCATCACGGGCACAGTAGAGTGAGCCACAAGGAGACATCGACACGATACATTGAGAAATGGAGTAGGTGAATAGAATTTACAACACAGAAGTGGTGTTGAGTGTGTGTATATGAGGAAGAACAGGGGATTTCGAGGACAGAGTGTGAATGGTCTTCCTATAGCGACAAATGATGGATCACTGATTTTATCATGGTTTTGAGAGAGTTATGTATATACACGCGCGAGGGCAAGTATTACAAGTAGTAAAAGACTCACCTCCCTTCTGTCAGCAGATGTCTTTCCCTCGAATATGCTATTTTTTATTTTTTGTTTGTTTCTTTGTTGTTGAACGCCGCACTCAGCAATACTCCAGCTATATGGCGGCGGTCTGTAAATAATCGAGTCCAGACCAGACAATCCAGTGATCAATAGCATGAGCATGAATTTACGCGAATTGGATACGATGACGTGTCAACCAAGTGAGCGAGCCTTACCACCTGTTCTCGCTAGCAGCCTCCGCATGATCTTTTTGGAGACAGTTATAGGAGACCGGTATTACAAGAGGAAAGAATAACCTTCTCCGTCAGCAGAAAGCCCGTCACTCGAATGGGTTTGTGTTTTGTTTTGTTTGTATCAACCAAGTCAGCGAGCCTGATCACCCTATCCCATGAGTCGCCTCTTACGACAAGCATGGGTTGTTGAAGACCAATTCTAACCCGGATGTCTCGCCTCAGCTCAAGCACCGCCATCTGGGTTCCGGGTTAGAATGGGTCCACAGCAACCTGTGTCGGTAACAGAGGTCTGGGTCGGCGATTCGTCTGCTTGCATCTCTGCTTTATCGATATTGTATATACTTAATCACATTTCCACCTCTTGTTGCTATAGCCTCAGCTATTTTAAACTCATGTAGTCGTTATATAGCTGGAATATTGCTGAGAGGGGCGTAAAACAACATTCACTCACCCAGAATGAGTGAGTGAGTTTAGTTTTACGCGGGACTCAGCAATATTCCAGCTATATGGCGGCGGTCTGTAAATAATCAAGTCTGTACCAGACAATCCTGTGATCAACAACATGAGCATCGATCTGCCCAATTGGGAAGCGATGACATGTGTCAACCAAGTCAGCAAATCTGACCACCCGATCCCGTCAGTCGCCTCTTACGACTAGCATGGGTTACTGAAGATCAATTCTAATCCGGGTTTTCACGGGTCCACTCACCCAGAAATTGGAGACTAAAACGTCCAACTAATATAGCTACTATAGCATCATCTCAATAACATTCATGAACTAATCTTTTTGTAGTAACAGTATCTTTTTTTCAGATATATATTATTTTTTTCACATAAACATTTTTTTTTTCATATTTTGTTTAATACCACAACAGAGCAGTAAGCCCCTTTTGAGCGGTACTTATATGTACGTCCAATGAGGCTCAAACATAGCCAATACTCTCTGTACTGCCAGAATTAAATTACTTATGAGTACGACTTCATCCAGCCACCTTCAAGTACTAATGTCTTCTTTCATTGGTGTATCAAACGATGTTCCCTTTGATCGTGCACGGAACTACTTCAGAAGCATGACCCCGGCTCGCTCACGGAGACGAGGCCCCTAATCTAACGCGCCCCGCTCTTTCCGTAATCCAGGTTGGTTGTGAGGTAAGAGAGTATGTATTTCATATCGTGCCGAGGGAGTGAGAAGTCGGCATGGAGTGTGTAACAAGTGACTATGCCACATGACGTCACAGTCGACAACAGGACTCCACCGAGGGAATATGGCGATATTGATAAGATTATTAGATTTGATAGGCGATTCTGCGGCGTTGACACCAAATACGTCATACTTCCGCCTCCATGCTGGTGTACGGCTGTCTGCAGGCTCCGAGATGACTTAATATCAAGGCCAGAAAAATGTAACAAATTATTTGCAATTTCGTGGTGGAAAATGTTCGTCTGATGTCTAGTTGATAGACTCAGAGATTAATCTATTCAAAAGCTTATCGACCTGGAAAGGGGGGACACATGTGCGAGGGTAGTTAACCTTGCAGACTTGTCTCTTAGTAGGGAATTCGGTTGGGTTTTTTGAATTCCCAAAGGAAGGTTTTTAACAGAATTTTCTGTGTCTAAAATAGATTAGGCTTTGTGGATGTTGTAAGACGTCAAGGGGCATCCCAAAGTGCTGGTCTAGTCGTAGAAGCAGTCGTGACCTAGTTGTTGTTTCGCCGTGTTGAAGACCAGGGTTCGATTCCAAACATGGTCACAATGTGCGAAATCATTTGAATGGAATATAGCTGCAGTCGTGACCTAGTTGTTGGTTCGCCGTGTCGAAGACAGGGTTTCGATTCCAAACGTGGTCACAATGTGCGAAATCGTTTGAATGAAATATAGCTGCGGCATAAAATCATTTTGACCCATCACTGAAAAATGTCGCGTCAATTTTTTATAATTACCGTGTTTATTATGATGGCATTTTAGTGTAATTAGAATGTGAATGTGTGTGTGCGTGTGTGTATGCGTGCGTGTGCGTGTTGCTATTTTTCGTCAGTGTTACGTGCGTTACTGTAACTACTAGCAGGCGAGTTAAAATGTAATGCAGAGTAGTGCCCCTTAGCCGCGCCTGGCTCCGCAGCCACAATCACAAATTTTGAACTGCTTAGCCTAACGGAGCAGGCAGAAATATTGATAGAAAAATGTTAACTCCTGCGCTGAAATATTTACGTGAACAAAAAAAGCGCTCACGTGTGTGTGTGCGTGCGTGTGTGTGCGCGTGTGCGTGCGTCTATCCGTCCGTGCGTGCCTGTGTGTGTTTGCAGTGACAAAGATATAGACATATTGTGTTTGGAGCTTGGGGTACTGTTGAGCGCACACACCAGTGAGCTTAACTGTATCCAAGTATCGTTATCATTCATTTTTTGTGTCACCCACAAATATCAAAGACTTGCATAGGCTGTTTTTTTTATATATTTGTTTCAGGGTCTCATAGCAGACACGGAAATCACGTTTGAACCATTTACCTGCGATCTTCGACCTGTCGGTGCCACGTCCTTCATGATGCCGGCCAGGTCTGTATAATCTTTGCCATTCCTTTCATAACTAACATTACCTGAGTTTTAATACAGCATTAAACCATCTTACTCACTCACACAAAAGGGAGGCGGGGTAGCCTAGTGGTTAAAGCGTTCGCTTGTCACGCCGGGTTCGATTCCCCACATGGGTACAGTGTATGAGGCCCATTTCTGGTGTCCCCTGTCGTGATATTGCTGGAGTATTGCTAAAAGCGGCCTAAAACCATACTCACTCACTCACTCACACAAAACCCAAATAATTTCATGATTTTTCCACATAGTTCTCAGCTTGAATAACCATTAAGTAGCCATTTTCTGAGGATGAGGTCATTTAACACTGGCTTTGTTGAAAAATGAGCGTCAATTCTAAAACGCGAGTCCATTCAGCAACACCCTCGTCTTCCAGGATTAGCCGAACGACATTGTGGCTTACGGAAAGAAACGACTTCTAACGAATGGCGCTAAAAAACTTCTTTTTTTTAATGTCGGACGACTAGTTCGACTCAATCATGGCTTGTGTCCCTATTTTCAAAAAAGTGCTTACGATTCCCAATGCTTATACACCAGCAGTATTTTGCAAAACCTCTGAACCATATTTTTCTTCAACCTATTCTGTTTTGTAATTGCCCCCAGTATAGCACCCTCGACTTCCCCAGTTTCAGGAAACAGGTCTCAATTTTCCTTCTCCTTTGGGCCTTGTTTAAGTTAAAATGTACACGTATAGATGTTTATTTCAATCAAAATGTTCTATTTTGATAGACTAAGCGTTAGTACAAGCCGTACTAAAATCGCCCAGAAATCAAAGGCACTGGGCCAAGATTTTCGAAGCTCTCTTAGCGCTAAGATAGTCGTAAGTGCCATACATTAACATTAACTTACAACTATCTTAGCGCTAAAGAGAGCTTCGAAAATCTAGGCCCTGGTTCTCGTCTCGGAAACAGGGCCTAGATTTTCGAAGCTCTCTTAGCGCTAAGATAGTCGTAAGTGCCATTCATTAACATTAACTTACGACTATCTTAGCGCTAAGAGAGTTTCGAAAATCTAGGCTCTGGTCTTATATCTACAATAATCGCAACTCCTATAAACTACGACAACGCTACGCTAATCGTAACTCCTATAAACTACGACAACGCAACGTTACGTCAACGTGAAACATACACAGACTGGATTACTGAGCAGTTTAACTTTTACTGGCCCCAACTGCGTAGATCGATGCTGTTGATCACTGGATTGTCTGGTCCAGGCTCGATTATCTACAGCCATATAGCTGGAATATTGCCAAGTGTGGCGATAAACAACAAAGAAACAAGCAAAGCATTACTGATAGGTCAGTGATTCACGTCACGTGACAACCGGAAGTTAACACAAAAACGTAACATCAAAGAAACGCCTTTTATCAATCTCGTTAAAAATAAAACCTCCTAAAACCCTTCTTCACTCATTCTTGACTGAGACAACATGTTCGACATCCTCATCACCCACTACTTCATTCACGACATCACTGTAACGTGTCTGAAATTGATGGAACCGCTTCTGTTGATATTGACGTCAAATTCTAGTTTCACAATCACCACACAGGCTATACCATTGACAACCGACGTTCCGGTTGTACAAAGTGTGCGCAAGTTCTATCAATATTGATTTTAATCACAAGCGTATCCTACAGGAATGAGTTCATATCGCATGTATATATTGACGTGATTATTTATTCAATATTTCATGAACCGCCACTAAACTGATACAACGTTTGCCGTCTCCCCATTGTCAGTAACAATGTCATTGTATTGATATAATGGTGAGTTTATATTGACTACATCTACTGTTAGATGTCGATATATATAGCTAGCTCTCGAATAATGTGAGCGTACTGATGAACTGTAATTTAATTAAAATTAGTGAGTGAGTGAGTATGGTTTTACGCCGCTTTTAGCAATATTCCAGCAATATCACGGCGGGGGACACCAGAAATGGGCTTCACACATTGTACCCATGTGTAGGAAATCAAACCCGGGTCTTCGACGTGATGAGCGAACGCTTTAACCATTAGGCTACCCAGCCGCCCCTAATTAAAATTAACGATCCAAAACTCGGTTTACATGTATGCATATGTATGGATTAATTAAAATCATTAAAACTTAAAATCGAAAGAGCAAAATCATTGCTCACTTGTAGTGATCATGGTATCAGTTTATTTATTTTTCAATCATTTTTAAAATTAGATTTTAATTGTAATGATTTATTCCACCTTGGAATAGAATCGTTATTTTCCATAAATTGTTAAAATAGGAATGCCACATTAAATTTAACGTATTAGATCTATTAATCAAGGCAAAAGCTCAGCCCATCACTTATGAATGAAATGTAGTATTGTGTTTTTTTCGAATGTTCTTTATTTAAATTGCTACCGGCAACAAATTCCATTGACACACATGTACACAGATCTGCAAACGATGTACTTTGCCTCTCAAGCTTAAGTCAGGAACTGTAAATCTCCTCCGATCATGGCACCGGCTTGACAAACGAAAGCCTGTTGTTTATGATTATCATTATTTATATAATTACTATTTTCTTTGATTAAGTGTCGCGTGCTGTCTGTCAGCTAAGAACATTGATTCGAGATTTACGGTGCTATTAAGGGATTGGATGCGAGCGGCCTTGTTTCAAGACTCTGCGGCATACCGTGCTTCCTATCATTGAGGTAAGGAGTCTAACGTTCAGCGGTTCAACGTTCAGTGGGGTAGGCACTCTCTTCCCAACAGTGGAGCAAAACGCAGTGTGTCTTGCGTTAGGTATATAGATAGTATTAGGCTTATTCATCCTGTGTGTTTCATGTAGAGGATATGAATGTACCAAGCGTGACAGGCTTTTAATCAAGAAACCTATCGGCGACACTGAGGTGAGGTGAAATTTGGTTTAACGTCGTGCTTGAGAATATGGCGACACTGAAGACAGTCATTGATGTAGCGGAGTAACGGAGCTCAGAGACTGACGTTCCCGTACAAGGTATTATTATAGTGTGTTTAAACGGACAGCGAGGTTGTGTATATAATGTACAGGAGACAGGTATGTGTAATGTTTCTGCGGGCAAGAAAAGGGTGTATATACTATTTTAAGTATTTAGTTGTTTTTTTTTACGCCGCACTCAGCAATGGGGTTAGCTATATGACGAGTATGGACTAGACAATTCCGTGATCAACATCATGAGCATCATGACATGTGTCAACCAAGTCAGCGAGTCTGACCACCTGATCTCGCTAGCCGCCTCTTACGACAAGCATGATCTTCACGGGTCAATGTTTTGGAGGACTGTTATAGGTATGTGTGATGTTTCCACAATCAGTAACAGTTAGACAGATATGTATGTTTCTGTAGACAGTGAAGAGACAGATATGTATGTTTCCGTAGACAAGAAACAGGTATGTATCTATATTTCCATATATCTTTCCAGAGACAGTTAAGAAACACTTAGACAACAGGTTTTAAAATTTATAATGTTTAGGCGGATAGGAGACAGGTCTGCAGTGTTTCCGCCGACAGCTGACAGGTCTGTATAATGTATCCGCAGACAGATAGAAGACAGGTGTGTAGTGTTTCCGCGGACACTAGACAGGTCTGTAGTGTTTCCGCAGAATAGCGGCCGAAGCATCTAATCCACGATTAGAACTAATTCGTATGGTATTGTTCCTGTACGTCACACATGTCCTTGTCATCATTAGTCAGGTAATGGATTTATCACGGAATATGAACATGATAGATGAATTTAAGCGACTGTATCCTTTCCAATGTTGAGTGTGTGAGTATGGTTTTACGCCGCTTTTAGCAATATTCCAGCAATATCACGGCGGGGGACACCAGAAATGGGCTTCACTCATTGTGCCCATGTGGGGAATCGAACCCGGGTCTTCGGCGTGACGAGCGAACGCTTTAACCACTAGGCTACTACCACATAGCAAGGTCTTGGGTCAGTTAGTAGGTGGAGAGTCCTTTCATGACTCCTGTCTCTATAGACCCTGACACGCAATGTGCGTTTACAGCACACTTATGCATTAATATAAGTAACTTGGCCCACTGGCCATAGGAAAGTTTCAGAGGAAATGCGGTAAGTGTTTGGCAAGGAGGGCACGATGGAGCATAGCTAGAGTAACACCAGCCTCGACTCACAAATGCTATGTTCAGAGTAAATATACAATGGGCTTCTATAACAAAAGGTCATTGCGATCAGCTTCACGGGCTCCTGGTGAACTTCCTTGTTCCATCAGTCGAGGCAGCACTTGGAAGTCAAACAACGTATAGTTATCTGAATAAACACGGTATTGATTGAAGACATTTGACTGATGATATCTGGAGCATAGGTTAACATGAGTGAGAGAATGTTGGTTTAAGCCGCTATTAAGCATAGTCAAGCGATAGCAAGCGCCGCCACTGGAACTGACCTGACCTCCCGCATTATGTCCCTTTGGGAATCAAATCCTGGGCTTCGACGTGACACGTGGACGTTTTTAATCACTTAGCTTCCCCAACACCCCTGGTTTGACATGAAAACTGTTATATCGTTAAACACATATCACCCCACCTAACCTAATGCTGATCAGGGTGGCCCAAAGGTTAGTGCCATCCCACGTTACGCACAATAAACGGTTCGAATCCACATATAAATTTGAGATCATACTCTGCCGAAAAAGGTCCTAAATGATATCGGGTTTTTTGTATGTGATGGGGATTGAGGTCGGAAAATCCACTGTTCCATCTGAATTTTCTATTGTGATATAAGGTGATTTGGGGGCGCTGGGCTAACCTACTGGTTCAAGCCTTCACTCGTCACGCCGAAGTTCCGGGTTCGATCCCTCACATGGGTACAATGTGTGAAGCCCAGTCTTGTGCTTGCCATCTTTCATGTAAGTGAGGATTATGGGGTTCCTATATTAAACTGAAGCAGATGAGCTTGAAGACCACCTTCTCTTTATTTCCAACAGCTAATCTGGTGTCCCCCGTCGTGATATTGCTGGACCATTGCTAAAAGCGTAAAACCATACTCACTCATTATAAAGGTGATTGAGATAGGAACGGGGTTTGAATCCCAGTTCCATCAGAATATTCTATCATTATTATATGTTATGGTGATTGTGGTCGGAACGGGGTTTGAATCCCAGTTCCATAAGAATATTCTATCATTATTATATGTTATGGTGATTGTGGTCGGAACGGGGTTTGAATCCCAGTTCCATCAGAATATTCTATCATTATTATATGTTATGGTGATTGAGGTCGGAACGGGGTTTGAATCCCAGTTCCATCAGAATATTCTACCATTATTATATGTTATGGTGATTGTGGTCGGAACGGGGTTTGAATCCCAGTTCCATAAGAATATTCTATCATTATTATATGTTATGGTGATTGAGGTCGGAACGGGGTTTGAATCCCAGTTCCATCAGAATATTCTATCATTATTATATGTTATGGTGATTGAGGTCGGAACGGAGCTAGGAATGCACAGATCCATCTGAATCTTCTATTACGATATTTGACGATAACTCGGAACGGAACGGGGTTATGATGGATTTAGGATGGAGACTGTAATGGGGGTGGGAATTGAGTATGTTAAGGAAAGGATCAGATCATCAGAGGAGACGATCACGAGTAAATTGCAAATAAATATTCAATATCTTAAAGGACACTTGTCATATTTTCATTCGCACTCGCGTGTAATAAAATTATATATTTTCACTGATAGGGAGCGTCGAGTGATCTCTGCATGCACTAACGGCTGTACACAACTACACTGCGTATGACCAGCCATTGATCGGACTCTCCAGCTTCAGGGTCGGATATTCATGTCTATTCGCTGCGGAGAAATCACCGACTTCGTATCGCTCTGCTGTGGTTTTATTGCCGTTCCTGTCGGAGCGGATAGGGCATTAACGCCTGGCTGAGGGTAACACTTGGGATGCTGGAATTCCGGACATTTGAGTCGACCCTACGGTGTGCAGACTGGTTACACTGGTTTAACGCCAGTGCGCCAATGATGATACTATTAACGCAACACGTGCCGGACAAAATCAAACGCCATTAAATCCTAACTGGCTCGCGGGGATTGTGTGAAACGACAACTTCACATTTTGGGCATAGTCATGAAAAAATAGTTTTTATGTAGTTTTAATAAAGGGTTGGTTCTTATAGTGCATAGTCTAACAGGACTCCAATAAATGCTTGATTCTGATTATTAAATTGCTATCAATGCGGCTATCAATTATGAAGTTTAGAGGCTATCAAATCCTTATTACGCCCTCTAATGTTCAAACACACTTGGTTTATCTCCATCAAATTGGGCGTCGCGGAGAGGAAGGAACAAACTGAAGGATCATGGGAGCCATGAGTACAGAATATAATCAGAGTGAATATAGGAATCGAACCAACGACAAAAGAGTGAGTGAGTAAGGTTTTACGCCGTTTTTTCCGCAATATTCAAGCAATATCACGGCGGTGGACACCAGAATCGGTTTCACACATTGTACCCAAGTTGGGAATCGAACCCGGATCATCAGCGTAACGCGCGAACGCTTTAACCACTAGGCCACCCCACCGCACTGAGCGAGTGACTAAGCTCTAACAAACAGCACTGTCAGGTTTGATTTCAGTCTGTGATGACAATTTACAGATTCAGGTAAACAGTTCAGCATCGTCATCGTTATCCGCCAGTGGAGAGTTGCGTCCCTTTGATGTGCCGGGAAATTATGGTCTTGGGTTTGAATCCCTGATTCCGTTGTGTTGGTTCGTCAGCTCCATATCCATACACCAAGGGGCGGTTGGGTAGCCTAGTGGTTAAAGCGTTCGCTCGTCACGCCCGGATTCGATTCCCCACATGGATACAATGTGCCCATCTGTGGTGTCCCCCGCCGTGATATTGCTGGAATATTGCTAAAAGCGGCGTAAAACTAAACTCACTCACTCACTCACTCACACCTAAATAGAGCCTTCGCTATATTAACCCAAAATGTGATCCACAAGGAAAATATTTATGACCAAAGTCCCTTCTCAGAGATTTTCAATTAGCTTACCTTATCCTGATCTATTGCATCCCTAAGACATATTTCTATCATCGCCATCAACTCTCTAATCCACCATACCGCGAGCAGAGTCTTACCTTCCAGACCGTCTGAAGAGTATCAACTTCAGTGATTCCACGATAACTCAATCTGCTGTTGTTGCTTGTTACTGCAAGCTTCCCTTCTGGCGCAGGACGGACGGATCGGAACGTTTATGTCCGTGTTTATGGGAAACAGATATACCTGAGCTTTGATTACGGACGTCCCGAGCTCTGCAGATCATTATCGGTTCGCCGACGTGAACAGCTATAGTGCAGCAACGCCGTTACTTTAGTCAACACAGTGGCGACGGTCACGGCCTGGTTTTCTAGGGAACCTGCGCTTGCGCTACATCGAGTAGCCCAAGCGCAGCCTACCCAGAGAACAAGGCTAAGACGATCAGGACACAGTGGGTGGCTGACGCTTGACCATGAAGGATTCCGGGTTCGGATGTGGTCCTAAACAACATCAGACCGGGTATCGCCGAAATACAGATAAAACCGTCTTGAAACCAAATTCACTCGACACCGAAAGAATAATATTCACAGCTAGCTGAACCTTTGAATATGAATGTTAAGACAACAACAGTTACCAAGGTCGACACACTGGTCTGCGTGCCGCCATGATAGGGCAGTTTGCCATTGATGTGTACCTCAGGTGTAATTTATGGACGAAGCGGAGAAAACCCGTATGCCACGATGAATAATCTTTGAACATAATTAAGCCCGGTGCACGGACGGCCACTTGGTAAAAGACAGTCCAGAGATGAGTCCCTTGGTTGGAGCAGGATCCGCTTGAACTGTATTCACGGGACGCTAATATGATCATATTTGGTACCACAGAATCTCTTAAATATTTTTTTTCTCGAAATATGTTAAACAGGGTAAGTTCAAATCGTACCTTTTTATAAACTTGAAACGTGTATAGGTTTTCGCCTGTGACTGACATTCTGGCTTTGTAATGTGAATTCCGAGATTTGTTCAGTGATTTTCGGAATTCAAGTATGAGCACATGTTTATCGCTTGACGCCGCTCTCGGCAATACTCCAGCTATATGGTGGCGGTCTGTACATAATCAAGTCTGGACCAGACAATCCAGTGATCAACACCATGAGCATCGATCTACGCAATTGGGATACGATGGCGTGTGTCAACCAAGTCAGCGAGCCTGACCACCTGACCCAATGACCCAATGAGACTCAAGAATGAAAAGGTTGATGGTATTTTGGATTTACGGGTGAGGTGTTGGCACCCTATATGATGAGGGTGGAAGTAGGGACCACCCCTCGTCATTTATGCTTAAAAAAAACCCGCCAGAATGCGCATGAATACAGATGGGTGGTTTTCATCGTTTTCACGTGCCCCAGTTGCTGCAAATATAATTGACCACGATAACAGTGATAACTTCAGTAACCTCAGATTTTGTCGACTAATTGCATCCTTAATGTACGATAACTTATGTCACCCACACATCTCCACTGGCCTACGAAGATTGAATCACCGCCAAGCAAATCCCAGATCGTTAAGCGGTTCTTCAGCATGCATACGCTGCCGCAGTAAGACGAAGCCCAGTCGAAGATGCTGCGTATGGTGTTCTCGCGTGATTTAAGCCGAGAGTTAGTGGTATAATCTACCCATGGTACATGAAGTGACGACTTTGCACGAGCCGCTCTTATGTTCACAATCTACTCAAGTAGTCTCCAGCCCAGGTCAGGCGAGTTGATCTGAGAGGGGCATACTCTAAATTGGCTTTACCCTCCTTTGCCTGTTTGGCTGTGCGGGATCCAATAAAGAGTCAGGAAGCGGGAGAGGATTAGTGTGGTTTGTATAAAGATCAGCTGCTTGTATGATAATTTTCACCTGGCCGAGTAGGGTATATCGTATCGGCGCTGTGGAGTTATGGTATCAATATGCGTCATTAGAAATCTTGTCAGTTTGAGGGGAGTAGAGAATTCGATTCCGTTTGTGGAAGTCTTTTACATGTTTTTGTAATGTCCCAACTCAGACGCGTTTGCCGCCTCCAGACATTCGCAGATCTTACAAGTATATATCAACGCGTTAAAATGGCGGAACGAACGTAAATGGGGGCATTAAATATTGGAACGGTGCTACTAATCCGGATAATGATGTTTGGTATGTTTGAAATTGAGTTTTATATTTTGTTAAAGATAGTTTTTAATGCAAAACAACTTTATGTACGATGTTTTATTGTGGTGCTTGCTGTTTATTGCCACTGACACTGTTAACAGTTGGTTCGCCAAGTGGGTTGCGCGGCTGATCGTTTTAAACATTCCGTTAGGGATCGGGCTGCTATACAGGGGAGGATGGGCAGTGGGGTAGCCAAATGGTTAAAGCGTTCGCTCGTCACGCCGAAGACCCGGGTTCGATTCCCAAAATGGGTACAATGTGTGAAGCCCATTTTTGCTGTGATATTGCTGGAATATTGCTATCTAGCCGATATAACAAACACGCTTATAACGAAATACGGTTATAACGAACTTACTTTGGAAGTACAATAAACCATGTTATAACAAACACGCTTATAACGAAATACTGTTATAACGAACTTACTTTGGAAGTACAATAAACCATGTTATAACAAACACGCTTATAACGAAATACGGTTATAACGAACTTACTTTGGAAGTACAATAAACCATGTTTATAACAAACACACTTATAACGAAATACTGTTATAACGAACTTACTTTGGAAGTACAATAAACCATGTTATAACAACACGCTTATAACGAAATACTGTTATAACGAACTTACTTTGGAAGTACAATAAACCATGTTTATAACAAACACGCTTATAACGAAATACTGTTATAACGAACTTACTTTGGAAGTACAATAAACCATGTTTATAAAAACATGTTATAACGAAATACGGTTATAACGAACTTACTTTGGAAGTACAATAAACCATGTTATAACAACACGCTTATAACGAAATACGGTTATAACGAACTTACTTTGGAAGTACAATAAACCATGTTTATAACGAACACACTTATTGAGTTGAGTTGGGCTTTATAACGATATAACAAACTGTTTCGGTCCCGACCACTTGTTGAGTGAGTGACTTAAAATGTTATGTCTCGCATTTATAACGACGTCATATCAGCCACATAGCGACGAGACCAGGTCTGCACACATACACAAAGTAAAAAATAACACTTTGCTAAATATTTGGTCGAAACTGCGCACAACGAAACACGGCTATAACCAACCAACTACATGAGTCGTCCTTCCCATAACCGTAATTTTAATAAAGTATATCTAACGTCTACGACGAAACCACCCATTATAACCCACCACTTTGCAACCGCCACCCAAACACGCCACCCGCGCTCCGCATTACGCACGACACACACCCACACGCACGCGCACGCACAGAAAAGCCATAAACAGCTCATAACCGCGTCGAGTGTGTGCAATCCGCCACCCACACACACCACCCACGCCCCATTCTTGCATACACGCACGCACGCACGCACGCACGCACGCACAAGCCAAAAATCTCATAACCGCGTCAAGAGTGTGCGATTGTTTTAAAGCCGTTTTTGTACCAAAGCAATTGAAGGCAAACGGCATCATCCACACGCTTTTAATAGTGTCGTTGGTTATAAAACGCTTTGTGGTTCTGCATTTAACCTCTCATTCACTATTTATCAGTCTTTAAAAAAAATATGATTTTCATTTTTCAGCTGATACCGGTTATCAACGGAGCGTATGACCGTGGTGGATGAATTGATCGGTTTCCAGATGTTACCAACAACTGATAGTCGCGGTCTGTCGGGCGGCACATAACGAACACCTATGTCTCTCCTGGTCTGGGTGGCCTATTTCTTAAGTCTACGAAAATCTTGTAATAACTACAGTGTGTCTTTGTATATACCTGTTGGTACTACCCTTGGCACATGTAATAACCTTGATAGTAACATTGACATTACCCATGACAGTACCCCTTATAGTGCCCCTAATATTTCTCTTGATGGTAACCTGAGATATTTCTCCTGATTGTACCCCTTATAGTGCCCCTAATATTTCTCTTGATGGTAACCTGAGATATTTCTCCTGATTGTACCCTTATGGTGCCCCTGATATTTCTCCTGATAGTGCCCCTGATATTTCTCCTTGGGGTACCATAATAGTGCCCATGATATTTCTCCTGAGAGTTCCTTAATAGTGCCCCTGATATTTCTCCTGATTGTACCTTATAGTGCCCCTGATATGTCTCCTGATAGTGCCCCTGATATTTTCTCTGATTGTACCCCTGATATTTCTCCTGATTGTTCCCCTTATAGTGCCCCTGATATTTCTCCTGATTGTACCCCTTATAGTGCCCCTGATATTTCACCTGATGGTGCCCTGATATTTCTCCTGATTGTACCCCTTATAGTGCCCCTGATATTTCTCCTGATGGTGCCCTGATATTTCTCCTGATTGTGCCCCTGATATAGTGCCCTGATATTTACCTGATGGTGCCCTGATATTTCCCCTGATGAGTTCCTTAATGGTGCCCTGATATTTCTCCTGATTGTGCCCCTTATAGTGCCCCTGATATTTCTCCTGATGGTGCCCTGATATTTCTCCTGATTGTACCCTTATAGTGCCCCTGATATTTCTCCTGATGGTGCCCTGATATTTCTTCTGAAATGTCTCCTGATAGTGCCCCTGATATTTCTCCTGATTGTACCCTTATAGTGCCCTGATATTTCTCCTGATTGCCCCCTTATAGTGCCCTGATATTTCTCCTTGATAGTGCCCTGATATTTCTCCTGATGGTGCCCCCCTGATAGTGCTCCCTGATATTTCTCCTGATGGTGCCCTGATATTTCTCCTGATTGTACCCTTATAGTGCCCCTGATATTTCTCCTGATGGTGCCCTGATATTTCTCCTGATTGTACCCCTTATAGTGCCCCTGATATTTCTCCTGATGGTGCCCTGATATTTCTCCTGATGGTACCCCTTATAGTGCCCCTGGTATTTCTCCTGATTGTGCCCCTGATATTTCTCCTGATGGTACCCTTTATAGTGCCCCTGATATTTCTCCTGATGGTGCCCCTGATATATTCTTCTGATAGTGCCCCTGATATATTCTTCTGATAGTGCCCCTGATATTTCTCCTGGGGGTACCATAATAGTTCCCCTGATATTTCTTCTGAGAGTACCTTAATAGTACCCCTGATATTTCTCCTGATTGGACCCTGATGGTAACCCGATATTTCTCTTGAAGGTACCCCGAGATATTTCTCCTGATGTTACCCTGAGATATATCACCTGATGGTACCCTGATAGTGACCCTGGTAGTCGCCAACACCATACCCCCACACCCACCCCACCCACCCAATACAACCCCCGATAACACCAATATGACAAGAACAGCGTTCACCTAAAAGCTGCCAGTGGTGAATCACCACGCGTTGCTCATTCGCCTACCCAAGCTGAAACTCCTGGAGACAGATGTTGGTTCCACATACACTGAATGTAAATAGATCATTCTTATGCGTCACTGATGAATGACACTGAAAGGATTCGTTACAAGAATCTCGCTGCTGGCTATGTATCCACCGTCCTCGTGTGCATAACAAATGTTACATTCGAAATACCGTATGACCGAAGTATCGTTGTCGCGGCAATATCAGAATATCATAAATCATGTAACATGTGTTATGAACACGATCGGTTCTAAAAGTAGCACAGTTAATTCAATATATATGCTGACCAGTGCCTAATTCGAAATGTCTATCACTATTTAAAAAGTGATAAATCTGAATTGGAATATAACTTATCGAGTTATGTGCACTGCAAGTACTTTACATAGCGCTTTGTAACATATACTGATGGACTAAAGTAACGGAACAGGCAGAAATCTTGGTGGACGAATGATGACTCCTGTCGTCTTCCTATCGAATGGGGGCGGTGGGGTAGTCTAGTGGTTAAAGCGTTGGCTCGTCACGCCGAAGACCCGGGTTCGAATCCCCACATGGGTACAATGAGTGAGTCCCATTTCTGGTGTCCCCCGCCGTGATATTGCTGGAATATTGCTAAAAGCGGCGTAAAACCAAACTCAGTCAGTCAGTCCTATCAAATGTATACGTCAGCAAAAAGAGCGCGCGCGTACGTCTCTCTCTCTCCCCCCTCTCTCCCCCCAAAGAAAATAACAAAACCAGAACAAACAAAACAAACAAACCAGTAATAAACCCAACCCCACTAAAATAAACAAAACAAAACAAAACAAAAAAAACCCAAAAAACCAAAAGGAAACAACGAACAATATGATATGAACTTTAACGGTATTCCTCAAATATCAGTCTTACTATCAGTAGTGTCAACAAAGCTTCTGAAACTCGTTAAATTGTTTCGTTCGTGATTTTCCTAACATTTATATATCATTTCTTTATTGGGTCGGACAGTACCCTTTGTGTCTGTTATTGCATGTAACAGGGTCTCAGTAAAAACATACCACCCTAGGTAAAACTTCAAAGAAGGAAATGTAATTGTTTCTGTGTCTTTGTATATATTTGGTAATACACGTTTTAGGTCCTACCTGACTCTTTATGTACATCAGAATACAATGAAACGCTAATTTACCTGGGTGTAATCCAGATTAATCATCCATTTGTAATAGCCTTAGTACAAAGGAAAGCGAGGTTTCTAAGATGAACAGGTTCAAATTAATGCACGATGGAACCTGATTTTAACCCCGAGAGTACCCTTTCCAAAGAAGAAACCGTCCAGATTACCAAATTTTCCTATTAGAGAGGGGTAGGGAATGGGTTGCTTACATACGCCCCAGACTATAGATGTTGTTGTATACAGGAATCTAGTCTGTCATACAGACCTTGAAACAAATACATCCAACAAAGCCAAATCTAGAATACCACAGTCAAATTCTGAAAATGAAGACAGTCTCCTGGCTCCTTTTCATTACATTTGATGATTATAATAATGTTAGGAACCGGTTTTTTCTGTGAAAGAGATGTTCAGTTCAGAGACTAGAGAGTAGAGAGTGAGAGAGAGAGAGAGAGAGAGAGAGAGAGGAGAGAGAGAGAGAGAGAGAGGGAGGGCTCAACCAAGGGGACATAACTCCTCCTACCCGCATGACTTGTTTATAAAACTCAGGTCATAAGAATAGCCCTTGTCCCTTGAGGGAACAAGCAAACAAGACAGTTAGCTGACAATGGTCAGTAACCCATTCACAAGTGGTAGACGTGTGGCTCACAAGGAGGGCCGTGTCTGGCACGTCAAATGTAGATGGTGTCTCCTGCGTTCCATGTCGAGGGAGATAAAATTAATGTTCAATTGTAGTACCGCTTGACTATTGACAGTAATTAGCAAAAGGAACCCTGAACACCCCCACCCCCTTTCCCTTTTATCTCCCCATCTCTCTCTTCTTCCCTTTATCTCCTCATCCTCTCTTTCTCTCTCTGTCTCTCTCTCTTCTTCCCTTTATCTCCTCCTTTCTCTCTCTCTTCTTCCCGTTATCTCCTCATCTCTCTCTCTCTTCTTCCCTTTATCTCATCTCTCTGTCCCCTTCTCCCATCTCTCTCTCTCTCTAGCTCTCTCTGTCCCCTTCTCCCTCTCTCTCTCTCTCTCTCTCTCTCTCTCTCTTCCTCCCTCTCTCTCTCTCTCTCTCTCTCTCTTCTCTCTCTCTCTCTCTCTCTCTCTCTCTTCCCCTTATCTCTCTCTCTCTCTCTCTCTCTCCTCTCTCTCTCTCTCTCTCTCTCTCTCTCTCTCTCTCTCTCTCTCTCTCTCTCTCTCTCTCTCTCTCTCTCTCTCTCTCTCTCTCTCTCTCTCTCGTCCTTTCAATGACGATCAGTTGGACTAACAATCGGGATATGTTTTGACAAAGCTGATGATGATGATGTCTCTTCCCTTCCCCCACCGGAGTCAGTAGCAATATCACAGTAGCGGCACACGCAGAGTTGATGTCAGTGTGGTTGTGGCGTTAGCAGCTGGTGGAGGCGGTGGGGATACAGTGGCAGTCTCACTGCAACACTGGATCTAACAGTAATAGTTGCAGTTGCAGATGCAGAAGGATTTGTTGCCACGGAAGCAGCAATGAAAATAGTAGCACCAGTAGTAGTAGCAGCAACATTAGTAGTGGTAGCGGTGGTGGTAGCAGCAGTAGTAGTAGCAGAGTGAGTGAGTTTTTCGCCGCACTCAGCAATATTCCAGCTATATGGCGGTGGTTAGACTAACAACTAGTCTCTGAAATGAACATATTTTACTGAAAAAAGTTCATAGTAAAAAAATATAAAATATAATGAAAAGGAGCCCTGAGACTTTCTTCATTTTCTGAAGCTGAGGAAATCTAGACTTGCCACATTTTCTAGACTTGTGTGGGCTTTCTTGGATATATTTGCTTCAGGGTCTACGACAGACTAGGCGGTGGTATGTAAATAATCCAGTCTGGACCAGACAATCCAGTGATCAACAGCATGAGCATCGATCTGCGCAATTGGGAACCGATGACATGTGTCAACCAGCCAGCGAGCCTGACCACCCGATCCCGTTTGTCGCCTCTTACGACAAGCATGGGTTACTTGAAGGTTCATTCTAACCCGGACCTTCACGGGTACGTAGTAGCAGTAGCAGCAGCATTAGTAGTAGTAGCAGCAGCAGTAGTAGTAGTAGTAGTAGCAGCAGCAGTAGTAGTAGCAGCAGCAGCAGTAGTAGTAGTTGTAGCAGCAGCAACAGTAGTAGTAGTAATAGTGGTGGTGGTAGCAGTAGTAGAAGTAACAGAGGCAGTAGTCGTAGTGGTGCTGGTAGTGGTAGTGGTAGTAGTAGTAGTAGTAGTAGTAGTAGTTGTACAGTAGTAGTAGTAGTAGCAGCAGCAGCAGCAAAGGCTGTAGTATTGGTAGTAGTAGTAGTGTAGTAGCAGAGTGAGTAGTGGTAGTAGTAGGTTGATTATAGCCATATGTAGTTTAATAATTCTGACAGCGGGTTATTTAGTACGAGAATAATGAAAAAAAAATCGCGTCATCGTTTTACAAAGCTGATGAAAATGTTTCTTTCCTTTGCAGTGTAATTGGATGTATGCTCATAGACAGAACATACTGAAAGTCAGTAGCAACAGCTGTTCATCTAGCGACGATCATCACATTACAGTGGTGGGAGATATCGAAAATATCCGCATTGAAAAAGGCACATGACGAGTTGACTTCAATATGGTTGGAGGGATAGTGTTAATATCGTGTTAGCAGCTGGCGAAGGCGTGGGTAGAGTATCTGTCTCATTGGAACGTTACATCTAACAGCAATACTGTATGACTTGCCACTTGAAGTAGCATGACGTAGTAGTGGTAGTGTAGAAGTGGTAGTAGTAGTAGTGGTAGTGGTAGTAGTGGTTGTGTAGAAGTGGTAGTAGTAGTAGTAGTAGTGGTGGTTGTGTAGAAGTGGTAATGGTAGTAGTAGTGGTAGTGTAGTAGTGGTAGTTGTATCAGTAGTAGTGGTAGTAGTAGTAGTGGTAGTGTAGTAGTAGTGGTAGTTGTAGTGGTGGTTGTGTAGAAGTGGTAATAGTAGTAGTACTGGTAGTAGTGGTAGTTGTAGCAGTAGTAGTGTAATAGTGGTAGTAGTGGTAGTAGTAATAGGTGGTGGTAGTAGTAGTAGTGGTAGTAGTAGTAGTGGTAATGGTGGTGGTAGTAGGAGTAGAAGTAGTGAGGTGAGGTGAGGTGAAATTGGGTTTAACGTCGTGCTTGAGAATATTTCGCTCATGTGACGACGTGCATGCGTGTGTATGTGTATGTGCGGCTGCTTGTACTAGCCCAGACTTAAGCTGGTTTTATAGTGCTAGCTCACTGAGATACCATGCCGCAGTGAAGCATGAATACCCCACTCAGACACATTATACTGACTCCGAGCCGACCAGTCCTTGTTGTACCCATTAATGCCGAGCGCCAGGCAGGGACCAACAAGTACCATATTTTAAAGTCTTTTGGTATGACGCGGTCGGGGATCGAACCCGCGACCTTCCGCTCTCCGGGCGGACGCTCTAACCACTACACCACGGAGGCTGTCAGTAGTAGTAGTAGTAGTAGTAGTAGTGGTAGTGGTAGTGGTATAGGTAGTGGTAGTAGTAGTGGTGGTGGTGGTAGTAGTAGTAGTAGTAGTACTAGTAGTGGTAGTTTTTGTTTGTTGTTTAACGCCGCACTCAGCAATATTCCAGCTATATGGCGGCAGTCTGTAAATAATTGAGTCTGGACCAGACAATCCAGTGATCAACAGCATGAGCATCGATCTACACAACTGAGATACGATGACATGTGTCAACCAAGTCAGCGAGCCTGACCACCCGATCCAGTTAGTCGCCTCTTACGACAAGCATGGATGCTGGAGACCAATTCTAACCTGGATCTTCAAGGGTCAGCAGCAACAGCAGCAGTAGCAGTAGTAGTAGTAGTAGTAGCAGTAGTAATATACTTAGAAGTAGTAATAGAAGTAGTAATAGTAGTAGTAGTAATAGTAGTAGTAGTAGTAGTAGTAGTAGTAGTAGTAGTAGTAGTAGTAGTAATAGTAGTAGTAGTAATAGTGGTAGTAGTAATAGTAGTAGTAGTAGTAGTAGTAGTAGTAGTAATGGTAGTAGTAGTAGCAGCGGTAGTAGTAGGATCGAGGAGGAGGTGGACGAGTTTGATTACTGTAACAATAAAATGAGTAGCTTATAAAAGTAGGACTGTTAAAAATAACGGGCGGAAGGAAAATAACGTTGTTCAGGGACTGTGAGACAGACAATCTACTACAACAGCAGCGATCTGGATAGTGTAGTGGTGATGACGTCGACGCAGTAGACGCGGTCAGCTGGCCAGCATCTCTTGTCTAGGAAACCACTGCGGAAGACTCAACTAATCTCCATAAGTAATGTATCAATAACAGGAAACACAAGAGGACGGAAAAGTGTTGATAATATCCCGAAAATCTAAATTTTCACTTCACGTCAAACAGGATCTACTTTCACACGTTTCGCGAGATCTCGTAGTTGAAGGCGAAGGTCGACCAGTCCCGTGACGTATGGTCGTAGCCTCGTTCTGGGTTGAGTCTGTTTACAATGTCCACCATGCTAGGCGTTATCTGACAGGACAGTGATCATTCATGTGTCAACTAGCCTGACGCTCGAGATGAATGGTATCTGTTTAAAGTGGCATTTGCCGGGCGAGGGTACATAAAAGGGTTACGAGTGGCCCAACTACGCAGTGGTAAGCGGACAGTGACTTTGTAAACGGGGGTGGTGTGTATATTGTATTGGATGCCATCAGCCCCATGTTTCAAACCCTTTCGACCCTGTGGGATTACGGGCAATTAAATTGTCTGGGATTTGTTGGTTAAAGTGTTATGTGAAAATTATTCTGGTAATCCTAAAGCCATAAAATGGAAGTGTTTCGGATGGAGGGCGAGGTTTTATCATGTGTACAAAAGGTGCCTGGCAATTGATGGCCGTTTCAGGATACTTTCGCCATCAATCAGAATGCCAGAAACTTTTATGATGAACGCGACAAATTGTGGATTTGATATCCTCACTCAATGACCCATATTTATAAGTCTTCAGCAACCCATGCATGTCCTGAGAAAAAACTTGGTGGATTGGGTAGTCAGGCCTAAAGACTTGGTGGATTGCAATTCATTGTATCTCCAATGCGAGGAACAATGTCCACTGCGTCAGTCACCGAACTGTTAAATCCAGACTCGATTATTTGCACACTGCATTCGTGTACCTGGAATAGCAGGAGTCTGATGTTATATTTTAAACAAACTATTTGCTTAATTAAAGATCATCAGTCGTAACATCAAGAGCGTGTCTATTCGAGTCTCATATCTGACCGTGATCTGTCGAAACTCTCACACACTAATCATCACTCCATGTCCACATCCGTCCCAACCACATACCCTCACCCCCATATCTGTCACCCCTCCAGCTATATACCCTCACCCCCATACCCCTCCAGCTATACCCTCACCCCCATATCAGTCACCCTCCAGCTATACCCTCACCCCCAAATCTGTCACCCCTCCAGCTATACCCTCACCCCCATATCTGTCACCCCTCCAACTATACCTTCACCCCACCCCATATCTGTCACCCCTCAGCTATCACCCCCCCCATATCTATACCCCTCACCCTCATATCTGTCACCCCTCCAGCTATACCCTCACCCCCATATCTGTCACCCCTCCAACTATACCTCCACCCCATATCCCTCACCCCATATCCGTCACCCACTCAAACTATACCTCCACCCCATATCCCTCACCCCTCCAGCTATACCCCTCACAACCATATCTGTTACCCACTCCAGCAATACCTCACCCCATATCCCTCACCCACTCCAGTTATACCTCACCCCATATCTGTCACCCACTCCAGCAATACCCTCACCCAATCCAGCTCTACCTCCACCCCATGTCCTATGACCCTCAGCCCCTCCAGCTATACCCTCAGCCCCTCCAGCTGCATGGAACGTTTGCACGTTTATCTTTATCTTATCTCTCTATACCTCACCCCATATCCCTCACCCACTCCAGCTATACCTCCACCCCATATCCCTCACCCACTCCAGCTATACCTCCACCCCATATCCCTCACCCACTCCAGCTATACCTCCACCCCATATCCCTCACCCCTTCCAGCTATACCTCCACCCCATATCTCTCACCCCCTCCAGCTATACCTCCACCCTCATATCCGCCACCCGCTCCAGCAATACCGTCACCACACATCCGTTACCCGCTCAAACTATACCCTCACCCCGTATTCACCATCCGTCCCAACAAAGCCGAGACCCCATTTAACCCGAACAAACAATACCCGCATCACATCCCCCACAGCCCAAATACCTCTCACCCCATAACACCCCTACCCCTTCCCCACACAATTCGCTCTCTCATCTTATGCTACATCCTCTTATTCCGCCAAATTTAGCAATAACTTACATCTAACACCACAAATACCCCTCACCCAATCAACATTATCCCTAAAGTAATCCCGCCATAATCATCTTCCTACTCCATTACCTTCAGCAACCCTCCTGCCTAACAGTACCCATCAGCCGGTACATAAACTACACCCTATCTCCCGCCATCCCCCATTACCGTCAAGAACCTTCAGTACTTCAACAGCTCCGTACACTAACCAAACGTCGTCTGATGTACTACAACTACACACTATGGCAAGTTTATAGAGAAAGCACAAGGCTCTTTGAAACTGTTTCCGAGATACCTGGATACTCTAAGCGGCAACCAACCCTTGTGTACATTTCCGAATCAAGATTACAGCAATACAACAGAAGAACCAACAACACAATGTAAACACGACTAGGGTATCACCCAGGTCCATGGTCACTGCGTCAGCGAGGGCCCTATTCGCTGACACTCCCTGACCCACGATGTGACAATGGCGGCCTTAAACCCAAACTTGGGGTATGCGCTAGATGGCGTTAGCCCACAGCTCGGGTGACATGTACCTTGGGTTGAAAATGACACCTTTGAGATCGCACAGGAAGCGTTTAACAGAAACGTTGGCTTAAAGCATTGAAACACACCCATTTTAGGGCATCGGCGTGAATTTGTAGTCACCGAACCGAGCGCCACCTAAGAAGTTCCGATTTTAAGGGTGTGGTGTTTGTAGAGCTAGAAAAAATAAAGGCTTTCAGCTGGGGTCGACTTGCCTATCTTACTTTAGTTAAAAATACGTTTCTTTTAGAATTGTAGAAATATATAGTTTTACGGTTGAGGGGCACTCCTGCTTCGAAGGAAATATGTTCAAATTGTTGAAGAAATGCTATCTGTTCCTCATTCACGCTGAGTGTCAAATGTCACAAGTCGTTAATTGTGACTCTCCTCAGTGGAAGGAAAATAAATACACAGTTCTTGAAAGGATCCAGCAGTTTTCATCCGAGGCAAAAAGAATACGTAGATACGAACATGTGTTCATTTGAAATTTATTTATCTTTGGGTTTTGCACACATTTGTCGTCGTCGTCACCATCGCCATCATCGCAACTAGTACCTTCACCAACACCACCCTCATCACCGACGTCATGCTACCTACCACTGGAGCTACTAAAACGTAGATCGAAAGCGACAGGCACTCATCCCCTTTCCAAACTCAGTGTCTGAGCGGTAGCCGTTTCACCAATACAGGTTGAGGTGTTGATGTGGTTATTGTAATGATGATGGTGGTAGTGTTGATGATGGTTGAGGTGTTGATGTGGTTATTGTGATGGTGATGGTGGTAGTGTTGATGTGGTTATTGTGATGATGATGGTGGTAGTGTTGATGATGGTTGAGGTGTTGATGTAGTTATTGTCATGGTGATGGTGGTAGTGTTGATGTGGTTATTGTCATGGTGATGGTGGTAGTGTTGATGTGGTTATTGTCATGGTGATGGTGGTAGTGTTGATGTGGTTATTGTCATGGTGATGGTGGTGATGGTGGTAGTGTTGATGTGGTTATTGTCATGGTGATGGTGGTAGTGTTGATGTGGTGATGGTGGATGAGTGTTGATGTGGTTATTGTCATGGTGATGGTGGTAGTGTTGATGTGGTTATTGTCATGGTGATGGTGGTAGTGTTGATGATGGTTGAGGTGTTGATGTGGTTATTGTCATGGTGATGGTGGTAGTGTTGATGTGGTTATTGTGATGATGGTGGTAGTGTTGATGATGGTTGAGGTGTTGATGTGGTTATTGTCATGGTGATGGTGGTAGTGTTGATGATGGTTGAGGTGTTGATGTGGTTATTGTCATGGTGATGGTGGTAGTGTTGATGTGGTTATTGTGATGATGATGGTGGTAGTGTTGATGATGGTTGAGGTGTTGATGTGGTTATTGTGATGATGATGATGGTGGTAGTGTTGATGTGGTTATTGTGATGATGATGGTGGTAGTGTTGATGATGGTTGAGGTGTTGATGTGGTTATTGTCATGGTGATGGTGGTGGTGTTGATGTGGTTATTGTGATGGATGATGGTGGTAGTGTTGATGATGGTTGAGGTGTTGATGTGGTTATTGTCATGGTGATGGTGGTAGTGTTGATGATGGTTGAGGTGTTGATGTGGTTATTGTCATGGTGATGGTGGTGGCGTTGATGTGGTTATTGTGATGATGATGGTGGTAGTGTTGATGTGGTTATTGTGATGATGATGGTGGTAGTGTTGATGATGGTTGAGGTGTTGATGTGGTTATTGTGATGATGATGGTGGTATTGTTGATGATGGTTGATGTGGTTATTGTAATGATGATGGTGGTAGTGTTGATGATGGTTTAGGTGGTGATGTGGTTATTGTGATGATGATGGTGGTGATGGTGCTAGTGTTGATGATGGAGGTGATGGTGGTAGTGTTTATGATGGAGGTGATGGTGGTAGTGTTGATGATGGTTGATGTGGTTATTGTAATGATGATGGTGGTATTGTTGATGATGGTTGAGGTGTTGATGTGGTTATTGTGATGATGATGGTGGTGATGGTGCTAGTGTTGATGATGGTTGAAGTGGTGATGTGGTTATTGTGATGATGGTGGTGGTGATGTGGTTATTGTGATGATGGTGGTGGTGATGTGGTTATTGTGATGATGGTGGTGGTGATGTGGTTATTGTGATGATGGTGGTGGTGATGTGGTTATTGTCATGGTGATGGTGGTGGTGATGTGGTTATTGTGATGATGGTGGTGGTGATGTGGTTATTGTCATGGTGATGGTGGTGGTGATGTGGTTATTGTGATGATGGTGGTGGTGATGTGGTTATTGTCATGGTGATGGTGGTGGTGATGTGGTTATTGTGATGATGGTGGTGGTGATGTGGTTATTGTCATGGTGATGGTGGTGGTGATGTGGTTATTGTGATGATGGTGGTGGTGATGTGGTTATTGTCATGGTGATGGTGGTGGTGATGTGGTTATTGTGATGATGGTGGTGGTGATGTGGTTATTGTGATGATGGTGGTGATGGTGGTAGTATTGATGATGGCTGTAGGTGTGATGTAGTGATGATGTAGTTGTTGTCGTTTTGGTGATGCTTGAGGTGATACTGCTGATGCTTGAAGTGGCGACAGTAGTTTTGGGGATTATTGTGGTAGTGGTGATGATGGTTGCGATGGTATTGTGTGGTTTTGGTGATGAAGGATGCAGTTGTGATGTGGAGGTGATGTTGTTGAAGATGGTGGTGATGGTGATGACACCGATGCTCGAGGAGGTGATCGTGGTACCGGTGATTATAATGTATAATCATTCATTAACATTCCATCGACCTTCTGGCTCTAGAATATACATCAATATAACAATATTGAGCACAAATTCAATCTTTGACAACTGATTCTTGTTTAGGTGAGACTAAGTTATTTTTTCAGACATTGTATAAATGAGTGAGTGAGTAAGTATGGTTTTACGCCGCTTTTATCAATATTCTAGCAATATCACGTCGGGGGACACCGGAAATGGGCTTCACACATTGTACCCATGTGGGGAATCGAACCCGGGTCATCGGCGTGACGAGCGAACGCGTTAACCACTGGGCTACCCCACCACCCCTTGTATAAATGACATTGTTTAAACCAAGACCGATAAACTTGAAACAGTTAACGTACTGCAATAACTCACCACGGCAAGCATACGCACTGGCACATCCAAACCACCTCGGGGGATTCCAGTATCGAACTGGTCCTTAGCAACCGATGTTAATCGTAACTATAATCGTACGGACATTAGGGAGGCATGAAACAACAAACAAAGGCAGAGACGTAATCAATATCATCATCATCATCATCATCATCATCATCACTGCTGCAACACCACCATTACAAACATCGTCACGACTACAACCACTGCCATCATTCCACAATGCTTCCACCATTGTTCCTGAAACTACAGGGGAGGGTGGGTAGCCTAGTGGTTATAGCGTTCACTTGTCACGCCAAAGACCAGGGTTCGATTCCCCACATGGGTACAATGTGTGAAGGCCATTTCTGGTGTCCCCCGCCGTGATATTGCTGGAATATTGTTAAAGGTAACGTAAAACTAAACTCACTCACTCTGGAAACTACAACCGCGACTACCAACAATCTATACATCCAACATCATCATGACTACCGCAACTACCATCACCATCACTACTACAGACATTATAATCACTACTACAGACACTACCATTACCATCATCATCATCATCATAATCACTACTACAGACACTACCATTACCATCATCATCATCATCATCATCATACTACAGACACTACCATCATCATCATCATCATCATCATCATCATCAGGCACTATCATAACAATCCTTGAAGATCCGGGCTAGAACTGATCTTCAGTAACCCATGCTTGTCGTAAGTGGCCACTGACGGGATCGGGTGGTAAGGCTCGTTGACTTGGTTGACACGTCATCGTATCCCATTTGCGTAGACCGATGCTCATGCTGTTAATCACTGGATTGTCTGGTCCAGACATATAGCTGGAATATTGATGAGTGTGGCGTAAAACTAAACTCACTCACTCACTAGCATCACCATCGTCATCACTACTACAAACCTTATCATCACCATCGTCATCACTACTACAAACACTATCATCACCATCATCATCACTACTACAAACCCAATCATCACCATCATCATCACTACTACAAACATTATCATCACCATCATCATCACTACTACAAACATTATCATCACCATCATCACTACTACAAACATTATCATCACCATCATCATCACTGCTACAAACACTATCATCATCACCACTACAAACATTATCATCACCATCATCATCACTACTACAAACATTATCATCACCATCATCATCACTACTACAAACACTATCATCACCATCATCATCACTACTACAAACCCAATCATCACCATCATCATCACTACTACAAACATTATCATCACCATCATCATCACTACTACAAACATTATCATCACCATCATCACTACTACAAACATTATCATCACCATCATCATCACTACTACAACCACTACCATCACCATCGTCATCACTACCACAACCACATCACTTTCATCACTACCACAAACACTATCGTCAGCATTACGAGCACCGCTATCATCGTCACTATAACAATCACCACTACCATCACCAACAACAACAAGCGGCGACATATCCCGACTGCAGCAGTTATTCTCTTCACATGTAAATAAATATAAGTGAACAGTGTAAAAGTCCAAATGCGAATATCCAAACGTCTACTCACAGGTCACGTCCTGACGCGCACGTGACTGTAACTATGACAAATCACCCAGATGTCGAAACTGTCATTTGGCAATTAATGCTTTAGATGTAAAATACGTACAATAAATACAACATACTTTTATTTCAACAAGGGCTTATAAATATTCATACCCTAATTACGTCTTTGATTATTAGTTTATAGCGCATGCAAAAAACTAATGCCATTGAAATCAGCCTATCGGTAATTACATTGACACTAGCGGCAATGATATAACTTTCATTTAAATGATCTCACAGAATTTCACATGTAGGCATTGAATTGTAAATGGATATAATTAAAAAACACTAACTAAAACACAGGCATCTTCCTTTGTTCGTTTACAGTAGTCATTACATTTTATTAACACGTTAACAGTTAACATGTTATCTAAAGAAGTCTTTTTTTAAGTATGATGAGATCTGGTTTTCGGCTTAGCACAGATATAAGCAACATTAATCTCCCATACTATAATCGTCATTCCCCACAACACTGAAATAAACACGTGTATTACTACGCCACTTTAAATACCTTGGTTGTCATTGTAAACAATGAGAGCTCATCTTACGAACATTCATTCCGATTTCAGATAGTAAAGAAAGGCAAACATTATCACATCACAGGTAATATGAATCGCAAAAGATAAAACGCTTGTATATATATTCCATCTGAACATTAACACGAGTACTTTAGAACGCGTCGAGGCTTGCGTTTATGTGGCATGTGCTTTTGTCTGGGGAATAATAAATCAATAAAATAAGCTGCAATAAATATTGTGTCATTTGATAATATCAACACGGACTCTTTGAAACTCAAAACAAACCTTCAATAAAATAAATAAACGTAATCATGGATATATAAGCAATTTAAGTCCTTTTGGGGAGATAATTAAGTCATGTAATATATAGTTTCGTTTTGAATCAAATTTACATTTTAGACAACATATATGCTAGTGATTAATGCATGAATATTTATTAAATGAATATGTGTATAGATGTTTCTTTAAACATCCACTTCTTATTAATGTGACTAGCGTTGGGGTGCGGGAAGGGTGGGGAAGGGGTGTTAAGTCCTAACGGTTCTTTCCCTACCAGCCTCTGATAGGTACATCCTAAAGTTGCGTGTACCGATGAGAGTGCTATTTTAACACCGGCTTAACACCACATCGATATTTGCACTCCGCTGGGCCTTATCAGCCTATTGTTTATAACTCGATACCCTTGATTAATCGAAGTGACTGATTGATTGAACAGACGGGGTAATCAATAACCGTTTGTGTAAGTCCCTCGAAAGGATTTAAATTACTTTACACGTTGTAATAAAATAAACACAAAAAGTACTATTTTTGTATAAACTAATTTTTATATTTTTTGTTCTGCAATAATGACACCTTCATAATGGATGACGAAATGATAACAACTACTTCATCTCAATAAGTTGGAAAAAAAAGAAGAAATTTAATGTTATTTGTAAAAAATTACTTCTTCATCTTAATTCAATCAATATTTTGGCTCATTTGTGTGCTGATTGCAATAATAAATATACACATGATAATGTCAATCAGTTCATAACCAGAATAAATTATTTAAAAAAAAAAAATTAAACAAATAAAATAAAACACTGAAGGTTTACAGATTTATTGAAACTTCAAAAATGCGAATGAGTGTAAGCTAGATACAATTTAAACGAATCTCGGCAGTGTCCCCAGATATCTGCTCAATAGCTTAACGCCCAACTTTCACGTCTAAGTTTTAAACGCGCGATTCGAGATAATCCTGTCAATCTATAACTAAATCTTGGTTGTGACAGAGATAGAATATAAACAGTAAAAATCCAACGCCGAACTTTGCAAACAGCAAAGGAACGATGTAGAAACTGGGCTCTTCTTTCATTCACCAGCGCACTATATCTAGCTGTGCCCCAGCGGAAGGAGACAGCTGCGTTGTTCGGCCATATTGTGTGCTCCGCCATTTGAACAATCGTGTTCACTTGGAAGATACGATCGCTTCAGTTTTCTGAGGATTTTTACACGCTAAGTGGATATATTTCCATTTTGGAGTACCGTATCGTCTAGTTAAACCTCTGTAGTAGCTGATGTGGCAATTTTTTGTGTGGTTTGGCTCCAGTTAGAACGGAGTTTCGATGGAGACCGAACCTAAACCACAGCGCTTTCAGCGGAACAGGCGGCGTGAGAGAGCATATCAGTTGCAGCAGGAAAAACAGGGTACACAAGATGCTAGTGGGGATGAAGGGGATGAATCCCCACCCCGCACTAGCAAGGATAAGGGGCGTGGCAAGCCCAGGAGACGAAGGAACAGTTCGGTAGAAGAGGATATCATCGACGGTTTTGCTATAGTCAGCTTCAAAAGCCTAGAAGATTTGGAGGTAAGTGCTCACTCAATGCTCTAGCCAAGATCGCAAGCACATACAACAAAGACGGTAATATTGCCAGCGAGCCCATATGGCCGAAATACACGTGCGTGCTCTGGTATGTACCACATTTGTTTATATACTGAGGGGGAGATTGGATTAAATCATCGATCGCTTCCCCCCATCCTATTTTAGCGCACCTGCACGCATCCCCCGTCTTTTGTGTGTACTAGTGTCAGTTTCTGGCTGCCGATCTCGGGCACGTTTCAACTGGCTCGTGAGGCGCAGAGGGGTCTATCAGAGACCACCAGATCAGCTGTAGAGATACTTAAAATTAAGGATTAAAAATCATATCTCCTTGTGTTCCTGCTACTTCCGTGATGACTACCTCAATTATCATTAATCTAAACAAGGGAGTTAATTCGCCTCATTAACGTCTGATTTCGTTGGTGTTTATCAAGGGCGTTGTACATTTCACCTCGGACGTGTGTATATCACCTGTGTGTATTTCCATGAAATTGACAAGTTTACACTAGTGTGAAATAGTTCTGTTAGGCTATCAAGGTGTCCATCACAATGTATGAATTTGAATTAACACCAACCAGTTTCAATACATATCACACCTGTCTCAATATACATGTTTATCAAATGAACCTGTCTACAACTGTTCAGTCCATTTTGGGCCCTTCACAGTTATTTGCTTTTAATTGACATCTTGTTTTGATAACAATTGATTTTGCAAATACCGCTAGTCTGATGAAAGCAATGCCTAACCCATAATCAGATAGGCAGAAAAATTGATTTGCAATAACAGTATTGACTCTATTTAAGTCAATACAAATTCATGGGCAAAATGAAAAGGCGAGTTATGAATATGTCATGTGGATATAATATTGCAGTATTTTGCTATTTTGCAATGTCAGCCAGGAGGAAAGTGGTATACAAACATCAAATGATTTTATGGAAAAGGTTAAAGTGTCATAAAATTGTTTTTTCTCAAAGCTGATTCATTACCACCGTGTTTATTTTCATGTGGAGCATTCAAACATACAAATTGCCTGTGAAGTGCTTTTGAGTATACAGACATTTTATGCTGGACAGCATATACATTTAGATGTCATGTCGTCAGTGTGTTTTTCTACTAAGCTAGCTATCTTAATGATCCTTGTTAACTATCTGTCGTGATTCTGAACACATAAAGTAATACCACAGACCTAGTGTAATTTAAGATCAATGTCGATACTGAAGAGCTTGTTTTCAATGACAAGCCTGATCTATAGATCATACAGACATCATCCAATTGATCTTGATGTTTCTGGTTACTAGAGGTATTATAGTAAGAATACAGTGTTTTTAAAGATGGTTCTGGGACTCTAAAGTGCAGTTCTTCAGTGTTTGTATCAAAAGACTGCAAAATCTTCATCTTTTGCCCAAGGTCTATGACAAGGACCCTTGGTGTTTCAACCTTTATGATTAGTTTAGAATACATATATCATGGATAATGTAACTAATGGTGCTTGTGTAGTGCAAAATACTTTCAATCAAATTTCTTTCATTAAATCAAAGTTATACCATATTTGGTATACTTCTTGTAACATTTCTCGAGCACTTGCCAGAGAAATATATCAAATTGTCACAACAAATATGTTTCAAGGCAGTTGTGTATGCCCATAAAGTGTTCCTATCATTCGCAATTTCTAGATGCCACTCATAAAGGGTTCGAACCCTCGCGTCACACTAAACATGGTAAAACATGGTACTTGTTGGTCCCTGCCTGACTCTCAGTATTAAGGAAATAACTCAAGGGTTGATCTTCACTGGACCCACGAAGATCTGGTTTACAAGTGGTCTTCAGCAACCCATGCTTGTTTTAAGAGGCAACTAATGGGATTGGGTCATCAGACTTGCTGACTTGCTGAACACAATTGCGTAGATTGATGCTCATGATTTCAGTCACTGGATTGTCTGGTCCAGATTGGATTATTTACAGGCCGCTCTCATACTGCTGGAATATTGCTGAGTGCGGCATTAAACAAGAAACAGACAAAAATGAAACTGGTCTGCTCTAAGCCAATTTACTGTGTCTGAGCGAGATACCCATGTAAAATTGTGTTATGATGTCTCAAATTGCTGGCACCATAAAAACAGCATTGGTCTGGACTAGTATGAACACACACACATAGACACTCATACTTGCACAGTGCAATAGTCTTAACGTGATGTTAAACCAGTGATTACTTCACCTATTGTCTTGATGTACCTGCTGATGAAGATAACCACTAAGTGTTTTCCTGAAGCTGATGCTCAATCGTCAGTCTGTGCTAAAAGGTTGGCGTCTACAAACCAAAACGTCTGTTATCATCATTTGTTTTGGAGACATTATATGGACTTGCTTGCTGAGTTTATTAGTGAGAATTCTATCTGAATCTGACTTCAGACGAGTTGCCTGAGTCGCACATTGTATCATGCAGCTGAATACTGTTCCGAAGGAGCCGCTCAAAACATACAGCTGAATACTGTTCAGAAGGAGCTGCTCAAAACATACAGCTGAATACTGGTCAGGAGGAGCCGCTCCAAACATACAGTTGAATACTGTTCAGGAGACGCTCAAAACATACAGCTGAATACTGTTCACAAGGAGCCGCTCAAAACATACAGTTGAATACTGGTCAGAAGGAGCTGCTCAAAACATACAGCTGAATACTGTTCAGGAGGAGCCGCTCAAAACATACAGCTGAATACTGTTCACAAGGAGCCACTCAAAACAGTGTGAAACTAGACTCATTGACCCCTGTTCAGAAAATAATATGTGAATATTGGATGAAGCTGACAGACTCCACCTCACAGCTGATGTCAACAGCTCTCCAGTTGGCTTAAAATAGCTTGTTAATAATGTTCTGTTGTAAATAATGAGTAGAGACACGTCTGTGAAGGAAAGACCTATTGAAATACTTGTAACATTATCCATATCATGTGTTCTCTGAATCACTGGTTGAATCGTATCCCATACCACCTGTGTTTGTAAGTCAGGAGGTTCTTGTCGTGCTTGTCATCTTTCATGTAAGTGAAGATTTAGGGGTTCCTATATTAGACCGAAGCAGATGAGCTTGAAGACCCCCTTCCCTTTATTTCCAACAGCTAATCTGGTGTTCCCATCTCTCTCTCTCTCTCTCTCTCTCTTTCTCTCTCTCTCCCCCTCTCCCCCCCCCCCCCGATATTGCTGGAATATTGCTAAAAGTGGCATAAAACCATACCTCACTCGCTCGCTCACTCACTCGCTCACTCACTCAACTAATTATAAGAAAGTGCTGTTGACATAGTGTTCATTTAACTGGGGTGAGTTTTGTTCGACGTAGCTTTAAGCAATATTCCATATTCCAGCAAAATATCACAGCAGGGGACACCAGACATGGTCTTCACATTAACTTGGAAACATGTCTGCTTAATACGGTGTAGTTTCTATCTATATTGTCTAAATTATCATATTTGCCATCTGTGATATATTGGCTATTTATCTGTGTAATTTACATATCTGTATATATGATATGGATAGTAGAGTTTCTATCTATATTGCCACGATTAACAATTTACATGATCCAGAGATATTTCATTCTCTGGTGTATATACACTATACCAGATATTTATCGCACTACCGTTCCATGTAGAAACAGTGACAGTAGTCTTTGAGCTATGTCTGTAAATCGTAAGTGTTTGGGGAATTGACAGGATTTAGTTGCACAAAAAGTATTTTCATATGCACGTGCTCCTTTCTCTCTGTGTGTACCATACCCAACACCTCACCCCCGACCCCTAGACCTGACCCTCAATTTGTAAGTGTCTCAGGAATTCACTGTTATTTAGAGAGTCTCTCCTGTAACAATGACTTCAGTTTTTACTGTTTAGAATACAAACAGCGCTATCTCTACAGCTGCCGAAACATTGTGATGATGTTGTGGTAGTGCCATGGTGAAAGTGATGCTGTATAGTTGTCAGTGCCAGGCCAGCTTTCTGTGTCGTTATTAGCTGTAGCAAAGATTCTCATCAAGTTTGTTTAAGATGTTGATAATCACGTACTTGGCCACCAGTATGGTTAAATCAAGTGGTTGTCATAACCCCAGCCTGAAATGATTTAGAAGTCCCTACTTTGAGACGTTACATCAGCAAACATCTTCCACATAAAGAATCCTTTGTTTTGAAACGGTAATATATAAACACTGAACAAAGAACGTTAATAGTTTAAGAGATATTTTTGTGAAATTATGTTTTCTGTCTTTCCTACTAAAAGATTTACTCCAAATATTCACCAGTCCCTAACTTGTATTACTTGTTTGAGTGGCATTTTAGAAGTCGTTTCATGTATCACTCTTGCTTGACAACGGTACAAGAATCTGTATCGAAACGTCGCACTCACGAAAATAAAGAAGTTATTATCCATAAAACTTGTTATATATCCTAACTTGTATTGTTCAGTTTGTTTCTAATCCTAATTGTCACAATGGCTTGGTATGAACTTACACACAAGCCCAAGATACTGTGCTTGCCTTTTAAGCATTACATGTAACTCTGATTCTTTGAAGTTTTTAAATGTGTACTTCGAAATGTTTTTGGAAATCATAATCTTAGTCCTTTATTTGCTTAATAAAAAATGTCAATCTGCTTGAGGATTAATAGAAACAGTTGAAGCTGCTTCCAGAAATCACTAACTTGAAACAGTATTTCACAAGTTGTTTTAACAGAAACAGTATTTCACAAGTTGTTTTAACAGAAACAGTATTTCACAAGTTGTTTTAACTGGACTGTGTCCCTTAGTAGTACCTGTGAAGATCCAGGTGAAGATCCGGGTTAGAATTGGTCTTCAGTAACCCATGCTTGTCGTAAGAGGCGACTAACGGGATCGGGTGGTCAGACTCGCTGATTTGGCTGACACATGTCATCATATCCCAATTGTGTAGATTGATGCTCATGCTGTTAATCACTGGATTGTCTGGTCCAGAGTGGATTATTCACAGACCGCTGCTTATATAGCTGGAATATTGCTGAGTGCGGCGTAAAACTAAACTCGCTCACTTCTTAGTACCACAGTTAATGTCTCCACTGCCAGCCACTACATTCACATAAGTAAATCCCCCAAAATATTCACTATCCCTAACTTTATCAGTTCGGTATATATTCCTTTCAAACAACCAATTCTGATAAACCAATCAAATAGCTAATTGCATTTATCAAGTGTATTGCCCTTTTAAAGTGTTATTTCAAAGGTGAAAGGCAGCCAGTAATTAGCATTACATAATGTCCACCCACTTCCACTGACCCATGGTGATACAAGGTCCACCAGCCAGACCTCAGCCAATGAAGCAGCCAGCTTTTGTAATCAACAACTGCCCTTATCCAGTAATACATAACCTAGGGCCTGGCAAGAAATCGACTATCCTGTGTAACAGCACACCGCTGTTTGTTGTGTATGCAGTTCATTGGTCCTGTGAATAGAATCACTGACTTGTTATTGAGCAGTCGTTTCTCTAGCAAATCTTGCTTTGTGTGTCAACCTGTTAAGTCTATCCGACACCTTGCTATTGAAATGACAATGGTCTGTTTTCTTTATTCAATTGGAAATATACCACTTTAATCTGTTGCTATTTGCAATCAGTAAATATATGCTGTTTTTACGATTTTTCTAAACCTGAACGAGTAATCAATAAATGTTTGTTTGGTGTTATTTTCAGGCTATTCGTTGCTGTTTTTCATTTATACAATTACCATGATAAGGCTGTATGTTGAAATATAACATATGTATATCACTGTGCCCTAAGGCATATCGTGTTGATAAGAGTGTCAATTTCAGTGTGAAATGTACATTACTTGCATATTTGTTTTTATTTCAGTGTAAATCTTTCTGAGTTATTTGCTTTTTCTCATCAGTTGAAAAACACAGTTTTCTGATTGAATGTTTGTTTATAAAGTTTCGAGATGTATTGAAATGATTCAGTGATCTTTCAAATTATCAATAATGATATTGTAGCACTAGAAACTTTATATATTTTTTGTAAATTCGCTCAGCTCAGTGTACAACACTTGTAAAATCTATATTGGTTGTGAGTGTGTTTCTTGTTGTCTTGCTAACAGGATCAGTATATTTTGCAATTTATGTCTCAATGTTGGAGTGGTTTTATTATGATTCATAAGAATTTTCAATGTATAATTTGCCCAGATTTCTCCACACCATCACACTCAGGATTGGGTTATTAACAGTGATAATAATAATAATAAGAGTATTTAAATAGCGCTGGCTTCCACCACCCAAGGGCATTGCTGAAAGCGCTGATTAAATATAAAAATATTAAAATATTGTCACAGGTTTCTGATTCAGTCCATATATTCTAAATTTTTATGTTGACAGTGTTCAAGTGCTCCATGTGTCATGGATAATGTTGTATGTAGCTGTGACGCTGTATTAACAGCTGATCATTGCGTTATCTCACTCGCAGGGAAAATGTTCTGATATCAGAAATAAATCAGTTCAATTGTTGTTTATTCAAGCTGACGTTCATGTTGCCATTGAATCATGAATGACATTTTTTTGCCTGCCTTTATCTTGTTTAGCCTACTTCAAGAGATCGAGTGACTTAGAAGTAAAATATAGCACTGTCTGTTGATTAAACCTGTCTGGTATTTGAGGCATCAGAAAAAGTAGGCTTGTTAACAGCTAGTCCAGGAGAGTAGGTCAAAACTTAATGCAGTCCCTCAGTGTTTGTTGCTTGATCGTTGAGTTGAGTTGGTTGACACATGTCATCGGTTCCCAATTGCACAGATTGATGCTCATGATGTTGATCACTGGATTTTCTGGTCCAGACTCGATTATTTACAGACCGCCGCCATATAGCTGGAATATTGCCGAGTGCGGCGTAAAATTAAACTCACTCACTCGTTGTAGCTAGACCTGCATGAAAACTGGTAAATTATAGCATAATGTTGCTAGTCATTGACGACAACTCTCGCTTGAATTTTGCTCGTCTTCAACATAATTTACTTAATTAATTTTGTTGTCTCAGTCTTGCAGGTGTGCATGAATTTCAAAGGCTGACAATATCTTATATTCCTTCTGTCAAAATTTATTGCAGGTTGCATACTTACAAAATACTAACTGATATTTTATGGGCAGAAATGTTTTTTGCCTGGTATATAAGTGTGCAAAATCGGTGGTATAAGTTTCAGTGAAAAGTTCCAATTAGATTAGTGTCAGTGTGTTATCACAATTCAAGGTGAGGTGAAGCAGTACCTTTCCTTGAAATAAAAAGTGTCAATGAATATCATACACTTTCCACAAACATCTGTCCCATAAACACGTCTTTGTGTCAAGTGGAAATTTGTTGTACAGCTTCCCCCTTGTTGTATTTTTTGAGTAATAATGAATAAAAACCTGTCTTTTTTAACTGGGCTGGTATGTTCCTGGTATTTGTAAAACAGTTTGTGGTATTAACAGCTCGACACCAGGATAGGTCTGGTCGTGGAAACAGAGTAGTTTTTGTAGGTCTGATCCTCAGTGTTGCATTGTGCCTGAGTGTTGCTATGTTTAACAAACACCTCTGTACATTGTTAATTGTTTCTGTCAGTCAGGTCGGATTGTGACTGTGTTTTCTTCATCTGAATGTGAAATATGTCTGTGTGAGGGCTGTTGTGACATATTAGCTTTATACATCACCCCAGGAACTATTTTCTCTTTAGTGAGGCAGGTAGTCAGAAGCCAGTGTTTATAGGAGACCACCTTAGACTTCAGATATCATGAAGAAATATATTAAACAGCAGTGTAAGTTCATATTAATGTTTGTATATTGCCAAACCTCCAAAAATGATGAAAGCCCTTTGTATGTAATTGTGTTAGTTTGTTTAACACCACACTCAGTAGTATTTCAGCTATATGGCAGTGGTCTGTAAATAATCGAGTCTGGACCAGGCGATCCGGTGATCAATATCATGAGCATCAATCTATGCAATTAAGATATTGCGACACATGTCTGACTACCAGATCCTGTTAGTCACCTCTTACGACAAGCATGGGTGGCTGAAGATCAATGCTAACCCAGATCCTCACGTGTTTCATATTTATGGGTCTGTTATGAAATAGTGGGATAGATACAAATGTTTAATACATCTCTTCCTGACACTTTCCAAGTAGCCCTGTACTGACTCCAGGTCCTGCCTTTGTAAAAAGTATGTAACACTCTTGCAGCAAATTCTATTGAACACGTTGGTTGTGAGCCTGTCAGTCTCATTGTGAGGTCTCGGCTGTGTTAAAATTTAAAGGGGGACCTCTCCGGGGACCCTAAATTGCTAAACCTTTAACATTCTGGTTATAACAAGGACCACTTGACTTGTGTGCTTGTTTCAAACACTGGATAAAGATTGACCTCTGTGAATGAATCGCTAACCAGTTTTATGTCAGAGAAACTGAAATAATAACACGGAAAGTCAAGTATATTAAAATAAACAATTGTATTAGTGTTTAGGGATGTCAGTTTTGTGAGATGATTACACTTGAAACCTGTCCATGAATGACTGAATAATATTCCATTTCATGGAGACCAGTTTTCAAAGCTGAGGATCATGTTTCGAGATTGTTTCACAGGGATTGGTGATGTTGTGATATTGACTGCAGGCATGTTATGAAACGTTTCAATCACCAAGGGACAATACCTGTCTACTGTTGATGTTATTGAATAGATGCTCGTATGCTGGCTGTTACAGCAACATATTCATGTGTGTGTACACTTTAGAAGAGATACAGCTATATGCATCAGTAATGTTAAAAATTAAGTCAAACTCGAAACTTTAATACTTAATGAAGCACCACTGGCTCTGCTTATATTGTTTTTTTTCTTGAAAATTTGAAAAAAAATTTCAGTGAGGAGAATTTTGGGGCTGACCATATTAACTTGATCCCGTTAGTTATTAGTGGTGTCCTCCCATTTGTGAGATCTCCCAGTTGTGAGACACATTAATTAATGGTTCAGTGCACACAGGTGGTGCTACCCCATCCCTACGATGAAAGTGGGAACATCCCTGTTGCTGAAGAGTACCCGCAGGAGGCATAGTTCATAGTTCACTTGTTGAAGGCCTGCCATAATGGTGATCGGAAAGAGCAGTCAAAGGTTAATAAATACATTTGGATTAATTATAGTTACAACAGTTATTGCTAGATATTTCAAACACGTAAATCTGAGTAGTTAAATAAATTTCTCTTTCAAATGTTCACAAAGTTAACTACACAAAATGTTTATTTTTTAAAGCCATTTATCTGGTTCCTAAGAACCTCTGCTTGTACTTGTAGTAAGGTGTCAAATGAATCAAGAGGTCAGACTTGTTGACTTGTTGATTGTGCGTCATGGTATCTGGACCACGTGTGACTTTTATGTATCATTGATCATTTGTTCGACAATGTCAGATAGTGCAGCGTTTAGCAACAAACAGTTTGGATTCACCACACAAACAAATTAACAATTATTTGAAATAATCTAGTCTAATGATATAACAGGTGGTGACCTAATAAATAGTGTTATTGTTTAGGCAAATATTCTGTGTCCAAAATGGCAATGTATATCAAGTTTCTTAAGGTGGGTCACTGCCCCGAATTTGGGTAACATATCTTGTAATGTTTATCAATGGCTGCAGCATGTAAACATTGCTGCGTAACATTAGAGTAAATAGATCAGAGCAATGGTATCACTTGATACGGATTCCCTCTCAAACCAGGGCACAGTGTTCCGTTTCAGTTTACACGATTGTGTATCAGAAGATGAATTCGGTGTCTGTGTTTAGATACTTTAAATTTAACATTGACAGAAAATACTGCTGTGAATATGCTTCGTTTAGTTATTTGGAGAGTTTTATAACTTGGCAATAGAGAAAATTGTTGTGTTACATAGACTAATATTTATTTTCTGACATATTAGCTTATGGAAAAGTAACAATGGAATTCAAGCTTTTGTTAATAATAAAAACATGCAAAAATTGAAGAATTTGTAAAGTCTGTATCAGTCATGCAAGACATGTCTCGTGAGCTGTTATCAGTATGTATTCAAAGTATGTCTGCAAAAAATTATTTCATTTCTTGACAAGTCACAGTTCGTTTAGTGACTTTATATGTAATAAATCTAGTAACATCATGTTTAATTCATGCGTACTTCCTTCTATATCCCAGGGGTTAATATTGTCACTGACTTGTCAATATCACACCTATTACAGCAGTTCCCTCTGTGTTGTATAGTGTTGCTGTTATGTAACGTTGTAATTGACTTTTCTATTGCATGCTTCTATACAGTTTCTCATCCTACAGCTCAGCGTTCCAGCTGGGGGCTGTTTACATGCGATTAAGTTAAGTTAATGAGGTGTAACGCTGGAGTATATTCTTGGTCTTGTGATGCGTAATCTGTAAATGGCTTCCCATGCATATTGTTTGTGTTAACCATGTATTGATGTCGTACATGTCACAATTTAGGGGTAGAATATACACGAGGATCAAAATGAACATTCCTTTCCTTCTGCCGAATAGAATGTGCCATGTTCATTTGATTGAAAGTCTGTCTTGGAGGGATTATGTTTTGTGGTGGAGGGTTTTTCATCTGTGTTGTATATGTGTGAGAAGGTCAGAATTTACAGTAATTGGGGGCTAGTGGTGGGAGTGTTTTGTCATTCTTAGGAGATTTCAGCGCAATTTGTCTCCAGCTCAAAATGCCTGCACAGAACATGGAGGCTTAGATACACTGCTCAGGAATAGTGATGGAGTGGAGTTTATGCATGGTACATGAGGTAAATACCAAGGCCCATGTTAGATGCTTGCTGTTAAAACTGATCCACAGATTTACCATTGCTGTTGTTCAGTTTACAAAAATACATCTCTGAAGTAGTGGCGCTTTTGTGTGTTTGATATTAGTGTCAAAACATTGTAAGGATTGGTGTAAAAGTATTATTTGCTGTTTGTTTGTCGATTGTTTCAAAGTATTTTTTTGTGGTCATTGTTTCTGAAATGGTCGTCTGCTACCCATGTTCAGAAGGAGTGCGATGATGCCACATGTCCACACTTGTTTAATGCACTCCTCTTGCTTTGTTCTCATTTAGCAATGGTAGCCTTGATTCTGGTTACATTCAGATCATGATCACATTTATTCCATGATCACATTCAGACCGTGATCACGTTCAGACCTTAGTCACATTCAGACCATAGTCACATTCAAACCATGATCACATTTATTCCATGATCACATTCAGACCGTGATCACGTTCAGACGTTAGTCACATTCAAACCATGATAACATTTATTCCATGATCACATTCAGATCATGATCACATTTATTCCATGATCACATTCAGGCTGTGATCACGTTCAGACCTTAGTCAAATTCAGACCATAGTCATATTCAGACCATAGTCACATTCAGACCATGATCACATTTAGACCATGATCACATTTATTCCATGATCACATTTAGACCATGATCACATTTATTCCATGATCGCATTTAGACCATGGTCACATTCAGACCTTGATCACATTCTGACCATAGTCACATTCTGACAAGGATCATACAGTGCATAAAACCCATATTTACACAATAAGTAGGATCATAAGTAATCATTATAGAGACCTCTATGCAGACAATGTCAACCACGACAACACTGTAATTCAGCTCTAGACTATTAATCCCCATGGCTCTGGGGGTCGGATAGCCATGGAAAATGATGTTCAACCTTCCTCTAAGTTACAAGGCAAGACAACGGGCTAGTACCAACTCAACCCATGGATCAGGCAGGGCCTTCAAAGTATATGCAGTGTCAACTCTCACACGTTCTAGTCAGCAGTCTAAACCAGCCATTACAGCAATCGGTGGAGGCCTACAAGCCTTAATGAGCTAAGCAGGCCCATATTGCAAGCATATCGCAATGCACGTTGGTTCGGGGTTGTACATAACAGGCGTCAGTAGATGAGGCTGGGAGTTGCATGCACTTGTGGTGTTGAAGTGCCATACTTGCTGATCATGTTTTTGCGGAAGTGGTCTTGTTGATTGCACCGCCATCTTGTTCTGCAATTATGAGTAACTTACTTCTCTCAATTCGAACAGCCTGGTCTCCTTGACATTTTCCTCGACACGTCCTCAACAGCTAGGGAATAAAATTCAGGTTCCATTGCTTTTGTGCTTTTGATTTCATATGTAAGCATAACTGCAGCCACAGTGAAACATGTAGTTGGCAATCTTGGAATTAGAGGAATACTTGGAATTAGAGTGATCTCCCCTTTGATTGACCTCAATGTTAATTTGCTCTTCAGTTGGTAAATCAAGACATTGGGGATTAGTAATCTCAGAAATATAACCTCAGCAAATGATTTTCGATTGATAAGTCTTAGCATTAGAATACTTGTCCTCAAGGGAAAAATAATAAGTGCAGCTTTCATTACAAAAAGGCTTCCAATCATTGCTATGTTGGCAATTTTCGTCATGTTCAATAAAGAAATGAGATGAGCTGCCATTTACCCCTGGCAGTAACCAAACAATCTCAATGTATGTTTAATGAAAGAAAATTTCAACAAACAATTGAAACTCTATCCTGTCCGCGGGTTAATCTCTGATCAGCCTGAAGTGCTTGAGAAGATAAGGAAGCAACCTGATGCGAAGGCTTGCTGGCACTGTGCAATCTGGTGTTATGTATGTCCCAGCTAGTCTTGACAGCAGTGTATATTGTTCGCTTACACAGACAGGGTAATAGATAGGCGACAGTCAACCAACTGCATGAATCATTGATTGTAAAAGAATTACTCGTTTTAGCGTTCTTGTTTATAGAGAGCAACTGATAAGTCAATTACAGTTTGAATTGTTAATTGCAAATGAAAATTGGATAATGATTAATGAATATGTACTTGTTTCAGGTGGTGTTTTGTTAAGAATAGAATTATTATTTTGAAAGGTGGGCAGAATGATAAAGTTGTTAAAAATGTTGATTTATTTGCTTTATTTAGTATTCATTAAGCCGTTTATATACTTTAAATCATGTTACTACCAATTTGCGCCTGAATGTATTGCTTTGAAAAATGCATACCTTTTTAATGTTATCTTGCAGTTTTTTCAGTTGTGATCCTTGTCAGTAGAATTTGATGAACAGATGTTGAACGTCATTTGAATAGATATTCATCACGAGTATGAAAATTATGAATATTGGGTGAATATTGATGGGAAAATGTCTGAAAAATATCATTTATATATCTCTGATAATATTTCTCTTTGAAATACTAGTATCATGATAATATTTTAACATAATATTTATTTTTTAATTTAGATCTAAAAATCTGTTGTTATTTTTTTAGTGAAATAGACAATGGTTTAATTAACTGGTGTAATAGACGTCCAAACATGTCGATAACAGGTGTATGTCATTGATATTTATTGCATAGATAAGATATTTATTGTATAGCATTGTATAACAGTATCTTCCTCAACACATGCTGTTACAAATTTCCCATTACATATGTGAAATAAACAGATTGTTTCACACTCTGTTGATAATTGGTTCAGTTGACATGAAATGACATCACACATTTTATGTCAACAGATGTCTTTTGCATGCATATTACAGAGTTGATAGCAGGAGCTGTAAATGAACTCTCCTCCAGTAGCTTGAGAGAGGCTGTCTAGATCAGCAGTCATTGCCGAGTTATAAGTCCCTGCTGAATCCTGCCAACAGCTAGTAGAACCACACTGAGGGTTATTACCATCTGATTTAGGCTTTACTACCAAGGCGATGTACATTCGTGACAAGTTTATTTTCGTCTATCCTCTAGTTGGAAAAGCTTTGGTATGATTGGGCAATATTTATTTTGGTAGTTGTTTGATTGTGATTACAGAATTTATTTTGATTGAAAGGCCTTTGTTTAGTGGTGGTGCTGACAAATTATTTTGGCCCTTGTCCTCAATCCTTCAGCTCTGGATTAGAAATGGCAGACAAGCAATACGAGATTGGAGGAATGTAGATTATAAAGGATGCTTCATTACCCAGACAGGATGAGAAGTCTTGAAACAATTTGGCTTGACAAGATGCTTCAAGGGAAAATTTGGCTTGACAAGATGATTCGGAGATAATTTGGCTTGACAATATCCTTCAGGGTACAATCTGGCTTTACAAAATGCATCTTTTTGGGTTTAATCTGTCTTGACATGATGCTTCATCGGACAATCTGGTTTGACAAGGAGATTCAGGGGATATTCTGGCTAGACAAGATGCTTTATGACACTATCTGACTTGACAAGATGCATCAGGGGACAATCTGGCTTCAGAAGATGCTTCATGAGACTATCTGACCTGGTGAGATGCTTCAGGGGACAATCTGGCTTGACAAGATGCTTCATGAGACAAGTTAGCTTCACAAGACGCTTCATGAGACAAGTTAGCTTCACAAGATGCTTCATGAGACAAGTTAGCTTCACAAGATGCTTCATGAGACTATCCGGTCTGAAAAAAATGTTCCATGAAATGAATCTGGCCTGACAAGATGCTTCATGAGACAATTTGGCAAGATGCGATGCTTCATGAGACAATCTGATTAGACAGGACGTTTCTATAAAGAATCAGATTAGACAAGAAGCTTCCTGAAACAGTATGACTAGACAAGCTGCATCTTGAAACAATCTGGCTGGTTGTAATACAGACAGGCCCCCATCAGAGCTGGGTAAAGCCACAATGTACTTCCAATCTCAGGGTGAATATTGATTGGGAAAACCAACACTGCCCGATCCATCTGAACCATCCATCAGGTCTGGTAGTCAGCAATGGAGAGTGGGACAGGATCAGCTATCCATCATGGACATCGCCTGACAGTTCACGACTGTCTCCCATCTTCTGTCGTGCCTCGTGTTTTTTTAAAAATGTGGGAGCCACTAAATAAAATTTGGCGAGGGATAAATCAGTCTGCGGTGATTGATCAGATCTTTTTTTTTGTTAGTTGCATGTGTGGAAGGCAAATATAAGTTCATTTGGGATACAAATTCTTATGCCCTTGAGATGGTCCCTCACTTTAGACAGGGCATTAGGATGTAGGGATGGAAGTAAGTCATTTTGTTCATGTCAGCTGGCAACCTGTGGGAAATGAAGTTACAGGATTGAGAACATATGAATCTGATTGGCTGTGTGATAGGATTGTAGCTCAGCATTCAGTTTGGCATGGTGTGAGAGGTCAAGGAAAAGCGTCTTTGGTTTGTTGCAGAAATATCATTTTTTTACATATCATCAGTGCAGGAAGTTCAGGCTAGTGGGTTCCAGGTTCATCTGTGCTTACATGTGTTGGAAAAAGTAAATGTATACTAGTATACAATATCGCAGGTGCCTATAGTATAATGTGGTTGTTTGAAATTGACAATTGTCTATAGGTGCTTGAAATACACAACAGATGCTTTGTTGAAATGCTTGTGTACCTTTGCCAATATCTTGTGCCTGAAATATGTGATTGCCATTTGAAACTGCTTTCAATGTACATTAGTCTGTTACAGATTATTAAATAAACAGATGTTTAAATAACACACAAGTGTCAATAACAGTTTCTGATGCTTGAAATGTTTAATAGTCAATAAAATATACAAATGATATTTACAACAATCAATACTTGAAATGTACAATTGCAGGTGCTTGAAATATACAAAACTCAATTGCAATAACTGAAATGTATTATTAACATCATCAGGTATTTGTACCTTTATACTTCATAAATTACTTTATCATTCATGTAAGATTTGCATCAAGCACAATTATTCTTACGAGAACATCAGAATGTTTCACTATCAGACCTTTTCCTTATCATAATGATTATTGATTGGCAATGATTCTCGCATACTGTCAGGAAGCAGCAGAATGAGAAACTGATCCTAGTGAGGTTGCAAGAACATAAATACATGTTTGTTTGAAATATCTTTGCCCAGAAATGGTCCTGGAAGTCCTCTTCAGAGTAAGAAGGATCATTCCTTAAAGTTCGCATTAACTTAATAAGGCAATTTGCTCCCATGTAATGTTTCAGGAATGCAAATTAAAGTGTAAAAATCCATACCTAACCCAGGGAAGCCAGTCCCGTCTAATACTACTTGGAATTGTATTTATTTCCAATTCATCAGTCTCATTAAGCGGTGTTGCGTATGCACCAGTACAGACAAAGTATTTCAGCGCTGCCAGCAGCCATTTGGAAAGGGATAAAATATTCAGTTGGTGAAAGTCACTTGATGGCGACCTAATTGGACCTACTTGATACTTTGGGGTGAGATCTAAAGGGATATCAGATTAGAACAGTTCCTGTGTCAGATGACACTGAATCCATCTGACTATGTAAGTATAGTGACCATATGTTCCTGATATATGCATGACCTGTAAGTGAAACTTATCTCATACAGCTGTGACCGATTGCTGAAATATGCATGCCCTGATATTGATGATCAGGCACATTCAGCTGTGTCTATTGCTGAGATATACATGCCATGAAATATGCATGCCCTGAAATATACATGCCCTGATATTGATGATCAGGCACATTCAGCTGTGTCCATTGCTGAGATATACATGCCCTGAAATATGCATGCCCTGATATTGATGACCATTGTTAAAATACATGGGATCTGACGCTGACCACCAACCACAGATACTTGAAGATATCTGCGTGGAAAACACAGCGTTTTCTGCAGTTTGCTGCAGTTATCTAAATTGTATGTAATAGTTTCATCTGTTCAATCATCTCTGTAATCAAAATTATAGTGGTGACAAAATTGATTAAAGTTTAAAAGATATTGACATATCCTGGTATTCATTACAACTTCCTTGTTTAAGCAATCACTTTTCTTTTTACTGTACTTATTTGACTTCTTCAAAACTGTTTTTGACTGTAGCCTTTCTCGGATAAATAGACCAAAGGATATATGAATAATAGATAAGTCCGTAGGTGAGTGGTCATAGTGTTAGCTTGTCAGGGTGAAGCCAGGGTTCTATTCTCACTTGAATCATCAGTGGGAACAGTCACACCCAATGTAGTGTATCCTTGTTGCATGTAGTGATGCAGGATGTAAGTGACGGGAGTTTTATGTATCAAGCCGACAAGTGACATTTACTGTGATGTAGTGGCCGTACATCCTGTAAGCCTGTGTATAACCCGTCATTGAGGACTGTGATGGATCGCTAGTCTGATGATACTGTCAGTGACAGAAGGGATGATCCTCTTGTTGACGTCCTAATCTCAGATGGAAGTAGAGACCTTTTGTGTTCGATATTCATGGAAATGATGTATATTGTACTGTTAACTTTTATTACATTGCCCTTTCATCTATTCTTCCAGATTGTCTTTTCTTAATTTTATTTTTTTAATTTTTTAATTTTTATTTTTTGGGAAAAATTATACCATATTAGTTCTTTGAGTGGCATTTTATAAGTTGGTAAGTACAATATAGACAAACTTTATGGATCACATACGTTGCATTCATGATATAAAGTAGTAGTTATCCGTAATGAATTACTACACTATTCGTTTCTTAATTTCTTTTTGAGTTTTAATTTTTGTAAAAAAATCATTTTCACATGTACTACCTGCTGATGGTGTGAATCCCAACACTATGTGATAAGTAATTTATGAATTCTTAATGATATGCATGTACACCCAGGGAATGCAAAGATATTTGTTTTTGTATCAAGTCTGCATATGTTAGGGGCTTCAGTTCAGATAACCTTTCTTTTACCTATGTATTTCCTCAAAGATCTGTTAGTGTTGCTATTTTGCTAGTTTTATTATAAATTATCTTGGATTGTTTTATGACTTATTTAAATAAGAGCAACAAAACCATTTTAATGGTAAGTTCTTTTTTTCGGACTTGCATCTTGAAATAGTAGCAAGGCAGTTGGGTATAGACTAGTGGTTATAGTGTCCGCTCATTACGCCAAAGGCCTGGGTTTGATTCCCCATAGTATCACACTGTGCGAAGATTATTCCTCGTGTCTCCTTCGGTGATATTGCCGGAATATTGACAAAAACCCAACTCATTTAAATAGCAGCAAGAGAGCATTTATGTTTTGGGCAAGATGCGAAGTTAAGTGATGAAGATGTAGCTTGTCCACCATCTTAATGTGTCGGTGATAATCAGTTACAAAGGATCATGTCTATTTCACCTAACACCTATTTCTTTCTCTGCAAAACCTTAACACTTCTTCCCAAGTTGTTTGTTTCAGGGCATGTTGATTTCACTGACAGGCCAACTGCCACTCAAGTAGCAAGTGCACATTTGAAATGTTTTAAGTCCCTCAGTGCTCACCATGATGTACAACGAGACATCAAAGAAACAACCAACCTGCTGAATAAACAGCTGCTTCCTTGATGCTCACTGTACACGTCCATTTCAATTTATGTACGTCAATTAAACATTCCGGGAAGTGTCAATTTCGAGGAAGCGAGTCTATGAAGTGGGATCGTTTTGAACCCAGAGCTATGAACGTGATCAGTTTCCAAAACAATATGAGTTGTCTTTAGCAGCGGCAAGGCAAGAGTCACTGCTTTGTTCGACGGTGTTTATTTTCCTTGCTGAGTTACCTGAAATACTCACTGTCTGTGCTGTGTGTGATTACTTTCGTGTTTGCATAGTCTTATCTTGTTGACAGTGAACAACAGTTAGCATTTCTTCCGCAGGTTTTATTTATACAGTGAGTCGTTGGTATCGCAGTCGTTGTCTAAATGATCATGAATACTGCATGGTAAGAGTCATTGTAACGTCGCTGGAGACATTTTTCCAAGGGAAATAGCAAAACAGAATTTTAAGACTGGCGTTGAATGAAAGGGCAGATAGTGGGTTTTTTGGCTGCAATGGTGATAGAATTAGATAGTATCTTGGTGTGGTAAGGTTGATTGACAGGCATGTCCTATTCAACACAGAAATGTGCTTGTAATATGTACAAATATGTTCACGTACGCACGCACACAGATATCTATATGTATATTATATGTGCAGTAAAGTAAAATTCTTGACAAAAAAATATTGAGTACCTGTTATTCAACCTTACAGTGCAGTACATTGCTGTTTCATTACTTGACAAGACCCTATTAAATGTAAAGATCCTTGTAGATGGTAATGGGGTTCCCTTTAGACCCCAAGTGTTGAAGGTCAAAGTAACCCTCATGCTTAATGTGAGGATCATTTTAACTGGTAATGGGGGCCCTATAGATCCCTAATTTTGTAGGAAAGGTAACACCCTGTTGGGATTGGGGAGGGTGACGCTGATTTGGTTGATTATTGAATCTCAAATGTGTGGATTGATGCTCGTGATGTCAATCATTGGATTTTGGATCATATAGCAGGAATATTGCTTTTAACTGTGTTAAACAACAAACATTATGAACCTGGCAGTGTTGAATGATGTTCATTCTATCAACCACTGGTTTTCAAGCTACAGAAGACATGCTACTAATATGGTGCTCATTCTATCAACCACTGGTTTTCAAGCTACAGAGGACATGCTACTAATATGGTGCTCATTCTATCAACCCCTGGTTTTCAAGCTACAGAGGACATGCTACTAATATGGTGCTCATTCTATCAACCACTGGTTTTCAAGCTACAGAGGACATGCTACTAATATGGTGCTCATTCTATCAACCACTGGTTTCAAGCTACAGAGGACATGCTACTAATATGGTGCTCATTCTATCAACCACTGGTTTTCAAGCTACCGTAGACATGCTACTAATATGGTGTTCATTCTATCAACCACTGGTTTTCAAGCTACAGAAGACTTGCTACTACTATGGTGCTCATTATATTAACCACTGATTTCAAGCTACTGTAGACATGCTACTAATACAGTGCTCATTCCATTAACCACTGGTATTCAAGCTACAGAAGACATGCTACTAAAATGGTGCTCATTCTATCAACCACTGGTTTTCAAGCTACAGAAGACTTGCTACTAATACAGTGCTCATTCTATTAACCACTGGTATTGATGCTACAGAAGACTTGCTACTAATATGGTGCTCATTCTATCAACCACTGGTATTGATGCTACAGAAGACTTGCTACTAATATGGTGCTCATTCTATCAACCACTGGTATTGATGCTACAGAAGACTTGCTACTAATATGGTGCTCATTCTATCAACCACTGATATTCAAGCTACAGAAGACATGGTACTAATACAACTTATACATTGCACACCTCAATCTGAACCCAAATCTAAGCCCGACCCTGCACTGAGGTGCCCTGTACGCCAGCCGTGGCAAAATACACCGGTAATTGTTTGGAAAGATTTGTGTATTTCTACTTGTTGTGCAAATAACTCTCGCAGGTGTGAGGTGAACCTTCCCTGGATTCTTCATGAATTGACAACCAGCCTGTCCTGGCTCGCTCAACTGGTATAAGCTGTGGACGGAATTATTTCGAGGAATAAGATAATGGAGAGGTACCAAGGAAACAGAAGGTTGCTTTTAATCGTAATGGGTTGTTGTGTCTTTCAGGCCTCGCTTGTTTGCAGATCTTTCGTGATAGTGTTCTTACTGTTTGAATATGGTATTTGGTGTACATTAGTATTAGAGCTTTTGGAGTATTTTTGGTGATCGTGAGTGTTTCTGATTGGGTAACATTTGAGGGTTTGTTCTGATTTGGTAACAATTGAGTGTTGTTTCTGATTGGGTAACAATTGAGTGTTGTTTCTGATTGGGTAACATTTGAGGGTTTGTTCTGATTGGGTAACATTTGAGGGTTTGTTCTGATTGGGTAATATTTGAGTGATGTTTCTGATTGGGTAACATTTGAGGCTTTGGTCTGATTGGGTAACATTTGAGGCTTTGGTCTGATTGGGTAACATTTGAGGCTTTGGTCTGATTGGGTACTGTTGGTTGTTTCAGAATAGGTAACATTTTGTGATCTGATTAATTAACATTTCAGTAATGGTTCTGTTTGGTAACATTTAAGTGTTTGTTCTGATTGGGTAACATTTGTATGTTTCTTAATAGGTAAAATTTGTGTGGTAACAGTTTGGGTAGCAGTTCAGTGTTGTTTCTGATTGTGTAACAATTTAGTGTTGATTTATATTGGTCAGCATTTTTGTGTTTTTGTCAGGATCATTCAGGAATTTGGAATTCAATATGTCAGAATAGCTTTTGAAAATGAAGTAAAGCTTGAGACATTTTCAGACAGCATTTGAAATATTCAGGACAAGTGTCTAACTTTCTGACACTAATTTCCTGGTGGTGTTTAAAAAAGACAGCAATATATCTGTCAATATCACTGAAGCGATGTAAAGAAATGTCACTGGTTATTAAGTTTGTTCTATTTGCTCCACAACCCAGTAACTTCTCAAATTGCCAAACGCGGCAAACCACCTCAAAGTCGAACAATGCCACTCAAACTGCCAAATGCATCCTTTCTGAAACATTGTCGGAATGCATCGCAGAATAGATCTGAATTCTCTTAATGTCATATTGAGTGCCTTTGAATCCCCGATAGCTGCTTAACCTACTTGGATGATTTAATCCCTAACATACATGTCAAATGACGAAGCTGGAAGCTGAATGACATGTCATGTATTAGTCGACCTTTGACCCACCTGAGGCACTATCACCTATGTTCGGCTCCTTCAAGGCCAGAGCTTGAGTGTATTTCCGTATGGGGTTATCCGAGGAGATCTTCCGTGGAAGTATGTGTTTATATCCTGGAAGTGTTTTGTCACGTGTTTTTGATAATATTACCTGCAGATTGTTTCTTTCAGAGAAATGGGGCTTATTCTTCAAGGAGTGTGGGATCGGAAATGATCCTTGCATCTCGTGGTTGTTTTATTGTAAGAGTCGCCAATATGGGGAATAGTTGGTTTGGCTTAATCACTATTTGTAGTGTCTGAATGTGTGTGGTTTGCATTTGGGGACAGGTACGCAGTCCTTCACCCACTTCCACCCTCATTCATTCCTGTTTCTTCAATCATTCCATTCTTTCACTCACTCACCCACTGATTTCACGTCTTCACTTACTCCATCTTGCTCTTTCACTCATTCTTTCATTAATCCTTCCTTCACTCATTCATCCTGTCAGTCCTTCACACACTCCCTTCATTATTTCACTCTACTCTTTTATTCAGTCACTCTTTTCATTTATCAATTTCTTCATTCAGTCATTCTCTCTCTCAATTATTTCAGTCCTTCACTCCATCCGTTCTTTTACTCTTCTCATTCTTTCATCAATTCCTTCACTCAATCTGTCACTCCTTCACGCACTTCATTCTTTTACTCCTTCACTCATTCTTTCATCAATTCCTTCACTCAATCTGTTGCTCCTTCACTCACTCCCACTCCACTCACCCCCACCATTGCACATGTTCACTGGGAAGGAGGACAAAGAAATCCTGTAAATCAATCATGCAGCACATTCCATGCTGGGCTCCGTATTGATCCCTCACATCTGAGGCTTTCTTCTCTGTTTCACCAAGTACTGTATCTGGTGCTAATCTTGAATTTACATAAGCAGATAATGGCATTTACTTATCTTCAATAATATCAATCCCTTCAAAGAATTTAAGCTGCTTTTTATTTCTGCAGCAGATTAATTATTGACGTGCTGCTCAGATGACACATTTACGTGTTGCGTTCAGATAAAGAGATACTTCGATATATGTAGCATTAAGATAAGTACGAAACTGTTGATTTGATAAGAATAAGTAGATCTGAATTTTTAGTTGACATTGTATAAAATAAATTAAAGAGTTGCGTCCTTTTTTCCCTATTTTTAGAAAGTGAAGTTTAAGAGTATGTGAAGGATGCTGCATCTTTAATGTAACTTGTAATTACTTGTAAGATTCAAATTACAGTAATTGTTTGGTTCTGTGTAATAATATATGTGTATTCTCTGTTTGTTAATTGTTTAATGGGGTCATTGCAGTATTGATTTTTTTCAGTAATGGTTCTAAAAGCCTTTTAACATTTCGGTTATTGTTAAGCGGGCTTTTCATTTCCAAGCCAGTATTGCCCATCAGTAGTAACACTTTGCTTTGTAGAGGGACGCGAGGCAACAGCAATGGATTCACGTGTCTGCAACTGCTGATGCACATCGGCGTAGGTGCATGTGCAGCGCATGTGTTGCATGGTTCGTTGTTGTAGCTGCGCAGTGCAAAAACCCAAACGCCAAAAGGCATCTGTGACTTGCGTGAAGCCTTTCGGAAGCCCGCTTGGAGAGGAGGACCCGTTGGTGTTTGTTCATGCAGTGGGAACTGAGTAGGGAGAGCGGGCATGTTGTCTGAATATGACATTCACCATTTTCTGACTCACTGGTTTTGTTAGCTGAAGAGTGGGCCGTCTCTCTGTCGTTGTCGGCTGGTGTCCTGGGTTCCCCAGCGCTAGCATTCATCCCCGGTGGTTGCTATATTTCATTATGGGCCTAGATCAGTGGTCACACAAGTAGCATCTAAGAGAAAGCTATTTATTTGCTTGTAATTGGAATCAGTTGACAGGACAGCAGTTTGTGGAGTCGGTGACCCGTTGGCCTCGTGATATGACACAGCGTACTGGCATTTGAGATTTGGGTAAACTGAAACATGGTGATACCAAGTCCTATTCAGAAGATAATTATTGGAAAATAGGCATTTAGAATGGAGGTGATGGTGAATTTAAAAAAAAATTATTATAAGTATAGAGGAAAACTTGATTAGGACTGCATGTGGCTTGGTTTAGTCTGAAAAGTATGAAATTTCAAAAATATTTAAGTTGAAATAACAAGCTAATGAAGAAATTCCACATGTAATGGATGGTGTTGGGTATATTGCAGAAAAATATAAAAATCATTCCTGAAATTACATATTTCCTTGGGGAGAAATATGTCCAAATAACATTCAGGGTTTTGGAAAATGCTTAACTTAATGCAGTTTAACTGATTGTAAAAAAACATTTCTGGTTTACAAAGAATATACTGGTAGAACTGAACTTCAGTAGACTAGTTTGGGTTGTGTTTAAAAGATGAAACTGGAAAAAGTCGTCAGAATGCTCGTCTGTGATAGAAAAAATTTATTAAGGAGGACCAATAGTGTTTAAAATTGCCATTGTTTGCTTCAGCGACGAATCGTCTTTTGACACTATCCACAGTAGTACTCTGAAAAAGGTTTGATTTCTAATTTGTTTATGTGAAATTGTTTTCTGATGTTTGTATGGGGTTTATTTTTCTGGTTATGTTTGTATGGAGGAAGGGAACAGAGTGTTTGGTAGTTGTGAGGGAATGGCGCAGATCGTGGTGTGAGCATCGCACACAGGCTCATTGTCAATTATTAATACAATTGTCAATCAGTCAGCCATTGTATTTTTCTGTTTTGAGAAAGTAAAGCTATAATTAACGACGACAGTTTTGACAAGTTTGATATAAACAACATCACTCCCCTTGAGAAATCAGTCAGTTTCTGCATTATATGGACAATTACTTAAGACCCACTTGGGATCTGCATGGGGACTACGTTGGTTCATTTTGTATCTTAATTATTAAATTTATCTGTAGTTTTGAACTGATTGGGAAAAAATACATATGATGCTAAACAGATGAGTTTGGATTGTGTCAATAGAATTGATGATATGCCAAGAAATTACTCTGATGATTCAGTTTGATATAAATAGTAATTGATCCAAGATTCTGTCAATTTATCTCCTAATGTTGGATTTTGTTAATACATTTATTGATATGCTGAGGCATTATGCTGCTGATACAGTTTAATATAAATAGTAATTGATCCAAGATATGTCCTTTTTCTCCAGATTGATTAGCAGTATGAAATATAATTGATTAAATGGAAGATGAAACGGGTGATACGGTCCCTGTCCAGCGGCCATTGAAGGGGTTAGCCTACAGTAGACAATGTACTTAAGAGAAGTGGATGTGATAGGCTTGTGTAGATGTCATCACGATATGAACTAGATTTGATTGATCCATTTGGCAGTGGATATATGATAATTACGCCTCACTGTCGTGAACAGATGTTGTTTAGTCAGTAACAAATGAACAAATGTGAAATAGCTGTTATTAATGGGTACCATCTGCATTGATATATTCCCGATGCATTGCGATGAAATGTATATACAGCGGAGTGTATTGATCTCTGACAGCTTGCAGGATCTACTGTCTCTGTGATAGGCTCAACTTCTCATTAAAAGAACCGGGTTCTTTTTTCGAAAATATTTCATTGATTTTCCAATCCTCACTGGAAAAGCAAACTTTATTAGTTGAAGGAATTTGGTTTGAATTTTGCTGGTGTGTGTCCGGATTTAACTAACCCTTCCACAGGAGTGGGCTGAGATTTTAAGTTTTTTAATTAAAAAATATTCTCAATAAAAGTTTAGATGTGAGAATGTTTCTTTTGAAATTGTGGAGCATGGTTAAAATTTGTCACTTGTGGTTGTTCAAAAAATAATCCCACGTGTTGAAAAATTATAGAAAAATGAAAAATTATAGAAAAAAGTAATGCTTTTTGAAAACATGAAAATGAAGGGAATTGCGGATAATTGAATTGAATTTGGTGACTCATGATGAAGTTATTTTTATTAAATTTCTGCAAGTATAATCAATCATACACCAGATACGATATAGTGTTATATTGAGATCTTGACAGGACTCAGATCATAGGAGGCCGGTGAGTTTGTGATGTGTATTGCTTTGTTTAATACCACACCTGGCAGTATTGCAGCTGTGTGGTGGCATTCTGTGTCCAGTGATTGACATAATAAACATCATGCAATGGAATTGGAATAAGATGACATGAAACCAACCATGTGACCAAGCTGGACAACCCGATCCATTTTGTCACATCTGACAACAAGTGACAGTCCGATCCATTTTGTCGCATCTGACAACACGTGGCAGTCCGATCCATTTTGTTGCATCTGACAACATGTGACAGTCTGATCTGTTTTGTTGCATCTGACAACACGTGACAGTCTGATCCATTTTGCTGCATGTGACAACATGTGACAGTCTGATCTGTTTTGTCCCATGTGACAACACGTGGCAGTCTGATCCATTTTGTTGCATCTGACAACACGTGGCAGTCCGATCCATTTTGTTGCATCTGACAACACGTGGCAGTCCGATCCATTTTGTTGCATCTGACAACACGTGACAATCTGATCCATTTTGCTGCATGTTACAACAAGCATAGGTTATGAGGGACTTGTACTAGAAACACAAGCATTAAGTGTTTGCTTTTCATTGGAATGTTAAAGGGATACTGAAAGAGGCTTAAAGCCATTGAAGCCAACCCTACTTGTTGCATGCACTCTTTGATTATGTTAGCTGAAATCAATCAGTGTAAACTGCAATTTGGAAATTAAATATAATCAGTGATTTTCCAAGAATTCCAAAACTCAGTTGCTCTGGAAGGCAAATTGAGGAAAATGTCATTGTTTCTAAAAAGATTTTTTCAAATGTTCCGAGTTATTTCAATATTGTATGACATGGCATTTAGTACTGTAAAGTTAAACTAAGCATTTAAGTTTCTTCTTCGCCAGTCATGTTATCAATTGTAATACACACCACCTATAAAAGGCCAATCATTAGTTATAAATTTATGAAGATTTAAAATTCAAATTAGATAATTTTCGTATCATTTCCTGCAGGTCTCTGAGCTGTTCCAAATAACATCCAGATATACTGTATTTCCTTGATTAAGACCCATGCGTATGTTTCTCTTGGACCTTCTAGCCCTGTTGTGTTTCATCGCAATGGGGAAAATTCCACTGATATTCGCTTCCTGTAATACGGTAATGCCAGAACTATCAGAACCAGACAGTTGTCGGTTTCTCCCAAGTAGTACTTTACAGAGAGCGCCACCTGTTTCAATGCCCACACCAAGCTGTCAGAATGGATATTTCCGTGCTTGTGCATCCGACATAATGATGCGCAGAATGGAAACATACATATTTTTAGTTTCAGTGAAGTGAAATATTTTTTGGAGATAATTGGACTTACACTTCAGATATCTTCAGGTTCTTTGCAATATTTCAACAAGACCAGTTTCATTTGCTTTTAGACCTGTCTTGCTAAAGAATGAGCGATGCTTGACGATTAACTTTAAAAAATCCACCATTTGTGTTTCAAATAAACACTCTACGCAGAGCAGAAACTTGCACCAAAACATGTAGAAAGCTTGCACAAAAAAGTGTTGTTCTAAATGTCAGCCTTGATACTGTGTGTCTCTATATTACTCAACTGCAGTGAGCAGGGTTTTGTTGCTCGGGTATCTTGTGAGGAGATAACGTGGTTTGGCTTTGGAGGTAGTCAATCTCAATGCTGATACTGTTTGGTGAATGTGGTGTTCGAGATTACGAGTGAAGGGTGGTGAGACTGGTTCAGAGGTTGAAAGGGATGCATTGTTAAACATTAGCCTGTTCAAGATTACTGACCAATCAGTTGCTCTTCAATGTGAATAAGTTTCGCTGATCTTGATAATTTATGAATATAAAAGCTGGACAATGGACATATGTTTATTTGACATTAACTTGGGTTTATGATGAATTTGTTTGTTAGTGCCAATTTTCAAAAATATTAATCATACTCCATTACGTTCCCATTTAATCAATATTAGGAAATTAATTTGTTTCTAAATCAGCTATTTTTTTCAATTTTACAATCCCCTGGTGAATTACCAGTTAATGCAATTTATTCCAGTGTTAAATGTCATGAGAGACAGTTTTGACAAAGTCCTATCTGAAGTCCTACCAATACCATAACAAATCCTACACTATTTCTTAAAAACAATGATGTCAAGACTGGCCCCAAAACTTTTAAGAATCGATTAGTCACCAGAAAACCACTTAAAGTGTTGATCGTTGTGAAGTTGATCTTGTCATGTTATAGGCCTACATTTGTGTTTAATTGGTTTTTATTGAGGGTTATGAACGTGCTGGAGGGAAAATCCCCTGGCTTTAGAGGCTGTGTAAACAGTGATATGTACAACACTTGGTGAAATGTATTCCCAGGTGGTGTGGGTTGGATGGGGATGGGGGGGGGAAGTGAACTAGAAGAGCCTTCTGGGGATTTTACAGGTTGTGAGTCTGCAGATTTGCTACAAACTATTTTTGCTATTATTACATACTTAGCATATGGCAGGGATAGTTTGGTTGGAAGCTGGATTTCAAATTTCAAGTTTATTCTGGAAAAAAATGCCTTGTTTACTTGGAAACTGAGTGATCGGAAGATGTCTTGCAATGGTAGGTATGATTTTATTGCAAGTTGTTGGCTTAATTTGATGTTGGGACATTTGAAGGATTGTATAGAAGTACAATTTGTTTCCTCCTTGTGGAGTTGCAGCTAATTAGGTTGCTGCTCTTTAGTATGTATTCCTTCCCTGTTTGGTCTCTTTGACCTTTCAGCCTGTTGTTTGTAGATAAGGTTATCTTAGCTGTATCTGTGTTTTCCCTTGAAATATTTGAAAGTTAAAAATTCTTTTTGCGTATGTGTGAACTTGTTGAATGCTGTATGTAGTAACGATAACATGAATATCATGTTTGATGTCATGAATGTCGTATTTGCTGTCAGGCCAAGTCAAAGGCTTGTTGAAACCTGACGTACGTTAAATTTGTCTTCAGAATTCAAGCAGTGATGAACAAACATATTTGAAATCTTTTTCGATAGGAGTTACTGTACTACATGTACTACAGTGCATCCTTTCAGTACTGCTGGAATCTGTGAGTGAGTTTTAGTTTTACGCCGCACTCAGCAATATTCTAGCTATATGGCGGTAGTCGCTGGTTTCTGTGACAGTCAAATATATTAACACAAAAAATCAGATACATTTTCAATCTTAGTAGAGAGCACTTAGAAAGATACCTTTGAAACATGCTATACAGATTCTAACCGTTATATACTGAGAGAAACAAATAAAGGAACAGTAAAATTCAAGTGTTCCTTAATATTTTCCAGTTTTCATCACCAGCTTTGAATAGCGCGCTGTGGGAAGAAATCAGAGAATAAATAAAGCTACACTGCCATGGAGTAGTGTTCCCTTATTTGTTTCCTTCAGTATACAGGGATAGAAATACTTTTTTTTCTAAGTGTGCCTTAGGGCACCAGACAAATATTTTAGGTGTGCCTATCAGAAATCAAGTATGCCCACATGTTTTTAGAATAAATGACAATGATGATAATCATTTGAAATTTAGTGTTAAATATAGAAATGGGTTTATGAGCATTCAAATATGTATGGTATTATTCAGTCTGGTAAAAAATAATTGTTTGGGGGATTAAATGACTAAATGTGAGCTGTCTCCAGAAATTAGGCGTGTCAAAAGGGCACGAAAGAACATTTTAACCGTGTCATTTCAATATTTACCGTGCCATGGCACACTAATATATGGGGTATTTCGAACCCTGGTATACTTTTTGTGTTTTGTACAAACAGTTTTGGTACACATTCAAGACAGCTGCTTTCACGAGCGATGACCCTCCAGAAGATTGACAAGGATGTATGTTGAAGAATTTCAGGGCCTAACTTGCCAGGGAAACAGTCCCTGGTAAGCCTCCACACCTGTATATCCCCCAGTCACCTGTATCCCTAACGCCTTGTGCCACTTGACCAAACAAATCTGTGTCACGCTCGGCACTCCCGTATCCCTGCCTGCGACCCAGGGAGACCCACCACCTCACATGTCAGCAACTGTCATGCTGGCCTTTCTTGTTACCACTTCCCATTCATTCTCTGGTCTTGATAGATGGAGTGAGGTGTGATGCTTGGTAGTGTGGTTAGCCCTCACCTGTTACTGTGCTATACGAGCCAGTAATGACATTTTGCAGGTGCTTGAAGGGATTTGGTGTAAATAATAAAAAATATTTTGTCCCGTTGTACAAGGGTGAATGAAATTATTGTGCAAGATTCGAAAATATAAGTGCAAGTGGTCTATAGACATGACAAGACTCAGGATTTCGGGATCGCTTGATTCAATATCGTAGCCTTAGTTTCCAGAAATCTATGGGATATCCTGTCTTCCTATGAGAAACACACCCTTGTTTGTTTTTTAATGTCCTGATCAGCAATATTCCAGTTATATGATGGTTGTCCGTCAGTTAAGAAAATCCCAACAGACCCAGACGGTCTAGAGACTGAGGTCATAACCAATGGATTGCGGAACTGGGATACAGTGACACACACTGACCACTTCATCCTGCTTGAGTTGTCGCTTACGAAAAGACTCGATTGCTGAAGACATTCTAACCCAGATCTTCAGATATTTTGGTAGATGCTAATATGGATATAGGAAATAACGAGATTGTTGATGAATTCATCAAATTTTGTGTGAGTTTTCTGTCAACTCTGGCCACTTGAACTAATCCAGTCTTAATATACCACTCAAACACGTTAAAGAACACAGAAAGAAAAAAGAACACATGATAGTTTCATAGTTTCATTTTTGTCGTTTTTATTGAAAATATGGCTATTTCATAAGGAAATTAGCATGTGAAGTAAAAAAGCATATAATCAGTTCATTAGTGTTTCTTGAATTTAAAACTTAAATATTTCACCAAAAAATAATAATGGGAAAGTAACATCAAATAAGTTTCTTGTAACTAAATCAAGTCCTCAAACAATATGTTGTACAATTCCCATGGCAATCACTGGGTTTTGAGCCATTATTTGAGGATCCCATTTATCAATTATTTTTCATGTTTTATAGACAGACTCAAGACGTTCATGGAGAATAAATTGCATATTTGATATTTCATGCATCAATATTTCATCATGTAATTTCACTGTGTTAAGACCAATCAATCTCTCCTCAGTTTCGGTAGACGGTGGAGCGGACCACTTCTTGAAATTACAACTCCAAGATTAAAGGGTATTTTTTTTCAGACTGGTAAATGATTTCCAGTAGGAAAGAAACCAGTGAGATAAATAATTGCCTTGGATAAATTATTTACCCAGTCTGGACTAGATTTCTCCTGGGTAAGATGTGGGCTGTAAATGAAATTGCTTTCAAATTAAGATACCTTCGTCCTTGTTTAATGAGTTTACAACATTCAGCGTTTTAATTTACATTCTCGGTGAGGTTTAATTGTCAGGAAGGCTTGTCTACGAGAAAACTGAAAAGTATTTGAATGTGTGTTTTTTTAATTATACACCAGCGAAAAAACATTATTTATTCAGGTTTACATGTAGCTGTTTATTAATTAACTTTAATAATATTTCTGAGTTAGATTAACTGTATAGTTTGCTTGAAGCTTTGGAATATTGTTCATATTGCAGTTTTTACATTTTTATACTAACAACGTGTGAAGCTCTAGGCTAGATTTAAAACTCAGCTCAGGGATGGAAATAACCCATTGCCCGACGTCAGAGTACAGTGTTTTTTTTCTGTCGGGCAAGCAAATTCGTATATCACGCTGTCCAGTTGACTTTCCAATGTTAATTATGTTGTTTCCTTAAAAATCAACAAGGAAATCGGACGGTATAGTGGGAAAATTATTAGGGCAAGTGATTTTACATGTGCCACTGTAGTGAAGTACACTAGCAATTTTAAACTTATTTCCACCCCTACACCTACCCATGGTTTAAAAACACATAATGAGATTGGATGGTCAGACTTGTTGACTTGTTTATGCATGCCACTGTATCCCAACTGCATAAACTGATGTTCATGATGTCAATCACTGGATGGTCTGGTCCTGTGTTTACAGACTGATGTCATATAGATGTAATGTTCCTGAGATTGGCTTCAGACAAAGAATACATTTATGCATTGAAAAAGGTTAATCATTTGTGAAGAAAATGAAACATGATTAATTTTCATCTTAAAATTAAAACATTCAATCTGAACTATACTTTTATAATTGAATTTCGAACATTTACATGATGTTTATTAATTACATTTTTTTCATGTGCTATTTGAAGGGAAAATAGCTTAAAGAATTCGAATGGTATTTTCTTATTTGGACGCAGAAGTATCTTCGGTCTTGAACTTCTGACAGATGTTATGTAAAATATTTGACAGCTACTGTTCTCTAATTTTGTTTTTGACTGGAAAAATTGATGGCAAATCAAGATACAAGGGGGCATCTCAAAAACTGAATTGAATTTTATGATAACATATTTTGTATTAAAGAACTGGGGTTGTGTCCTGTATTCCTTGTTCACACACTGTTTATTGATGCGGGGGTGCGTCATCTATTTCCTCGTGTTGGGGAGGATGAAATGTGGTGATCATAACTGATGACGTCGGAATTCTGACTATCCTGTCACCTAGCTGTCTTTAGCATGACAGGCAGTTGATAGCCTAGTGATGTAGAGTGTTTCATGAGTGATTACCACATGGATACAATGTCTGGTTCCCATATTCTGATTTGCTGGAATATTGAGGTAAGCAGCGTCAAACCCCTAATAAGTCGCTTAAATTGACATCATGCACATATGGTGTGGATCAGAGCTTACATGCTTCACCAATGGCTCAAAGAAGTTTCACATTCACTGTGTCATGAGTTTTCAGTGTTTGATGCAAAAGGTGAACTGTTGTTCGTAATGTTTCTTGATATATACTCAGTGTTGTTTCTTGATAAAATACTAGGTATTGTTTCTTGATAAAATTGCATGTCGTCATATGAGCGAACTATTCTCAAGCACGATGTTAAACCCAATTTCACCTCACCTCTTGATAAAATTCTAAGTATTGTTTATCAATAAAATACTCAGTATTGTTGCTCTATAAGATACTAAGTATTGTTTCTCAATAAAATACTCAATATTCTTTCTCGATAAAATACTAAGTATTCTCACAAACCTTTCAACTCGTGAAATGGCATGGCAGCTTTTGAGATGGTCCCTGAGTGCTTGTTGAGCTTAGCAGAGGGTGAGCTAGAACTGGATGACATTCCTTGAGTGCTTGTTGATAGCTGCTGTTGACAGTGTTGTGATAGGCAGATATTTGGGCTGGGATAGACTCAGGATATGATAATGAAGTTATAGATGTTGTACAACAGACAACCTCCATCATACTGTCAGCACTACATGCTGCTCACTACATGATGGTGACTGTTACCTCTGCTAATTAAGTACACATGTATTATAAATGGTTGTTATCTTGATGATGGTTTAAGATTTTCATGAGGTCTGAAACCTCTATAATTATGTGATAGTATGTAAACGTAACTGAAGCGGTGATGATTACTGTGTTTTGGAATCACTATTGCATCTATTAATTATGATGAAGATGATTACTGGAACTTTTATTATGGAGTTAAGGATTACTGCTGTATTTATTGATGATGAAGATGACAGGGATAATAAAGATGATGAAGATAATTACTGCTGCATTAATATATGATTGCGATGATTAGCAGATTCATAAATGACGAAGATGATGACAACGATTACAGCTGCATTTGTTGATGAAAATGATGACAATGACTAAGATTTTTTTGAGACAATTATGACCACCGCAACGACTACTGCTTCAGTGATGGTGACTGCTAGTAGATCTGTGACCATGTTGCTCTCCTATGCTAGTGGTTAAAGCTTTCGCTCGTCAGACCCGGGTTCGATTCCCACTTAGGTACAATGTGTGAAGGCCATTTCTGGAGTGCCTCATCTGTGATATATCGCTGGACCATTGCTAAACTAAACTCACTCACTCACTTGCTCTGATCAGTACCATGGTCATGAGATCTTAAAAAGAAAGATCTGAACTTACAGTATCAGATATAATATGTTTTGTTTGTTGCTTAATGCTGCACCCAGCAATATTCCAGATATATGGCAGTGGTTCAGACAATCCAGTGATCAACAGCATGAGCATCAATCTCCAAAACTGGGATACAATGACGTGTGTTAACCATGTGTGAACCTGACCACCCGATCCCATTAGTTGCCTCTTACGACCAGCTGAAGACCAATACTAACCCGAATCTTCACGGGTGATAGAAATACGTAATGATGTTTTATATGTAATGGTGTTTTGTTGAGTTGTTTTATCTAACGTTTATGTTACATCTGTCAACATGCACATGTAAAGCCCCAGAACCCCACTTACCCTGAGACTGTTTTATTCCCTGTTTTAGTTCAGTATTAATGACTTGATCATCTCCCATTAATGTGAATTAGCAGGGCAATCAACACAGTGCTTTGGGAAAACTCGAGTAATTAACGAGGCAGGTGATATGCAGTCAATGGGGAAATTAACGCTGTCTATTTGCACTTGAGCTGTCGTTAAGCTAGATGCACAAAACACATCTCATGCCAGTAGCTTAATGCTCTGCAGACTCTACCTGCCAGAGGCTGTTACTCTTTAATGATCCAGGTTTTATTGAAAAGGTATGTAAACAATTTATGCCCTCTATTTAAATATGAAGTGTTCATTTCAGAAAGCCATTGCATGAGATGATATTGATAATGACATGGAATTGTCATCACATGTGAAATAGAATCCACTTTGAAGGTTCTTGACAAGTGGGTGTTGTGTGATCAAGATTTGATTAATAGTTCAGTGGAGGTAACAATAGACTGACACAAAGTAGCGAATGGTGCATGGCCAGATGAAGCTTGATGATGAAGGGTGGTGGTGGGTGGGTGATAGTGGGTTTCAAGGTTAGAGGATGAAGCATGGGTGATCAAGGGTGGAAGATGATGAAGGGTTGGGGATGAAGGGTGGGGGATGAAGGGTGGTGTGATTAGAGTGCAAAATAGCCACTGGCCTGCCAGCCCGTGGCTAGTAAAAATCCAGTTGGGCCAGTAAATCTCCACAGTCACTGGCCTGACTGGCTATAGAATTTTCATGGAATCATTTTTTAGATATATCACTCTCACCGACTTGTTATAAAAGATTTTTAAATCATGCAAGATTATGGCTTGATACAAATGATGATATTTTACCTTTTTGTAATCATTTGCTTAGTTTCTACATTTAAATTTCAGGCTAGTGAATTATTTTGTGGGCTAGTAAGCAAAATTTGGAAACTATTGCACACACTAGGGGTAATGATAAAAGGCTGGGGTGATTAAGGGTAGGTGATGATGTAGGGATGAGGAGAGGGATGGATGATGAAGTCAAGGATGATGAAGTCAAGGATGATGTAGGGTGGAAGATGAAGGGTTTGATGTAGGGATGATTCAGGGTATATTCATGATCTGGGAAGGGACGGACGGGTGATTCTTCGAAGTACAGTATGTGCCAAAAGCCTTGTTTGGATGACTTCTGTCATCATCTTCATCACATCTTACTCTTCACAGTTGGGCAGAGACAAAGTTGAGAGAGACATTTGCTATAGTTACACACCAGATTAATGGCAACAGTGGAGGCTGGGAATAAAAGTAGAAAGAAGAGTTTTCATCATGATATCAAATATTCATGGACAAATTGCCCAGCACCATGACTGAAGTATAGATGCATTGAATCAAAACCAGTTTAGATAATCAAAAACGGAAGCCTAACCATTTTAGCATTAACACAGTTATTTTTAACGCAGAGAAAATTATCGTGTAATAAAATATTTGATCGACGTTATGCTGACGAGATCACTGTTGAAATTGTTTTTGCGCCACACAAGATTCAAAGGAAGCATGTTCTGGATGCTCTAGTCACAGTGATGCCGAATTACAGCAGAAAGCTTCTCTCACTCAAGCATTCATGAAGAAGCTACAACGAATCACAAAACATATTTCAGTGATGACAAAATCATGGTAATGGCAGCAACAATGAAATTCTCTCTAAGCGATACAGCTTTTATCCAACATGTCATACAATAGAATAACAGCCAGTGTACATGTAGATGTGTCGGGGAACATGCAGCCCTTCAGATATGACATTTGTGTATTGTGTGGGTATTGGGGGCCCCTCAAAGGTAGCAGACAGACAGACTCTCAAGGGTCAATAAACTCCTTTGTGCCCTGGTTACAACGGAGTGGCTGTAGTTGAATGGGTGCATGGACATGTTTGGACGTCTACAAATGGACATTTTTATCGAGGCTCTTAATAACACTTTTAAGAGGCTTTTAGTGATTTACGATATAGGAAAGAGGGTGTTACTGTTAGGGAGAGCAATGGAAGTGATTACCCCTTCGGGGCACGGAATGTCCCCTGTTCCATACTCTTAGGGATCTCTGTATTGAGCACTTTGGGTCACTGATGAATGAATAGTATCAGTAGTTGGCTCTCAAGGAATGTTGATCTTAATTTCATGCCTTGGGTTGCCTTGTTCAGCCTTTGTCAGACGTTGGGTCTGTGTTGTAGTAAGTCGTCTCATTCCCTTAGTCCCTCCCTCCCTTACTGTTTCAATGTACTGGTAGGCCTATATAGTAACAAAGAAAGACGCTCACTCCCAGAATGCACTTCAAAGCAGTGACGAGTCAGAATTAGTTTTGGTCCCTTTAATACTGTTCTTTACAGGGTCAGTGATTTAGAGACAGGCAAGAACTGTTCACATTCCCCTTTTATACACTTCAAAGCTGTTATGATTTTGATACTGACTGCGACCCTTTTACACACTTCAAAGCCATCAAGATTTCCAAACGGGAAGCTTGGCCCCAGTAATCAGTCACCATACGGCACACTTCAAAGCTTTTATAATTGCATCATCCTACCTACCTGCCCTGATGACGGCCCAGGTGTGAATTCATTGCATCTTCAAACAGCTCGGTCCTGCCCCCGACCAGGGCTAAACATCATTATACTGGCATCCCAGCTTCTTTGGTGATCAGCCATCATAGTTAATCCCCCAAGGTAAATAAACTGGGAACTGTTGTATGGTTTCTGTGTGATTCTAATGCGTGTTGCATGGCAAAGCACAGGGTGAAAAAACCAGTCTAATTGTGTTTTGTTTTTGCTGGTTTATGTTCTAGTTATTTGTGCCTCAATCTGATTATTTGTGTTTGATTGTGATGAGAGTGTGTGTCTGTTTGATTGGTGGTTGATTTTATAAGCTTTGAAAACTGTTCCAGCTTTGAAGTTGTTTTATTATGTTTCTGGGATCCTTGAAGGGAGGAACCATGCTTTCTGTATTCCTGTAATCACAGAACTTTACTTACCACTGATGGTTGAAGTGCCATAGTCTGCTGTTTTGGGGGACTGTGTATTGGTGGATGGGGTACCATAAACTGTTGGGTGTGGTACCATGAACAGTTAGTTGTGGTATTGTGAACTGTTGGTTGTAGTACCGTGAACTGTTGGTTGTGGTACCATGCACTGTTGGTTGTATCATGAACAGTTATTCATGATATCATGAACTTTTGGTTGTGGTATCGTGAACTGTTGGTTGTAGTATAATGGACTGTTGGTTGTGGTATAATGAACTGTTGGTTGGGGTACCATGACTTATTGGTTGTGGTATCATGAACTGTTGGTTGTGGTATGTTCAGTAAATTCAGTATACCCTGATGAAGTGATGTTGATGATATCACTCACTGGTTTTTCTTTACTCAAACAGGCAGCGGGGCGGTGGGGTAGCCTAGTGGTTCAAGCACTCATCCATCACATCAAAGACCTGGGTTCGATTCCCAACATAGGTACAATTTAAAGCCCCTTTCTAGTGTCCCCAGGTGTGATATTGATACAAGTGGCATAAAACCATACTCACTCATTCACACACTGTAACAGGCATCTGTAACTGAGCAGGAAGTAGGAGTCAACATCAAATAAAAGCTCGTGTTCCACATAATGGTAATGACTAGCATGACAGCGTCCCCTTGACTTCTACTATTAAGTACTGGAATTTCATGGAGTAAAACTTGAACTAGCTCAAGGCAAGAGTGTCAAGGTATCAGATATAACGTGGCAATAAGTAGAACAGAACGTGTTATGTCTGTAGTTCCTAGCGACATGAGTAACGGATAATTAGGATTTGTCAGGTAGCTTTCTTTAATATCTGCTAGAGGGTGGTTTAGATGTCAACCTAAGCGCTGTCTCGTTTGTCACAGACGTTGTAAGGTGACACCACATCAACACACCATGTGACTGTCTACTGCTATCAAATGGAAATATACACCAGTTGTCCCTTACTATGTGGAGGTAACAATTTATACCACACTCATGTTGACTGCCATCTGAGTGAAATGAACATGAAATATACACCAGTTGTCCCTTTCAATGTGAGGAGGTTACAGTGTATACCATGCTTGCCTTCTGTTATTGGGGGGAAATACACACCAGTTGTGCCTTTCACTGTTGGGGTATAAATGATTTATACAATGTGTTGCTCAAGTACTTGTAGTAATGGTAGTTTATTTGTTCTTGTTGTTGAGGAAGATTGTGATTGACTTATTGTGATTTGAGTGCATGATATGAGTGAAAGATGATTGGAAGAAGACATTAAGAAGAGGAATAGAAGAAGAATGGGTTATCTCTTGTATCTATCACCTCTCTCATTTCATCTTGTGAAACACTGTACTAATAGATGATGTTAACATTTTAATACCATTCAGCATTTATTTTGACTTTGTAATGTACAACCAGCAGGAATGTGTAGCAGGATCCCTTCAGTGTAATAACAGGCTATGTTTAATAATACCACTCACATGGAATTGCCATATATTCAGTATTAATGGCATAAAGTTGTTATCTGTCAATATGCATACCTTATATTCATCACTATGTGACATTTCAGTATATACAACACTAATCATATGTCCTCAGGCGTGTTGCATTTCGCGATGTACGTCGTCTATTGCAGTGACTCTCAGCATGTGATATAGTGAAATATAACCCAGCAATGTATAACACAGTTACAACCCAGAGTACATACATCCAAGGCAACAACACCTGCACCTGCCTGGTAAAGATTATGATATACATAACATTGTCTATAAGCATGTCAGTCACGACTTGATACAGCGATGTATATGACTTTGTCATAGGTCATCTTCATACATATTGCATGAGTCAGAGGCACAAGGTGCTTGCTCAGGTATATCAGTTGCATTAAGAGAGGAATAAGCACCAAATTACCTCCAAGTACCAGTGCCGTGTTTAAGTAGCCATTCTTAAATCATGTTAAACATCAATAAAACAATTCAGTCAGTGTAGCCAGCTTGCTGGGCTGCTTGTAACCTGCTTGTAGCCTGCATGGGACGTTAACATGTAGCTTACAAATTGTTGATAAGGAATAGAGACAGATTGGGCGCATATTTCATGCTCTGGCGATAAGATTAAAAAGATGACGTTTTGTCATGCTTTCTGAATGGCCTAACATGAATCTTGTGTGAAAATGTTTGAGGTTAAAAAAAAAGGTTTTATGGTTACGAGGTTAATTTGGTACATATCTTAGTCATGCTGTCTTGTGTTTGTTTTTCTCGTTTTGAATTCGTTATTTAAGTTTGAATGCTTAGTCAAGTGGCAGTTTGATTTCACGATTTGATGTATTTTCATAGAATTTGTTGATGTAATTTTAATGTGTTTTGGATACATTTGGAATTGATTTTTGCATTAGGGTTAAAAACTGAATTTCAAAGTGGGCTCATGTGAGCTGTTGATGGATTGATGAATTGCGCACCCAATCATTTCCTTCGTCAATCATGTGTGTTAATTACTATTTTACTTTATCAATCATGTGTGACAATTACTCATTTACAGAACCCAGAGTGCGGAAATTCATCTCGGCTTAAATCATCAATAGCATGTTGTAGTGGAAGCAGCATGGAGCATGTACATTTCAAGCTGTCAAATGCCCTAATATAGGTGCTATTTACGAGTTGATTACCACTCCTCTCTCTTGGAAGATTCTTACTTCTTTATCCCGCTAAATAGGTCAGTCTCCAGTTGGTTAGGAAGAGGACTAGGAAAATCAATTTAAGATAGTCTGGCTCGGTTAAAAATAGGGCCCTCATAATCGAAGGCTATTAGCTACCTGTCTGCCTAGGCAGATACCTTGAGAGCTGAGAGTTTTGCCAAGGATGTCACCGTTAAATAGTTTATTTTCTCATTTTAGAACCATTATCGAATCAATTAGTCGATTGTCATTTGAGGTTGAGAACAAAGGAGGAATTTTCAGATGAATTGAGAATGTGAGGCTGGTTTGATCAGCGATCGCGGCGAGCAGAAAGGGAGATTGGACGACGGGAAAGATGGTTGGAAGCCGATGGAGGCGTCACGGCTACAAGTAACGGAAATGGACTTACTATTTGTCATTACCTGCTGAGGCTTTGGTGGTCTGATGAAGTAATGGAATTTTTTTCATTTTGATAATGTTCGCTGTGTTGGAAGATGTTATCTAGTCAGTGATAACGCAGCATCAGGATGCTTGTTAGATGTGGAACACTTAACTTAATTGCGAATTGGTTTGTGTTTTTTCGTTTGGGTCCTAATGATGTTGATGTTTAAGTTTCGTCTTTTTGTTGTTAGTTTAAAGAATTAACGTGTTCTAAGCTCGTAAAAGAGACTTCAAAATGAAAGTTATAGGTTTATTATAAGTTATTATTTGTTATAGTTATAGCGTTGGGATGATGATGATGATGATGATGATGATGATGATGACTTTGAGGATGAGGATGACATAAATTATGCCAGTGATGATACAGACAATGGTATTGATATATTTACGAAAGGTCATCATTGTAATTCATGATGGGGTTGGTTGGCCAAGTGGTTGTGTGTTAGCTTGTCAAGTAGACTAACAACTAGTCTCTGAAATGAACATATTTTACTGAAAAAAGTTCATAGTAAAAAAAATAAAATATAATGAAAAGGAGCCCTGAGACTTTCTTCATTTTCGAGGAAATCTAGACTTGCCACATTCTCTAGACTTGTGTGGGCTTTCTTGGATATATTTGCTTCAGGGTCTGTACGAGAGACTACTTGTCAAGAAGAGCAAGGTTTAAATCTCAATCTTGATCCAATCTACTACCAGCTTTCAAAGATATTGCTGAAATCCTTCATTAGAAACTGTCCAGTTATCAACCTACCTTTTCTCAAAACCAATCTCAACATAAAGAAACGTGGAATTTAAAGAATATTGTGCAGATTTACTTTTATGACCTTAGAAATGTTACGTTATGTCTTCACAAATAAGAAAAATAAATATACCAATCAAGTTCGTTTATTGATATTAATCATCTCCCCGAAGACTTGCTGATTACAAATGGGGTGTTGATTTCTCATCAATATCATCATTGATGTTCTAAAGGAATGGACATGGGTTGTTCATTGATCAGGCAAAAGATGTGACGAGCTGGCGATAGACGAATTGATTATCTTGATGAAAGATTGATTAATTGCTTGTAAGGCCTGACAAAGTGATGGCCTGATCTGCATAACATGTTACAGCTAGACTCATTACTTGTGGCATGTGTTGGCGGAAAAAACTGGATTGATATTAACATGCTTGTGACATGTATTGAGAAGCATCTGGTGAAGTGCATTACATTAATGAGTCGCATGTTCATTTCATATTAGTGCACATGGCATAAGTTTGTTGCAAGGTAAAATGTCTGTCATGTATTTTTAATACTATTCCGTGTTATTCCTTCCATGATAAATGTTGATGATTTTATCTTATCACTAGCCTAGGGAAACGCCAATTGTAAAATAATTATTTGAGATTCTTTGAAATCATGTTTGTAATTGTTTTCTTCTGCTTTGAGGTTTTTGAAATTGTTTTAATTAAAAAATGTAAGAAATTGTTGATTTTATGCATAGTTTTGATAAAAAGTCAATTTCTAATGACTGTTTTACAAAAGAACGAAGACTTTATTCTTTATAAGTGATATATTAAATTACTCTTCAGAAGTTGCACTAAAACACTTGAGGTGAATGCAATAAAATGCATGAAGAAAGTTTGTGTTGCATACATAATAACATCTATCATCTTCCCTCGTGCATCAGCATTCATATATTCACAAAACCAAATCTGTCTGTTGTGGCCAAATGATTTCAGTATTCATTCCAACCTGACGTCTTAGGGACCACCGCCTGGCGTCAGTTTCACACAAAAATTGGCTTATTGCGGAATCAATGACTCCGTAGATGTAGGGTGTTGGTTGAGGGATTGACAGGATCCTAGGTTACCTGTCGTTATCCCATAGAGGAATGGTGCTCTGCACCAGGTGACCCCCTTGCTTGTTCGTCCAGGTGTTAAATATTCATCTTCGCAAATTAACATTTGTGGTTTATTTCAGAATACATCATGTTTTGAAAGGTGTCTTGCTTTGTCTGGCACTTCAACGCGAAGCCGAGACTCTTATTGTTCTTATTCACCATTGTTAGACATGGTTTTAATACGTACATATTGCTTAGAGTGCATCGAGTATGGCTGTAGAGAGTGAGTGAGTGAGTAAATGCTGTTTCAAGTCACGTAGCAATTTTGCAGCCATTTGTGACTTGCTGTAGAGTGAGTGTGAGTGAGTTTAGTTTTACGCTGCACTCAGCAATATTCCAGCTATATGGTGGCGGTCTGTAAATAATCAAGTCTGGACCAGACAATCCAGTGATCATCAGCATGAGCATCGATCTGTGCAATTGGGAACCGATGACATGTGTCAACCAAGTCAGCGAGTCTGACCACCTTATCCTGTTAGTCACCTCTTACGACAAGCATGTGTTACTGAAGATCAATATTCTAACCCGGTCCTTCACGGGTCTGTAGAGAGGTGGGTTTGTGTTTTAAAGTTATTTACTTACGGTAACAAAATGATTTCAGTTATTAATCAATGAATATTATTCCTTATGGATTTTGGTGTTCTACTTGTGAAAAGTGTGTAATTAAGGATTTGGTTTTGCTATTGACTAAAGATTTTGATGATTTTGATGTTTATAAGAATTCTCCAGTATCCTAATAATTTGAAAAAGGATATTATTGAGGCATGTTGGTGATAGTTATACTTACAGATAATGAAGTAATCAGATATCCTGAGCTTTTGTTAAATGTTGTATAATGTTCAACATGATGAATTATTCAAATGTGCTGCTACAGTCTGAAGCATATGTATTATTCGTAAACAAGCAGTTTGTGTTTGAACTGCTCGTCCATATAAAGCCAACATATCCCAGGCTGATCACCATGTACATCTACAGGTACGCTAAGCTAATGACACGTATCTGACAAGCGACCTGAAACATGCTAGGTACACAGACCTTGACGCAGTGTACGACACCTATTCATTTGCTATGCCTGTAATGAATGCCTGTAAGTTTTACAAAACATCCATATTGAGATAAGCACTGAGTGTGACACGTGCCAGAACCATACCAGAGCTACAACCATCCTGCCAGAACGTTCTACATGGTACGTTTACCTAGCGCATGTGTTCGCCTATTGGTTTGACAGAACATTAATCACCCCGTGTGTGATACACAGCATAGCTGAATCACATGGAATCCGTGTGATTGGTTCACGGAATGTATTATGGAATGTTTTTCTACCCTACTAATTTACTGGAATATTATCATATCATTTCTCACCGTCGGTGGATAGCATCTTAATTGGCAGATATAGACACAGATGTCTGTCTTCCTGGATGTTGTATGCAAAATAAACATTAACCAAGGGTCATTTGTGCCTTAAATTAGGAATGTATTAGTATGATTGTTAGCCCAGTTGTATTGCAGTGGATAGTCTTCCATTAATTCCAGGTTTGTTTCTGGAACAATTCCTGAACCAACTTCCTGCTGTTGGGGGCAGCATGGTAGCCTAGTGATTAAAGCGTTCGCTCGTCACGATGAAGACCTGGGTTCGATTCCCCACATGGGCACAATGTGTGAAGCCCATTTCTGGTGTCCCCCGCCGTGATATTGCTGGAATATTGCTAACAGCAGCGTAAAACAATACTCACTCACTCACTCCTGCTGGGGTTTTGAGATTCTAAAAAATTCCCTTACTTCATTCTGTAGTAAACTTATGAGTATGTTGGCATCGTAAAACAGGGTTGTGGAGGTTATAAACTGATTCGTTACCGAATTTTGAGATATTTTCCCCTGAGCTAATTCGCTTCATTTCCCTCATTTATCTTGGCTTCCAATGCGTTCATGCTTACATGTAAATTACGAAAAGATTCCATGATGGGTTGCGCTGTATTTGAAACTGATGCCGTAATTCACAGATGGAAATGGAAAGATCCTGACAAATGAATACTGTTCCAGGCTCATTGATCGGGCGGGAGGTAGCTATTTCACGGTACCCTTTCCACATGCTACAATATCCCTACAATATGCAAACAAAATCGGATTTCCCGATTGATTCCGTGCGCAAGTTGGCCGGCCACAGCCACTGTGGCAGTATGCGTCAGGTTGTTGAAAGAGGTTTATTTTATCAGGTCCAATCTCTCGCCTATTAGTTGTATTGCTTTGTTGAAAGGATCGTTGATTTCGATGTGGTGCATCCTCCCCAGTGTGTTGCCGTTCATTATCTTGCCTATTGACCTTAATGTCACATCACAGTGAAGACTGATGGGTAATTTGGGTGTCTTCCTGTCGTAATTCGCCTGCCTTGGGAGACAAACATGTACCTTTTGTCATATCAGCTGTTGTTTATGTATTACCTTGTCAACTCAAAAACATTGACTTAAGATGTAGATTTCGATATTTTTCAAACTCTAACTGGCAACACGAAAGATTAGTTGGTGAAAGAGTTAAGTGAAACGCTAACCAGTAAATGAAAATTGTATGAACTTTGAATCACTGTTAATGAACGTGAATCGATTAGGTCAATGATTCAAGAATGATTTATTTCAATTCAATTTGGAAAATGAAAGCAAAATACGAAGAATACCACTTAAAGGGAAGAAAATAATGGCTGTCTACTAAAGGCTGTTGTGTCTGCTTGCCCGAACTTGCCTGTTAGCTTCATCTTCAAAAGATGTTATTATATGGATGATTGTTATTGGTTGAGCTTACAAGACCAAACGGAACTTTGCTAGACTCGGGCAACAGACTCATGGAGAAAGTCACATTTGTGTATTGGGTGTCAATTCTGTTTTTACTAAATTTAATTATCAGGTGTCCTTTCTGTCTTGATCAAAATGTGACGATATATCAGGAATTAATATTTGGAACATTTTTAATTCGGGGCAGGGCGGGGCAGGATATCACAATATTGGTTTGGATATTTTTGTTTGTCAACAGCCTCAGCACCATTCTGTCTATACAACAATGGTTTGCAGTAATCAAATCTGGACAAGACAATCTAGTGATTGACATACAGCCAGACCAATTTTATTTCTTGTTTTTCCTTTTTTTCTGTTTTTTTTTTCTTATTCTTGAAAAAATACAACTGGTGGATCTGGAAAACAAGAAATAAAAACTGGTCTGGCCTGAGCATCAAATTGTATAATTGGTATACGATGACAGCAATCTCGCCCCCCTGGATCTTGTCAAGGCCTCTTACTACAAGCATGGGTTGCTGAAGACTTATTGGTTTATTTTTTACTTTATAGGGTGGTGTTTTTTAGATCAAACTCTTTGAACAGATTGTCTAAAACTGTCTTCCTCATGAGCTTTAACACTGAAGCATATTAATATACGGCTTTGTACAAAGCACACCCTAGGTCTGAATTTCAATGTGTCTTCATTAACGCGAGTTACTCTCACATCAGCCCTGTAATCTTGGCTCACGAAGTGACTATCTGAAGAAAAGAGTTGTATATGGTGTTGATATAGATGTGATAGCAGCTTCAAAGGAATACAAAAAACCCAGAATCAATCAACTGGTTTATTTCTGTCGAACAAAAATGTTACTTTCACTCCAGCACAGTACGTTGGCAGTACAAGATGAAATATTCACTCACACAAGTATCAATATTACCTTTACAAATATAATCAATAGTAGGATTAATTTTTCATGTTGAATATATTCCTTTCATCCTTGTGCTTCATCAACTATGTAAATATTATCAATTTGATGTTTTCACACCAATGTAAATGTTTTTATATGTTTAAAAGATTTGGTTACGTTTTAAACAGAGAATTATTTGAGTTCAAATTTGAACCATATGCTGGTGGTTTAAATTCATGGAGTAATGGACTTTAGAGAAAAATTCTCGGAATTTAGGTTTGAGTTCACAAAGTTTGAAATTTTGAGAGTCATGTCGTGGGTAAGTTGTGTCCGACCCATGCAGAGCCAGCTATGGTTGGGATTATGTACTTCAAGGCATATCCCTGTGCTTTGATCTCAAGTCGACACGTAGCCGGGGGTTATAAGCACATTATTAAAATGTTTGTAGGTTTAATCTACACCGGGTGTGATGGCAATATGCATGGAAACACTCTGTGCTACTCAAGGCATAGTTAATTGTTTCCTGGCTAAAGCGGAAGAGCTTTTGAGATGGACCCTACTTTCTAGCAAGGTGTCGAATTATAAACTGCCACAACCTCAGTCTGTCTCAAAATTACTCCCCTTGAGCTGGAGAAAATGTCAAGCGGAGGCCATTGATTTTGATCTTTGCAAACAGCTTCGATGTTTGGCCATCAATCAACCATCAGCTGTCTTGTGTGTCGACAACAGCCACAAACAAAATGTCAATTTCGAAATCTACAATAGTTTAAAAATAATGTTGATTTGTTACGCTGTAAATAGTCAGTGTGTCAGCTTGCTTGGTTGACTATATTAGCTGTGATATAGATTGTGTTTGGACAATTGAGACTAATGTTGTTATTGAGAATTTTATTTTCATGGAAGGAATTGAGTGGAATTGATCTTTTTTCACTGCATGTTCATTTTGATATGGATTACTGTAAACCTTTCTGTGTGGCTGTTGTGTCCAACATTTTTAATGGTAAATATTTTCATGAGCTTTTAATCAAGTTAAAATAATTTGATTTTCTATTTTAAATGCTTATTTGATGCAGTGATGGTTGGATTGGGCCCTAATACGAATATAAGAAATACTTGAGCTGTAGATTGTAGATGACATATATTTGATAAAAAAGAGTTTGAAGAGATAAGTGACGACATGCATTGATGTAATAGGTCTGACTCTGCTAACATACAACCTGACCATCCCGCAGTTTTGATAAGTGTGAAACGACAAGGAAATTTAGCTGATGGATCTCATGACATGACAAAATCATTTTTATTGGTCCGAAAATTCCCACGTCGTCATTATTGCATTTTCTCCCCAAATTCTGGTAATAGGAATTTGGTCCTGATGATAATGGTCGATTTGTTAAAAGAGAACAACAGCTTTGAAGGTATTGGAAATCAAATGGCATCATTTGGAACGTCCCACGGTGCTGGTTTAATGTGGAAGTCGATAACATAAAACATAAAACTGAATATCACGTCTTTCTGTAATTGACATTCGGAGGAACATATGACACTCGGTATTGGCGTAGAATACGAGGAATACATTGTTTAGTGCGATGGACTTATTATCATGTTTCCAAACTCACGGCTCTGACTGTTTTAAGACCAGGCAGTAATATGATTGGGGAATGGTTTTCTGGACTCTGTTGTCAGTGAAGTCAAGATGCGATCGTATGCCTGTGGATGCTGATGGATGTCAGACATGTCGGTATTTGTAGTACTGCCAGTGTGGAGGTCGGCTATGCCCAGGGGACACACAAGCTAATAGGGGACATATTGAGATGAAGGAACCCTGCTTCAGTGTCAGATATTTGGACTAGTTTTTTTCTTCACTTTTTAAAGGTTAAGTGTACGAGCTGGAGCGCATATTGAATTCTTGCCTGCATCAGAAATTGATACCTGTGACTGAAATTGATACCCGTATTTCTTCCAGTATTTGTATTAGTTTGTACAGGGTTCGCCCTTATACTGAAAGCCTGTGTGTCTGAAGTGCGTGTTGAGATAAACAATTAAATTTGCTGATCCGTTTACAGAATTCAAATTTCATTTACATATTGTCATCTTGTTTGTCATTATTGGTAGGTTTTGTAATATTTTGTCAATTTTGTCTTTGAGAACTGTGGTGTAGGTAGACAGTAATCAGACAAGACTCCAGTGACACCTGTCACATGATTTAATCAGAAGTATGGAGATCTGGTAGTTTTATGAGATGCATGTCTCTTCTTGATTGATTGGGTAATGGGAATATGTCTACCTTCAACATGGAGCTTGTTGTGAACTGGGGGAATGGATGGCCTTTTGTTGAAGAGAAGTTGTTGTGTTTGGGTTGAAAGTAGACATTGTCCCTGAAATTAAGTATTTTAAATAGAAACTAGCAACTACATTCTAATTGACAAACGATCTCAGGAGATGTGAGTTTCAGTTTCTAGAACCTCTGAAAACAATTAAGACTTTGTTTGGGGTTGTAGCTGTATAGTAAGGGCTTGGGGTGGGTGAAATATATTGTTTGAGGGAATAGGATGGGCAGGATGAGGTTCTGGATGAGGATCAGGGTGAGGTTCAGGATGAGGTTCAGGGTCTGGATCAGGATGAGGTTCAGGGTGAGGTTCAAGGTGAGGTTCTGGATGAGGGATCAGGATGAGGTTCAGGGTCTGGATCAGGATGAGGATCACAGTATGAGGTTCTGGATGAGGTTCAGTATGAGGTTCAAGGTGAGGTTCTGGATGAGGTTCAAGGCGAGGTTCAGGATGAGGTTCAGGGTGAGGATTAGGATGAGGATCAGTATGAGCTTCTGGATGAGGATCAGTATGAGCTTCTGGACGAGGATGAGATTCAGGATTAGGGGGGGTTGTCCTGTTGGATGGATGTGTATTACCACGTTGATGAAATGGAAACATCACCTGCCCAGCATACATGGAACATCAGCCAGTTGCCAGCCCATCTGCCTGCCATGTTGTCCATCTGTGTCACACCAGAAGCCAGAACTGTTTGCTCATGAAAATCCATTTCATATTTCTCAGTTTCTGATTTATTGGTCTTTTGAAATTTATCATCATAAGTTGTCTGCATAAAGTGTCTTCATTCAAGTTGGAAACATTATGTACTTGATCAAGTGAGTATGGTTCACATGCCGCTTTTAGCAAACATTCCTGCAATATCAAAAGTGGGCTTCAAACAACCCATATTGGGAATTAAACGTGGCTTTTGGGCATAATGAGTGAATGCTCCAACCACTAGGCTACCCTATCGCAACTTCCAATGTAGTTTTCCTGTCATCGTGACCTTTTGTAGCAAACCCTTATTTTGATGAGCTAATTGGGATGATGGCACACAGCTTTTAACGCAAAACAAGAGTGTCTGTCATTTGTAATAAATTCTCAGTTCTTTAACTTCATGGATAAGAGGAAAGATATGTCTGAAGCACAAGTTTCAGTTACGTCTATTTCCAGTATTTTTAGCGCATACCTGGCAAGGTATTACTTATGTTTTTAGTCTTGGTAAAAGTGACAGTTTAAGCATGAAATAAACGAGCCCCCCAACAAGAAAGAGATCATTGCTTGATAATTCCCAGAATTATCTCTCCTGTCAGGCTGTTTGAGACCCAGCAATGGCTAATGTTATTCCGAAACAGTAATAAGACTAAAGAGACTGGAAAATTACATGTGCATCGGAGTGATACGCCTTGGGTTCCAACCCGACAGATTTCAATGAATTATCATCCAAACTCTGACTTGGCTATGGTTGTAAGACATTATTCCTGGGAGGTATGCATGTTTAGTTGATGTCTCACTTGTTCAAATAAGCTAAAAGATCGTTTACGAAAGCTTGCCAGAAGACATACAAGTGCTTGAGATAATATTATTGTGTTTTTCTTATAAGAAGTTGTCAGGAAAACATTGTCTGAAAAGGTAGGAGAATATATCAGCCAAGAAAGAGTTGTTAACAAAACAGTTAAAAAATCAAGTTGTTTGGAAAACAGTATGAAAAAGGCAGTAATAAAATGGAAGTTAGGGATTCTTTTCAAGATGTATACAGTTCGTACAAGGTGTTGTTTTGGGGAAAGATGAACAAAGAAGACAGTGTTCAAAAAGTAATTGCAAGGATATATTATCCAAGAGGTTGTTGTTTGGAAAACAGCATGATTTTCTTCTTCTTTTTTTAAAATAGGGAAACATGCAGTCACCATAACCATCCAGCACTGAAATTGCTGTGTAAAATGAATTCCACATTACAAGAACATCATGATCCCCCATGAAGACAAATCACAATTTGTAGCACAAAACTAACAACAGACTTTGCCATCCTCCTGCTGTGTAAAACCGAAATGCTTGTAGAGCGCCAACCCTCAGGTCAATATCACACAACAGCACCAAACCCAGCCTGCAGCTCCATATATCAAAGCAGAGGCTGAACAAATTCCCTTCTCCTTTGGAAGTCCAATCTCTCCACATGTCTTCAGGAACTAAGACCTGTTTGGCTGTTCCTGATGTTTATTTTCGCCCAGAAACCGGTAGGATAGTGTTGTAATTCAGAGGCCGCCAGCTATGCACTCTCATGGCCAGGCTGCGTACTGGTGTGGAGATGGCATGGCAGACGCTGTACACTGTAAACACAAGCCCCTCGATTCCCCAACACCAACAACCTGGCCGTAATCGCTGGAACATTATTGAATTAAATAATAACACTTCCCATGGCTGGTTACAAGGATGTTTCTAACAGATTTTGCCATTATCCTAAGTAGTGTTGATTACTGTGTTCAGCTCCCTGAGGAGAGTTAACCAAGAATTACTTTGCCATTGGAAGAACATTATCAAATGTTTAATTGTATATCTATACATCTGCAATTGACCCTTAGTAGAACTACTGGGGCGGTGGGGTAGCCTAGTGGTTAAAGCGTTGGCTCGTCACGCCGAAGACCCGGGTTCGAATCCCCACGTGGGTACAATGTGTGAAGCCCATTTCTGGTGTCCCCCGCCGTGATGTTGCTGGAATATTGCTAAAAGCGGCGTAAAACCAAACTCAGTCAGTCAGTAGTAGAACTACTCTACTGACCACGTGGCCAGATGATGGAAAGTGTGTTACTTCAAGTTGTCGTTCCATACAATACATAAAGCATATAAACATGCTTTCAATAATTTCACAGATATCATGGTGCAAGACACTAAAATAATGATAGTTCATTTGCACTGGTTGATCATAAGATATGTCTTGTGTAAGACCATGGTGGCTGAGTGGGTTAGATGGCTGACTTTGTATGCTGACAATTAGGAGCCAGAGGGTTGTAATCCAGGATGGAACTCAACCTAACGAAAGTACTAGAATCTGAATCTGTACTTCACTGAGAAAATGTAATCCCAAATATAACATATGCTCCAGTTGACCACTTTCTAAATGACATTGTTTGTTGATGTCTTAGATCAGTCTACTTTATTCCTGCTGGTCTTTGAAAACCTTTTATCCCAAGGGGATTCCAGGTTAGAATTGGTCCTGAACCTCTGCTGGCCTTGGAGGCAACCGTATGGTTTGTGTGATCAGATTTGGTGACTCAGTGTGGATTGTTGTTTCTGGATTGTCTGGTCCAAACATTTATAGACTAGTATCATACAGGTCTTAGTAATGCATTAAACAACAAATTAATAAGCTCATCTGAGTGAGTATGTGTTCAATTGTGGTTAGACCTACTGTCTGTTCTACCTTCCTCTCCCAAGACCAGGAGAGATTTATGATTCCTTCAAAGAAGACTGCTTGTGTTAAAAATTTCCCATCATGAGTCAAAAAGTATTTATGACAGTTCAGCGTGTATGTTATCATTAAAATGGATGAGCAGTGTGAAAAAAATCTGGCATTTCCATGTGGAAGGTTTGTTTTACAGCACACATATAACCCTGCAGCATGTGTACGTAATCTAGCAAAATAACATCCAACACTAACTTGGTTCTTTTTATCTAAGTACATGGTATCAACACAAACATAAATACTCGTCTACAGTGGAATGAGATAACGACCAACAAGCTGAGATAGATGAAAACTGCATTAGTACTCTATCATCGTAAACGCAACAATAAATGACTAATAGCCCAGAGTAAGAAAGGAGGCTGTGCAAACAGCGTGTTAAACATTCTGACAGACAAGATTATGTGAGAACCATCAGCCTGCAGTCAGAATACGTTGGTTGCAGCAATCATAACTCCTTACAATGACAATAAAAATATAATCAAACCATTGAAGTCAGTAGGTAAACAAAGCAATGTGATAGAATGGGCTGGCTGACAAAGCCTCCCACAACCACCCAGGGTCGGACCTGCTCAAGTGTACTGAGGGTTTGTGTTACAAATTATGAGGCTTGCAATGTGTCTCGAATTATATCCAGCCTGTATTGTACAAAAACTGTATGGTATAGAGTGAAAGGAGTTTAATGCAGACATGTAGACATGCAGTCAGCTGAATCTTTTCACGATGGGACGAGATCTCAAATGAGTGAAGGACTTAGCATAGCTCCTTGAACTAGTCCTGAGTTTGTTGTGGTGTTCTGTAAGTTAGTTTTGTTTGTTTGTTTATTCACTTCTTTGTTGATGCCCCGCACAGCAGTAGTCCCGCTATATGGCAGCTGTCTGTAAATAATAGAGTTTGGACTAGACAATCAAGTGATCAACAGCATGAGCATCAATCTACGCAAATGGGACACAATGACATGTGTAAAACAAGTCAGCAAGCCTGACACCCCGATCCTGTTGGTCACCTCTTTCGCATGGGTTGATGAAGGCCAATTGTAAAGACAACTTCATCTTTTAGACCGTCTGATAATGGTTACCTCAAATTTGGGCTATCTGATAATAGTTACCAGGTTTGGGGCTGTGTGTTAAGGGTGCCATAGTTTGTGATACATCATGGTATTGTGTGCGGTTGTTTGGTCGTAGTTTTCTCTGTGATGAATGACAGCATGATGACTTTAACCTAAGGAATTGTGCCACCAAAAAAGCACAAGTTTTTGTTCCACCAGCGTTGTGGTTGATGTTATGCTGCTGCTCTTTGTACATGTGTTTTTGTGGCTGCTGCTGCTTCTACTGCTGCGAGATGCCACAGACATGTCTGCCTTCATCAGTCTCCTCTTGTATACAGTAATTCTAAACTCAACTGGAATGTTTGTTTTTGCAAGGCTGCAATCTTAATGCTGACATCGATTGTGGTAAGTACAGCACAGGGAGAAATACCACTCCATCAAAGTTTAAGGATGTTAAAAGTAGGAATACATGCCGAAAGGTGCATGGGGATGGAAGCGTATCTTGTGGAGAATGTAGATGAGGATGCAGTGCTGATTGGGGTGGTTTGAGGTGCTGGGGAAAATAGGATAAATGTAAGGTTATTTTCTTATTAGTATATGGCTATGCAGTGTTCAAGCAACTGTACTGATGGTTAAGGGTACTGGTAGTACCATATGTGCTGGTGGTGATGTAGCCTTGCTCCAAGGTTGTACTAAATGCTAAGCCCATGGATGTATAGTAACTATCCTTTAAAGAGGCAAATCTAGATAAATGGACCAAGGATGCCAGTCTGTTAGAGGTACTTTTTATTCATATTTGTTAGAATTATAATTTAAACTATTATTTATTAGCTTAGAGCCTTGTGCAAGTCTAGTTGGGATGTTGATGGTGATGATGAAGGTGCAATCGCTGCCAAAAAACTTCAGAGTTTACCAGCCTGAACTTGGCTATGAGAATAATTTGATGTACAATTTAGTGTTACCATATGGACTAATGTTAGCTGAGCTTACTGGACCAATCAGAATGTTAATACTGGACTTTGGCATCTGATGAGTGGTTTAAGAGGCAAACTGAAAATGTTGATGTTGATGGTGCTGCTGCTTCTGATGCTGTTGGGGGCGGTTCGGTTAGCCTAGTGGTTACAGCGTTCGCTCGTCATGCCAAAGGCATGGAGTCAATTCCCCACATGGGTACAATGTGTGAAGGCCATTTCTGGTGTCCCCTGCCATGATATTGCTAAAAGAGGCGTAAAACCATCCATGCTCACTCACTCTGATGCTGTTTTTGGACATCATCTCCGGACTTGATCATGATGAACAAATGCATGACCTTAAAGACAACCTCACTCTCAGTATTTGATATAGGTTTAAGTCATGGATTCGTAACCAAAAACAGGTTTAAATTCTTGCGTTTTTTTTTTTAGTAAAAACTATTCCACTTAAATTATAAAAAAATTCTTTTGGAATTAATTCTTTAACTCATTTTGAGGGAAAATCGACAGGACCCTAATATTGTTGTGAGACACAGTGAATTAAGAGTTTTTGCAGCTACGGACTGAAATTGGATGGTTATTGACAAAGTAGTTAAAAAAAGAGATGGGTGTTAGATTTAGGTCTCTCTTGTCATAAATGTCAATTAACAATGAGTTATTGATCTTTGAAGAGCTGTAATGACGTTAAGTTTGGATTAAATTAATTGTCGAGACCCCAAGGGATGTAGCAAATGTTTAGCCATCTGCTGTTTAGTATGCTACTGCAATAATGACCGAAACAATAAAACGTTTTGATTAGCTCAACAATAGAGTTAGCTGTTATGAAAAAGAACATAAAGATGTGCAAGGTTATTACACAGTGGGAAGCTGATGCTTGCTTGGTTACAAAGAAAGTGAATTTGGATTCCGTGGTTATAAAAGCAGTGATGGAACTAATTGATGAAATAATCAATATTTTTTAATATAAAAATATTTCGTGCTTAATTAAAGACATCGAATAACTTGGCTTTAAGGTATGGGATGTGTTTTTTTAAATGATGGTAAAATGAAGCACATAGTAACATGAAAATAGATTATTAAGTGAGTAAATAAATTAATTAATAAATTAATAGATAATAAGATAAATATATTAATGAATATATTCCTAAATATATTAATAAATAAATAACAACTGATGGATAAACAGATAACTGAACACTTAATTCAATAGCTTCAAGACATTTTTTCATTTGGAGATAAAGTTAAATCCATAACCAGACATTACTTTGTATACTTTATTGAAAATGTTTGGCATATCTTAAATAAGTAGGTTGACACAGGTTGCAAAAAAACATAGGAATAACCCAAAGGTGAAATTAGGATTTTGAAATTAGTACTTAAGAGTCGGGATGGAGCTTTGGACCAATCTTTTAGATCCATTTACCTTCCAACTGGTCATTCTCAAGTTGAAGTGAGGTAATAAATTGAACAGAATGAGACAGAGCAGAATGTCAGTTGTTTTCATAGGAGCTTGTAAACTTAAAACCAGATCCAGTTAAAGCATTGAATTGTCATGACATGCCCCACGCGCTTGTAAAACTCATAAAATGTTGAAACTCAACATGTGCTTTTGAAAAAAAATCTGTTTAAAAAAATCTATAAAAAAATCAAAGATCTACTGTTAGGTTCTATCCCTGTATAAGCTTAATAAAATCTCCAGGTTCAATAAAAAAAAATCCCCTTTAGATAAAAGCTGAATGTTTTATGAGAGTGCCCCTCAGGTCTGTATAAAAGGGTTCATCGCAGCTATGGCCCTGCAAAGACTCTACCTGCAATGTACATCTTGAGTTGTCAGGCGTCTGTCAGCTCAATGGCAGGAGGCTAGTGATGGCGGCTAGCTGGCGGGGAAGCTAGTCTGCTGTTACTAGTGACAGGGGAGCCAGAGCACAGTGTCTTGCAGCAGGAGGTTGGAGGCCACAAATCCATAATGGCTGACTCAGAAGGAGGAGCAGGTCTTTAATAGGACAAGTAACTCAACCAGGTGTCGGTTTTCCTGGCTGGCTGGACTTTCATGGCTGTGATAAAATATTTGATTTGTTTGTCCTTGTTTGACCATGCTTCTCAGTTCCTCAAGTGATTGTAGTTGTGGGGATATTGTGAGTCAAGATTGTTCTCCAGTTCTTGATCTGTTTTTGTCAATAGCCTGAGGGATACTGAGCCAGAATGGGTTTCCAGTTGCCCATGCCTGTGACAGTGGTATGTTGGTCCAGACTTTATTGGTTTCAGGCAGGAATATTGGTTAGTGTGATGTTTACATTCAGCAGATCACTCAATCAATCAATTATTCACCTCCCTATCCATCCACTCACTCACTCACTCACCCATCAACCAACCCACTCACTCACTCCACGCACGCCGCACGCACGCACACACTCACTCACTCACTCACCCACTGACTTTCACTCACTCACTCTTTTCCACCCACTGACTCTCACTCACTCATTCTTCTCCACTCACTGACTCTCACTCGCTCACTCGCTCACTTGCTCACTTGCTCACTCACTCACCCACTCACCCACTCACTGTCACTCACTCACCCACTCACTCACTTTTTACCTCCCACTCACTCACCTACCCATGTACCCACTCACCCACACACCCGAGAGGATAAGTGCTCATGATGTCAATCACTGGACTGATCCAGATCCTGTTACAGAATCACTGCTGGAATATTCCTGCATTAAGCAACAAACAAGCTCTGTCAAACAACATCCTCCAACAATCCTACATCATGTTTCTAAAAGACAGTACAGTAAAACTCAAAAGTTTTAAAAATCACTCCAATAATCTTGTATCATGATGAAAAAGTAGTTTCGTGAAAGGTTCAATTTGTTTTGTTTAAGTGTTTCATGTATATTTGATGGGAGACTTCTTTGATTTTGCTGTAGGTGACACAAAAGTTATTACAGAAGTCAAAATGTGAAATTAAATTGTCTTGAAGCCTGAATCTGTGAAAGTAGGTCCAGCTGCCTCTTGTCATCAGTTTATAGAAGAAGAAATCATTGGACTTGAAAGTCTAAGAGGTTTCTGCTGGGAAGTAAGCACTGTTCGTCTTTAGGGACTCGCTGTGGTCTCGCGCTCCGTATATCTCCATGAAAAATTGCCAATAAAACTTTTCAAGAGCAGGAAATTGCTAGTGCGTATTTGATCAATATATTTCGTTGGAAAGTTTGAGCTTCGCACTTGTCCATTTTGTTTTTGAAAATTGAGCTGGAAATTGAACATTTTTATTATTCAAGATAACAACTTGGAGACTTGTCTATTTGATGTTAAAGTCGTTTAATAATCTTACTGCTGTTTTAATGGTGTAATGTTTGTTTATCTCAATTTTCGGTGAAACAAGCTATCAACTGTCTTCTGCGAAGGAAAGGTGTGAATCCTCCTGAGGTGCCAAGCCAGTTCCGGAGGTTTACAAGTGGCCAGTTCCTAAATTTTGCAAGCTAAGCATAGCTCATTTTGTATTGGATCCTCATGTAATAGTTGTATCTTTTTAATGCTCCCAAACTAGTGTCAGATATTAAACTATGATATACTAGTTGTCAGACTGTCCGTTGTTGACAGATTGCTTTTTAGTTTACTTCTTGTTAATGCATTACTTATTCCAGACACAATATGGCTTAAGTTACCTTATGTTTGGATAAAGATAACAAGATTCGAATGATCTATTCTGTCTGCTAGATTGTTAGTGGTATCAGGTGAATGTTTATGGTGGTGTGCGGTCCTACACAAAGAGCAGAGGTTACAAATCAGTTGAAGTTAAGCGATGCTTTTGGTGGAGAGTTCTTGAATGGATGACCATATTTAGCAGCTTGACTCTCGAGAGTTTCTAGGACTTCAGTCCTGCCCCACAATGGAGTACAAGTAACACATGTGGTCTCACCTTAGGCTAGTAACTAAGGTCAATATTGGCTCTGATCACCCAGCAGTCAATGGGTACCTGGTGGGATGAAAGGGTGTAATGACTGTTAACTTTTAGCACCTCACGTGGTGCTTTGAGCATACGTCTTGTATGTGGAAGCTAACTCAATATAAGTATTCACATTATTATCATAATAATTAATAAGCCAGCTGATATTTTGAACACTTCCCAGAACATTCTGGGTCATCTGTTGGCCTGTTGGTTACAGCATTCTTAATGTTAAATCACACTCATTCACTAACATGCTGCAAGTGTAGCATGAATTTGATACCAACACATTAACCAAAGTTCCCATCAAGTCAATAGTTGTTATGACCTCACATAGTGAAAGGACTGGGGATTACAGCAGATGAAAAGGTAGCTTAATTAAAACAAAACAAACACGCAATTATGGCTATTTGTTGCAATGAGGAAAACGAGATCTGCCTGATAGGCCCAGCGTGTTCCAAATTGCTGCGATGTTGCCCAAGACGTTTGAGTGTTGGAGAAGTCGTTGTGACTGGATGTTGATGGAATTATGATGGCAGCGTCATTAGATTCACCAAGCGAAGAGGCAGGACAAGCAAACACAGAAGCAGATGTCTACAGTAACTAGTCCTCCATCATAATTCAATCCACGTGTTCTCCTTGCTGGAGATCCGATGCTCCCTTGAAGAGATGCTCCCTTGAAGACGAGCTGAAAGGCATAAGAAAACAGTCTGGATTTGTTGTTGGTTTGAGCATGTAAACATGTGTTGCCAGTGCAGCATGGGAGCTCTGAATTTGCTGTAATTCGCCTGGATGTTAACTTCTTGCGTTGATATTTTTACAGCGTGTATACAGCGTGTATGTTCGCTGATCTGTCTTGGTGTCTGTGTTGGGACATGCTGGCAGGTTTTTTTGAGTTGATGATGAAATTATGGTGAAAAAATTGATAGAGATCGTGGCATGTTGGCAGATTTGTACCGAAGTTGATTTGGATGTTGAATTTGAATGATAGTTACACAAAGTGTAAAAAAAACTATGTAGATTTAGCTTTGTTTTTGAGCTGAAACTACAAGTAGGCTGTTTTCTAGCACAGGGATATATGGAATAGTTTACTCATCTCCGACATGAGCAGGGAGGAGGCTAATTGTCCATTGATGTTGAGAGAGGAGGTTATGCTTGCATAGGAACATGGAGGACGCGACTCTGGTTAGAGGATATGAACAAGTCCGCTGTTTCACCCAGGAAGTAGGCAAACAACCATCTATCTTTGGAACACACTGTAAGCTGTTTATTCCCTCACACGTGAACACATAGTAGGCTATTCTCCCGAAAGTAATATAGTAGGCTAACAGGAACACAGTAGGCTATTCTCAAATGAACACAGAGACCATTCTCTAGCAGGGACATGGAGTAGGATGATCTCATAGAGGAACACTGTAGGCTGGATATTTTCTCAGGAACACAGAACAGGCAATTGTCCCTGAGGAACACAAAATATTCTGTTCTCACAAGGAATACAAGAGAAATCTTTTCTCAGAAGGGACTGGTTCTTATACACAAACAGGGGCGGTGGGGTAGCCTAGTGGTTAAAGTGTTTGCTCATCACACCCACTTCGATTCCCCACATGGATACAATGCGTGAGGCCCATTTCTGGTGTACCCCGGAGTGATATTGCTGGAATATTGCTAAAAGCGGCTTAAAACTCTACTTACTCACTCACTCAAACACAAACACAGAGTAGGCTATTTTCACACAGAAACACTGTGTTCAAGTCCCACACATAAATACAGTATCCTAGTCTCACACTAGTCTGTCTCACAGTCCCTGAACTGCATTGTCCCTTCTGTTAATCCCTTTCTGCAATACTAAAGTGAGTGAGTGAGTTTGAGTTTAGTTTTACGCCACACTCGGCAATATTCCAGCTATATGGCTATACTAAAGATCTAAATAAAGCAAGTCTGTATGTCTTCAGGTTCCGATTGCCCATCTCACTAGGGATATTCTTCAATTTAAAGGGAATTATTTGTACAGTGTTCTAGTTTTACACAGGGCCACAGAAAAGTGTGCACGAACACAGTAGGCTATCAGAGGAACACAGTAGGCTAACGGGATGTAGGCTACTTGCTTATGTGAACACATGAGTTGTCTCCTCTTGATGATGAATCATGTTGGGGAGAGAGGCCCTGCAAGATGAGAGGCCACTACTGATGGAAGACCAAGTATGAGAAGAGGACATGGATGGAGGAGGTGCTAAAGTAAGAGAGTGGCTGTGTCCTTGCTGCGGAGCTTCCAGCCGTGTTCTGGCTATTCTAAGATGAATGTCATTGCCGAACATTGCTTCCGATCATTGATCCGATATCCCAGCCAGCTCAATTTAAGGACAGATCTATCAGCACTGTGTAGCACTGACCAAAATATTCATGGTTTCTATTGCAATGTCTGTACTTAATCGCACAACTTGTATAGACTCAGCTCCCGACCGGAGAACGGGGCTCGATGATGGGAATCATGCCGGCGGTGGTTATGCCAGTCGGGCTTGTTCACTGCAATGATTGTGAGAGAGATCGGTGATTCCTGCAGCTTGCCTGTCTTCTGCTCCTAGATGCTCATTAGCGATATCGGATAGATCATCGGAGCTAAGTGCTTTTATATTACCATAAACTGTAAAATGTTTCATTGTTGATAAAATCAGAATTGGATTCGATCCATGTCTTTCAGTATTCTCAGCAAAGGCCGTTTTCAAGTTGAAATCTATTTCACAGCATCTTTGTACTCATTGAGGAATAATTGAGTCTTCTGTGGGTGCTGACGCTTCATGCTGTGTAATGGGCTCCTATGACCTGTGCAGATTCTTCATTGCCTATCACTGGCAGGAGGAACTTTCTGTCCTCCATTACTTCAGACTACCTCCACCACCTGGGAAGTGTCGTTGCATTTTGGTGTTTGTGAGTCATCGTTGGCAAGATACAGGGCCTAATGTAGATTCTGAGTTAGAATGGATCATGAGTATGGCATTCTGGTTGTACTGTTCAGTGAAGAGCATTGTGAAACTGGTCTCATCCTTGTATCATGGGGGCGGTGGGGTAGCCTAGTGGTTAAAGCGTTTGCTCGTCACACAAAAGACCTGGGTTCGATTCCCCACATAGGTACAATGTGTGAAGCCCATTTCTGGTGTCCCCACTGTGATATTGCTGGAATATTGCTAAAAGCCACGTAAAACTTATCTCAGCCACTCGCTCACTCCTTGTATCATGATGACGCTCATCACGCTGAAGACCTGAGTTCGATTCCCCGACATGAGTATGCGGTATCGATCACTGGGTTGTCTCTTTCAGACTTGATGATTATTTATAACCTACCAACATATAGCTGTAATATTGCTGAGAGTGGAGTAAAATAACAAACATTTAAACAAAGCCATTGACACAATTTGTTCGTCACTCTAACCAAACGGTATTCACAAATTGAACAGGGCAGAGTGGTAGCCAAATGGTTTAAGCGTCCAATCATCACGCTAAAGACCCGGGTTCCATTCCCGAAATGGATACAGTTAATGAAGCCCGTTTGTGGTGTCCCGCCTTGATATTGCTGACATATTGCTAAACTTTTATTGCGTAAAACTATACTCACTCACTAACAAATCCATGGAAGATTCTTCAACAAATGCATCTCCAGTACCAGACTGAGTGTAGGCTCTACCTAGCTGACTACAATCTACGTATCTCATCACACTGGATGTTCACATGGGAGCTATGTCCCAATATGCGCACCCTCCAATCAGCTGTCCTTTGAAGAGTTTGGTATGCACAGTGCATGATGCCAGGACCAGTGGCATGCATAATTCAGGTGTCAGGCATGACAGAGGTGTCTGACTGGCTCGCTCAACATACTGTCGTATGTGAATGCCTTGTTGATACCAGGAGCAGTTCCTGATCAATAGGGATGGACTGGCTTTGCTTTCAAATCAACTTGGTGCTTCTCAAATGATTGATTTAGGTGTTGGCTGTGCACTTACAGTAAGGAGATGACACTGTGAGTAGATCCTGGTTGTGTGGGTTGAATCAGTGTTGTGCTAACAAGATTGGTTGGGTGAGGGGCTTGGGGAAAGTTTGGGATGGCTGGGGGTGGGCACTAGGAACACGCCCTGGTCACTAGGAACATGATCTGGTCACTAGGAACACAGGCTGGTCACTAGGAACATGATCTGGTCACTAGGAACACAGGCTGGTCACTAGGAACATGATCTGGTCACTAGGAACACAAGCTGGTCACTAGGAACACGATCTGGTCACTAGGAACACAAGCTGGTCACTAGGAAACATGATCTGGTCACTAGGAACACCAGCTGGTCACTAGGAACACGATCTGGTCACTAGGAACATGATCTGGTCACTAGGAACACAAGCTGGTCACTAGGAACACGATCTGGTCACTAGGACCATGATCTGACAATCATCCTTAGCAGACTAACACTTAGTCTCTGAATATATATAAGTTTGATAATAACAAATAAACCCATTTAAATTGAAAAGGAGTCCCAGGGAGAACAGAGATTCAGAACCTGAGGAAATCTAACTTGCTTCATTTAGGGCTTCAGCAATGCAGGGATGGCAAGGCTGTAGTGAAAATAATGTGGTTCAGCGACTGTGAGACAGACAATCATAAAACATGGTGTGTTCACCACATTATCAGATAAAACATGGTATGTTCACCACATCATCAGATAAGACATGAAGTGCTCACCACATCATCGGAAAAGACATGAAGTGCTCACCACCATCATCAGATAAAACATGGTGTGCTCACCACATCATCGGATAAGACATGAAGTGCTCACCACCATCATCAGATAAAACATGGTGTGCTCACCACATCATCGGATAAGACATGAAGTGCTCACCACCATCATCAGATAAAACATGCTCACCACATCATGATAAGACATGAAGTGCTCACCACCATCATCAGATAAAACATGGTGTGCTCACAACATCATCGGATAAGACATGAAGTGCTCACCACCATCATCAGATAAGACATGAAGTGCTCACCACCATCATCGGATAAGACATGAAGTGCTCACCACCATCATCGGATAAGACATGAAGTGCTCATCACCATCATCAGATAAAACATGGTGTGCTCACCACCATCATCGGATAAGACATGAAGTGCTCACCACCATCATCAGATAGAACATGGTGTGCTCACCACATCATCGGATAAGACATGAAGTGCTCACCACGATAATCAGATAAGACATGAAGTTCTCACCACCATCATCGGATAAGACATGAGGTGCTCACCACATCATCGGATAAGACATGAAGTGCTCACCACCATCATCGGATAAAACATGGTGTGCTCACCACATCATCGGATAAGACATGAAGTGCTCACCACCATCATCAGATAAGACATGAAGTGCTCACCACCATCATCGGATAAGACATGAAGTGCTCACCACCATCATCAGATAAGACATGAAGTGCTCACCACATCATCGGATAAGACATGAAGTGCTCACCACCATCATCAGATAAGACATGAAGTGCTCACCACCATCATCGGATAAGACATGAAGTGCTCACCACCATCATCGGATAAGACATGAAGTGCTCACCACCATCATCGGATAAGACATGAAATGCTCACCACCATCATCGGATAAGGCATGAAGTGCTCACCACCATCATCGGATAAGACATGAAGTGCTCACCACCATCATCGGATAAGACATGAAGTGCTCACCACATCATCGGATAAGACATGAAGTGCTCACCACCATCATCAGATAAAACATGGTGTCCTCACCACATCATTGGATAAGACATGAAGTGCTCACTACCATCATCAGATAAAACATGGTGTGTTCACCACTGTTATCAGATAAAACATGGTGTGCTCACCACCATCATCAGATAGAACATGGTCTGCTCACCACCATCATCAGATAGAACATGAGGTGCTCACCACCATCATCAGATAGAACATGGTGTGCTCACCACCATCATCAGATAGAACATGGTCTGCTCACCACCATCATCAGATAGAACATGAGGTGCTCACCACCATCATCAGATAGAACATGAGGTGCTCACCACCATCATCAGATAGAACATAAGGTTCTCACCACCATCATCAGATAGAACATGAGGTTCTCACCACCATCATCAGATAGAACATAAGGTTCTCACCACCATCATCAGATAGAACATGAGGTGCTCACCACCATCATCAGATAGAACATGAGGTGCTCACCACCATCATCAGATAGAACATGAGGTTCTCACCACCATCAGATAGAACATGAGGTGCTCACCACCATCATCAGATAGAACATGAGGTGCTCACCACCATCATCAGATAGAACATAAGGTGCTCACCACCATCATCAGATAGAACATGAGGTGCTCACCACCATCATCAGATAGAACATGGTGTGCTCACCACCATCATCAGATAGAACATGGTCTGCTCACCACCATCATCAGATAGAACATGAGGTGCTCACCACCATCATCAGATAGAACATGAGGTGCTCACCACCATCATCAGATAGAACATAAGGTTCTCACCACCATCATCAGATAGAACATGAGGTTCTCACCACCATCATCAGATAGAACATAAGGTTCTCACCACCATCATCAGTTAGAACATGAGGTGCTCACCACCATCATCAGATAGAACATGAGGTTCTCACCACCATCATCAGATAGAACATGAGGTGCTCACCACCATCATCAGATAGAACATGAGGTGCTCACCACCATCATCAGATAGAACATGAGGTGCTCACCACCATCATCAGATAGAACATGAGGTGCTCACCACCATCATCAGATAGAACATGGTGTGCTCACCACCATCATCAGATAGAACATGAGGTTCTCACCACCATCATCAGATAGAACATGAGGTGCTCACCACCATCATCAGATAGAACATGAGGTGCTCACCACCATCATCAGATAGAACATGAGGTTCTCATCACCATAATGAGATAAACATGCTCACCTTCATCATCAGATAAAACTTTATGGCTCTCATCATCATCCCCAGAAAAAAACATTGAGCTCACCATCATCATTCAATAAAACACGAGGTGCTCACCACGATCATAGATAAAACATCACCCTCACATCTATCCTCATTTTCCATAACATTTTGCCAATATGGTGACAATATTCAGGCGAAAAATGAATGCATTGCCCTTTGAGTTATTTGCCAGCTGTCTGGTCACGTAGACAGTGATCTAGCAGAGATACGGATGATTATAGCATAGGAACACCTCCAGTTGCCTCTAGTAGCCTCACCAACACAATGTGAGACTGACGTGACATGGTTCACTGCCTCCCTGCAGCTGACACAACATCTTTGAAGTGCCTGTCAGGTAGTCGCGATAATAAAACAATTTCACGCTTATTTACAAGCACTTTACCGGAATGTTTAACAAGCGTTTGTGCCAATCAGCTGTGTTATGAAATATTTAGTTAGTCAGAATTTCGCAGATATTGATTGGGCTCCTCATGGTAAAAATTTGTATCACACTGTCAATTAGTTATTACTTATTTATCATTTCTGAATATCTTCCTAGTGTTTTTGCATCTCTGGTTTCAACTCAGTCTTTACCTCTCTATTACTGAGAGACAAAATCAATAAAAGCAAATGAAGTATCTTGGCTTATGAGAGCCAAGCAGTATTTTGCTGGGCTGACATTTCCATGCCGGTGAAGACATTATAATGTTAGAAACAGATACAGGAATGTTTTTAAAAGTATATGTACATGATAAACTGAATTGAATTTAAACTTGATCTTTGTAATTCAAGATTGAAGTCATTTAACGTCCTTTTAATTGAATTTTTTATTGTTTTTTAATTTGGGTCAGGATTTGAAATGATTTTTACTGATGGTTAAATGCATGGTAATATGATTGTTCAGGTAAATTGAGAAATGAAATACGATAACTTTTTAATATATTTGTTATTAAGTTTTCCAGTCTATAGCTGTTGGTATTTCTGATTCTCATGATCACTCATAATAGTTTGTATTTTTGTATATAAATTTTTATCTGAAGTCTGAACTCACATAAAATTTTTAAAGTATTTTGTTGATCATCATAGAGTGATAACATCTGTCATTAATTTAATGTCATTGACCATGGTCTCTAGAGTATACTGAACAAAGTTACAGATCGTCAGTGTTTGGGGGAAAGTTTTGTAAATTTTGTTCTCAGTCTTTCCTACATAAAAATAGCCCTTAAAATATTGAATATTCCTGGCATCTTTGTTCAGTATGTATGTGGGATTGGTGGGTAGTCTCGTGGTTCAAATGTTTGCTGATCATCACGAAGACCCGGGGCCCCGTTTCACAAAGCGATCGTAGCGCTACGACTGTCGTAAGTCTATGTTAAAGTATGGGAGTTACGATCACTTTAGCGCTACGATCGCTTTGTGAAACGGGACCCAGCTTTGGGGTATGATGGGTTGAGAGTAGGACAATCTTCTGACATAAGGACATAAATATTGCTGTTATAAACAAAGCCAATATTTCTCATTCAAACTGTGAATGTAACATTTGCATACCAATTTCCTGCTCAAATGAAGGAAGACAAGATTAATGCAGCCATTTATTGACCAACACTGTCGATGTTGATAGGTGTTGATATTGAACATTGTACTGTGATCCAGAAGCGTTGTAAGCAATCTGGTTCATGCTTGCTAGTGGTAATGGGCAGCTATCGCTGATGTGACAATTTGACAAGCTGGTTGCAAATCTCATCAGGCAAAGCATTGTGTTTCAATCACCTCGAACAGCCAAATACTGACACCAAGCAGATCTTTATGATCCACTAGGACCACTTTTGCTTCGTGTGGAAAGGTATTCGAGACCATGCTCGCTTGTGTGATAATATTGATAAAGGTTCAGAACGGAACAATGGCAGGATGACGAAAAATATTATGTCTCAGTTCTGTCTGAGGATTCTGATAATATTTATCTCCATGGTTGCGGGCCCCGCCCTAAAGGACCAGGGCTGTTTGCCTATGTTTTTGGTAGGACGGATTGGCATGCTCACCAAACAGGGGTTTATTTAGGCAACATAGGCCCTTTGTTGGAGCCCCTGTTAGCATGACCTTTGTTTAATATGAAGTGTCGGCAGTGAAGTGGTCTTCGATTGACTGGCAGATTCGGAGGCAGAGGGTTATGAAGAGGTACTGCTTATGTAAGAGGTCATTATTGATTGATGATTAGCTGAAGAAGGACGTTGTCTTGAATGCAATTAGGAAGCAGACGAGAGGGGAAGAGGCCACACTGTTAATTTGGCAGAGTTGCTGGTTATATTACGGTAACTGACGCACGGTTGGGGTTACGCGTTCAGGCTTCGTTCGTGTGGACCAATATTTTTTCATATTGAATAGACCGTCATGATGCGAGATCATACATTGCCCCTATGTTTTGTGGAGCCTGATGACTGGCTGGCTATTGGTTCTCGCTCGCTCACTTGCACATTCACTCACTCGCACCTTTACCCATTCACTCGCACATTCACTCACTCGCTCCTTCACTCAATAATGGGATTCAGTTTTGAATTAACTTGGATCAAATTCCCTTCAGTTTCCCTCAGATGTCTCAAACATTGTAATAAGTTCTTTGGTCATTCATTCATTCATTCGGGGCGGTGGAGTAGCCTAGTGGTTAGAGCGTTCGTTCGTCACGGTGACAACCCGGGTTCAGTTCCCCACATGGGTACAATGTGTGAAGCCCATTTGTAGTGTCCCCCCGCCATGATATTGCTGGAATATTGCTAAAAGTGGCGTAAAACTAAACTCACTCATTCATTCATTCAATAAACATATGTTTTAAGGAATCTGATGGCTGGCTCTATCAGACTCTCTACCATTCACACACTCACGCCAATAATGGGATTTAATAGCATGATTAGAAGTATGATTAGAATAATTGATGTGTTTGTTCACTGGATATCTGTACTGAGAAGTCTCTTTTCTGATATACTATAAGAGTATGACCTTAGGTAATTTGTCTTTTTTTTCACTAACTGAGAACAGTATCATTGCTGAGATCCGAGTATGTTTCATTTACACAATGCCAATGTGAAATAAATCTATGATAAAAAATCAGGGTCGCGAAGTTTTATGGTAGACAAATGTGCCTTAAGAACATTCACAAATGTGAAAAAAAGATTGATCTATGTGTTTGCCTATCAGTTTCCAAGGGAGCTCACGGCAAGGTCATAAGACAAACAAACTACTTGGGTGTGAAAACAGGCAGGATACAAATGTCCCGTTCTCCTATCAATCTTCATAACTCATAAGTGAAATATTAAATTCGTTTTAGATAAAGCCTTAAGGGAGGCACAACCAACAAACCATAATGGCCATAAGCTTTTTTAGCTGACATGCCAATCGCTGTGTTTAGATAAGAGTGTTTTAGTTTTGTCAATTTCAGTAAAACATTGAGGTGATAGCTTTTGAGATCAAGTGGGCCATTTGTTTATGAACATTAAAAGCTCTGAGCCCTTCATCTCCTGTAGGTCAAGTGTAGAGGAAATTGCTTTATCTTCACAGACAAATCTGTTGTGTGTCCCTTTCTGGTAGTAAATTGCAGTCGATCCCAATCTCCCAAATCGGCAATCTGAAAGACACTGGTTGAACTGCAGATATGATCTCACTGTACATGATAACGTTGCAGACAATATTCGCCTGATATTGGGTGCTGTATACAATTCTGGCGTTGGAAGTCTATTGAAAGGCTGATCACCTACCTACGATACATGCAATTCAATGATTTGATATCGACGTGCAAACAAGTCTCATAAATCCATTGGCCTTTATTCCAGTCACAAAGCGCCATCTAGGGGGGTTGATTGTGTGCCGTGAGGCCATGCTCCGAAATGCTTTTGAAGTGTCGGGACACACACACACAGTAACTTTCACGTTGAATCGCGGCTGTGTTTTGGGGACTTCATAAATATACAAGGTGGCAGCCACGTTATCAATAGAGCAGGAACGACCAAGGGAAAAAGACATTACGTGTTAGCTCCTCAGATACTATCTCGCTGGACTCCAATTTCTTAGTTACGAAGGGTTCTCATGAACAGAATAAGCCGCTGTAATAGGTACAGGGTGATTTACACTCACATTAAGTGAGGGTAGCCATGTGTGTTTAGGGCTGTATAAAGAAGGCCGTTCGCTATACCCCTTGAATAGACCTGGCTTATTGTACTGGCAGGTCCAGAGCGGAGACACAGCGCCAGTCTACCACGACAGAGCTGCAAGAGATATGGCAATGTCTCAACTAGGAGTCATTCTTACCGAGAGGAAGATTCCTGGCTCCTTGTGGCTATTTTACAGACGGGATGAATAAAGGGCATTAGTGCGTTCCGAGTATTCTGTCTCGGACAATTATTCATTCGGAAGTGTAAACTAGCGTGCATTGGCTGTGATGGGAACATACTTGGTTTCAGGGTAACCAAAATGGGCTGTTAGATTAGAAGGCTTTCCCTCAAGTGACATGGGTGTCAAGATTATGAAAATTTATTGTGTTTCTCTTGAATACCTGGTGGCTTTTCAACATGGCTGTCACCCTCAGAAGTCAAAGTTGTTGACTAAGCAGCAGTTGTTGCTGCCTGAATCTATTCACTGGAATTTATGACCTGATTTATTTTGTTAGTACTGTATAATCTGTAGAATGAATAGGCTGTTAAATTGGTTTAGCTGTCCCATGAACTCTGTGCGATATTGATTGAATATCCTTTGGCATTAAACCATTTAGTATTAAACCATGTGTTTTGCACATTATTTGTCGGTTTTCACTTCAAGACAATTGAGCTGCTGAAGAAAGTAGATAATCTTGTTAAATTAGTAATGAGAAGACTGAAAGGCAAAAACTTGATGAAATCACATTAGTATTTCGTCACAGATATAAATGTCAAAAAAAAATTAATTCCTTTAGTGTTTTGTGATAGAAGCTGTGTACTTTGCTCCCAGGCTTTGTGTTAAGTCACTACATGTCTTCTATGAAGCAGTTGAAATCGCAGGAGAACAATAACGCAATCTACGTCGCCTCATGAATATCGCAATCTACACAGACTCGTAAATATCACATTAGGTGGCCCACAGCTTCTCTACCTCTGTAGCTGGAGCGTTGGGAGTTGAGTACTCCAGTGAGCATTTTGAGGGGAAATAACGAGCTGCAGCTAATCACGCTTCCAGGCTAATTAGGCAGGCTCTCTGCATTGATTGTCTCCAGCTTGATCTGTCAGTTGTCGTTGATATCGGTGACAGGTTGTTCATATCCGTGGTTGTTGATATCGGCGACAAGGTGTGTATTTCACACCTTGATAAAGTGGATTACTGGATAAGGTTGTTGTTTATGCTTTATGTTGCATATGATCATCAAACAAATACATCACCTGAAGGGTTGTTTTATTGCCTAAGGATTTGTGTGATTATCAGATCGTTTTTGACAGTTAACATTTTGATCTGGTTATGCTGACATAGACATTAATATCAGCAGCATTATGGTGCTTTGTCATAGTGTTATTATCTTTGTATTTATGATTATGCCCTTTCTGGGGGGGCAGTGCGGTAGCCTAGTGGTTAAAGCATTCGCTCGTCTTGCCGAGGACCTGGGTTCACTTCTCCACATGTGTACAATGTGTGAAGCTAAAAGCTGTGTAAAACTAACTAATTCACTCCCTTTCTGTGTGACGCATAAAACTAAGTTAGGGATCATAAATAATTTTGCAGATCATTTTTTGTAGGAACCTTTGGCACTGGATTTTATAAAAGTACATCCGCTAAAATAGTCAGGATCCCTTTCTTTTTCCGTTTGGTATAGGAGAAAAAATCGCTAAATATTAGAGTTACCTCCCTTTGAAATGATTACATCTGCATCTTAAATTTTTCTTGTCACATGGTGGTACAGTTACACGTTTCTGACCAACTATCTGTCCAACTAAATTCTTCTTAATATTCCATAAAAATGGTGCCCACACCTTTCAGTTTTAACATATATTCACATAACTTGGGTGAGAACCTGTACCAATCCAGCAGGCAACCTTCTTGGTACTTGGCTGTTTTTTTTTGATTTTTTGTGTGCACTTGATCTATCTGTGATTATTTTTACATCTCATTGAGTTCATTCTATCCCAGAATGCAGATGTACCATGAAATTATTAAGCCGTTTACACATTGAAAAATTGCTATGGAAAATTAAAACAATTCACAGCAATTAACTTCAAGTAGTTAAAACAAATGTGCCAGATTCATAATGGCGGAAATAGCAAAGCAATCCAGAAATACTCCTCTGTCTTGAATTATATCTTCTTCGTGCCGAGCTGGCAATAAGCGTCATCACTTAGCATTGCAGACTTTATCTTCTGCTGTACGTCCTAATTACTGCAATAGAAGTGAAGCAGGTTTTTATGTGGCAGTTACGAAACAATAAGGATGTGTGTGAAGAAGTGCTAGCTAATATGATAATTTCTCAGCTAGAGAGTTAAACATTGTTTTTTTATGCTCTCCAGCTATCTGTTTATACATGATGTTACTTATGTTTGTATGGGTTAGCAGTGGGTTGAAGCCGATAGGGAACTGACAGTATTGTCTTGACAATGATGATAGCTGGGGAGAATGGTTTAGGAGGAGGAGAAGACCTTTTGAGGCTCGCTCTTCATCTGACAAATATATTTGCGTGTTGTTTTATGGGAAGAAGAATATGTGCTGAAGTAGAGAGATGAAACATAACTGAAGACAACTGGGGTGTGAGGAGTTCCCACGATGTGGATGATTGACAGCAATGTTGCTTCTGTTGATAAGCTGGGAGTCCCTGGTGTTGAGGGATAACAATGGCGGTGTGGTTGTTAATGTTGAGGGTAAGAGTAGATGATGATGATGACGATGATGATGATGATGATGATGATGATGATGATACAGACTCATGGTGTTATGGAATATGATGGTATTGTTCTGGTAAATGCAGTAATGATGAATACAAGGAGTATTATCAGGTTGTTGATGATGATGATGATTATGATACAGACTCATGGTGTTATGGAATATGATGGTATTGTTCTGGTAGATGCAATAATGATGAATATAAGGAGTATTTTGAGGTTGATGATGATGGTGATGATGATTATGATACAGACTCATGGTGTTATGGAATATGATGGTATTGTTCTGGTAAATGCAATAATGATGAATACAAGGAGTATTATTAGGTTGTTGATGATGATGATGATGATTATGATACAGACTCATGGTGTTATGGAATATGATGGTATTGTTCTGGTAAACGCAGTAATGATGAATACAAGGAGTATTATTAGGTTGATGATGATGATGATGATGATGATGATGATACAGACTCATGGTGTTATGGAATATGATGGTATTGTTCTGGTAAATGCAGTAATGATGAATACAAGGAGTATTATTAGGTTGATGATGATGATGATGATGATTATGATACAGACTCATGGTGTTATGGAATATGATGGTATTGTTCTGGTAAATGCAGTAATGATGAATACAAGGAGTATTATCAGGTTGTTGATGATGATGATGATGATTATGATACAGACTCATGGTGTTATGGAATATGATGGTATTGTTCTGGTAAATGCAGTAATGATGAATGGAGTATTATTAGGTTGTTGATGGTGATGATGATTATGATACAGACTCATGGTGTTATGGAATATGATGGTATTGTTCTGGTAAATGCAGTAATGATGAATACAAGGAGTATTATTAGGTTGTTGATGATGATGATGATGATTATGATACAGACTCATGGTGTTATGGAATATGATGGTATTGTTCTGGTAAACGTAGTAATGATGAATACAAGGAGTATTATTAGGTTGATGATGATGATGATGATGATGATGATGATACAGACTCATGGTGTTATGGAATATGATGGTATTGTTCTGGTAAATGCAGTAATGATGAATACAAGGAGTATTATTAGGTTGATGATGATGATGATGATGATTATGATACAGACTCATGGTGTTATGGAATATGATGGTATTGTTCTGGTAAATGCAGTAATGATGAATATAAGGAGTATTATTAGGTTGTTGATGGTGATGATGATTATGATACAGACTCATGGTGTTATGGAATATGATGGTATTGTTCTGGTAAATGCAGTAATGATGAATACAAGGAGTATTATTAGGTTGTTGTTGATGATGATGATGATTATGATACAGACTCATGGTGTTATGGAATATGATGGTATTGTTCTGGTAAATGCAGTAATGATGAATACAAGGAGTATTATCAGGTTGTTGATGATGATGATGATGATTATGATACAGACTCATGGTGTTATGGAATATGATGGTATTGTTCTGGTAAATGCAGTAATGATGAATATAAGGAGTATTATTAGGTTGTTGATGGTGATGATGATTATGATACAGACTCATGGTGTTATGGAATATGATGGTATTGTTCTGGTAAATGCAGTAATGATGAATACAAGGAGTATTATCAGGTTGTTGATGATGATGATGATGATTATGATACAGACTCATGGTGTTATGGAATATGATGGTATTGTTCTGGTAAATGCAGTAATGATGAATATAAGGAGTATTATTAGGTTGTTGATGGTGATGATGATTATGATACAGACTCATGGTGTTATGGAATATGATGGTATTGTTCTGGTAAATGCAGTAATGATGAATACAAGGAGTATTATCAGGTTGTTGATGATGATGATGATGATTATGATACAGACTCATGGTGTTATGGAATATGATGGTATTGTTCTGGTAAATGCAGTAATGATGAATGGAGTATTATTAGGTTGATGATGATGATGATGATGATGATAACATGATATAACAACGTATGTTATGGATTTACAACTTCTTTAATATTTACAACACGACGTTTTATGGGATGATGATATAGGTACAGACTCATTTGTTATTGAAGATGATGGTATTATTCTGATAAATACAGTAATGATGAATACAAGGATTATTATTAGGATGATGATGATGATGATGATGATAACGTGATTATATACATACGAACTATGGTGTTATGGAATATGTTGGTATTCTGGTAAATGCAGTGATGATGAATACAATGATGATGATGATACTGAATAATGACAATAATCAATATGATGTTGGAGATGCTGTTGATGACAATGGTGGTGTTAATACCGATAACATAGTGATGTGCTGTCCACATATCTTCAGGTCTTCTGATCAGGTGCTGTTGTGAAAAAAACCATGACACATAATGTTGACATTTCATCTTCTCTTTTCAAGAGTAACCAGTTTTCTTCTCACATGATGTAATGAAAAGGAGATAATAGTCTAGATGTAGCGGACTCTTGAAAAACCTCCCCCAGTGCTTAATGGAAGACGCTTTGAACTATAATGAGACTGATAACAGAGGTAATAGGCTTGTTAAGAGCTTACTGATAGATAATTAATCTCTCTTGCAGACCCTAAAGCATATATTTTGTAAAACAATCACCCACGTTCAAGTCCTATCCCATTCTCAGCTTCAGCTGCCTGATCTCATCCCCTTTTGATTATGAGACTTACGAGTAATTTTGGACTCAAGGGTTCCGTTATTGAATTATTGTATTAAGTCTTACACATATTTCTATTTAGGGGAACGATTGTAGTCTTGGCGGCATTGTTAGTATCAGCTTAAATTACAAAAATTATCGGCTGGGAAATTGTGCATTGTTATTGTGTGTTTATGTATAATTAACATGAGGTCATTTTAATTTTTTTTGTGACTTGAATGCAACTGTTTTTGTTACAGGGGAATTGAATATTGCTTATGTATTGTTGATACATTTATCCACATTCAGTAATTACCTGAGTAGTTTTTGTGTGAAACCTGATAGTATTGAAGTCATTGTCAATAGTGAATGTAGTTATGTGCTGTTTCAGAAAATTAACTTTTATGATCAGTATCAAATATTGAATGAAATATTTTGTAATGTTTGCCATTTTGCTTTTTTGGTGTATTGAACAATGTGGCTTATTTGTTGTTTTTCTTTTTGCAGGTAAGTGCTGGTGTTTGGATTTATTATCAAGGTCAAGGTCAGGTAGGGACAGGTGTGACATTTCAGCATGATCTGGGTCAGTCTGACTGTTGCTATTTATCACCATTTCAGGTTTCCATGACAACCACAGTCGTTATGCTAACACACCATTACAACACACACAATGCAACAATTCTCAGGATACAGAGATGACACATGATTGATTGATTGATTATGATGATGATTGATCTTATTGACACATACATAGGAAAATCTTATTGATCTCTGGGTTCCTTTGTCTGATTTTACATAAGATTTTGGGTTATAAAATTGTGACCCAGTTTTGAATCTAACAAAACAAATCTTTTACAACAGATATAAAAATGAATATGCCTGGCTTTTTAAGTATTATCATTTATTCATATTATTTTCTAATTTTGGTAAATACTGATGAAAAAACATACATTTGATGAACATGTGGCTTATATAGTAGAATAATGTGTTTCTAGGTGGAACTCAAGCAAAATGTAATATGTGGGATTGAATATACTATATTAATATTTCTTGTGGATTAAATAAGAAAAAGATCATCCTTTTAATTATCCACAGAATTCGGGACATAAAATAAGTATAAGGGCAACCTAGTTTCAGAGATTGGTTTTAGAGAAACCTAGTTCAGAGATTGGTTTTAGAGAAAGGATGTTACTTATAGGCATTGCACATGTTTGGAACAATTTTGAAGTTTCTTCATTTGCAGCAAAGTTTTTCACAATGAGATCAGAGAGATGAGAGACTGCATTTTTGCGTGTATTACACATCTATCCCTTTAAGATCTGAATTAGAATAGAAATTTGCTTCCATCAGCCACTGAGAGGCTTAGAAAGTCCGAACAATTTATAGGATAATGCTTTATACTTTAAAGTCTTTTGGTGCAAAGGGTGGCTCGCTTTGTGTCTTTGAGGTGAAGAATTTAACCAATATATTTCCATCATTTGACGATCAGAGAAATATGGATGATTCTTTCTTCAGAAAGTATGATGCATTTTATTCAATTCTCACTCAAATGGATGTTAAATCGAGCAAATGTTTCCTTTGAAATTCACACGGATACATATTCTGTACCATTACATGTGAATGGAATCGTTAGGGTATTCCGGTTTGCATTTATTCATGTTGATGGGGGCTTCTGGGATGCTGTAAGGTAACCCGACTATTACAATGGGTATGTAATGATGAGAAGTCAGTCCATGTAGGAGTTGCTATGGCATCACCGACAAAACAAAATGGCTGACGAGAAGTTGTTTGAATAGGATAGGATTTTATGATATAATATTTCTGCCATGTTTATTGTCTACGAAGTAGATAGGCATTTGACAGATAACTCGAAATTAGGTGTGATAAGTTATGGTATTGAATTCAAAATTAGAATTTGATATACCTGGAGTTGGTATTTCTCAAGCATAAACTAATCAGATATTTCTGTTTGTTTGAACCTGCCAAACTGTATTGTAGCTAATGTAATTTGATACGGTGAATCTGTTTTTTATCTCTTTAGTGAATAATAAAAATTATCGACTTTGTGGGAGGTCAGTACCTGTTTAGAAGATCTGAAAAAACACTAATGTTTTGTATGCTCCCCAGGGAGTTGAGATTGGAAAATATGATGTGCCTTTTGAGATTGACATCCAATGATCGAGAGAAAATCAAAGTGCCTTTGAGCAGCTGAGCTGAGCTGGATATTGGCGCTATACAAATATAAATAAACTATAATAATAAATATTGATTTTGGTTTGACTTTATTTTGAGAATTATTTTTGAAATTGCACAGAATTTGTTGATAGTGATTGCAGCCTTGTTATGACAGTGATAAGCTTGCTCTCTCGTGTCATCACACAGATAATATTGTGTTGTTTCACAACCCATTCATCCTGATGAACGTTAATGTGCCATTACTTCACCATTAAATGGAACTGCAAGCCTCACAGCAACACCGATCCCAATATCAAATTTGTAAAAAGATTTGTCGACTAATCATCATTGACACACTAATTTACTCCCTTAGCCTCCAGAGAACTAGCCCCTCACATCAAGACAATTCTAGTCTCTATCCCAAGAATACCGTATCGACTCCCCAAGAAACTCAAACGTTAACGCTACACTAGAATCAACATCGGAAACCTCTCGTTAGCTTTTCTGACGCTCCTGTGAGTTTTGAAAGCACAACTTCCTCAGGGATTCTTTCTGTTCGTTCTGCCTAGCTCAGAAAACTGACAGATTTAGGAGTACATGCAAAAATGATGCAATCGGATGTGTCGGGACCTGTGATTATTGCGTGAAATATTGGATTTCGTTAATGGATTCCCTTCCCAGTTAGTGTCGTAAATTAGCTCTGCTTTAATAGGATATGTTCTGTCTTTCTACAGACTTGGCCTCCATTGCCAGAGTTCATGAGTCCTGTAGAAATAATAATTCAATTTTGTCTTGAACAGCTCACTTTATGTCTTTTTGATGGTTTATCACGCTTGAAGAGATTTAGATATTTCTGTCGTAACTTGAGTTTTAAACGATAGATTCTCTTGATGTGCTTTGTGGTTGTGTAAGTAAGTTAGGCAGCCATTGCTTAAAGCACGGCCCCTCACGATACTGAATTTGGTCAGTTTTCATCTAGTTGTAAGGTGTGCTTCAAGACGTTGAATTAAAAAGTTCACCATCTCAGAATCCATAGGACTCCATTGACATTTAGTGTGAATAATAATAACTGCAGTTAGTTTCAAGTTTGTTGAAGTCATCATCATCAGAATTCAATTCTGACATTCTCAATGGTGTTGCTCATCTTGATTTACTGAAGAGGTATCCTATTGATAATTAAAGTGGATTGATCAGCAGCCAAGAAAAAACTCATTAGAGTTTTAAATAGCACGTGGTTGGCATTATGTAAGAATATGAAGGGTAGGCTTCAAGGATGATTGGTATTAGACCCAACCAGTACAAGAGGATTAAGTGAGTGAGTGAGTATGGTTTTGCGCCGCTTTTAGCAATATTCCAGCAATATCACGGAGGGGGACACCAGAAATGGGCTTTACACATTGTGCCCATGTGGGGAATCGAACCCGGGTCTTCAGCGTGACGTCAAACGCTTTAACCACTAGACTACGGGTCTTCGGGGTGACGAGCGAACGCTTTAACCACTGGGCTACCCCACCGTCTCCAGTGATTAAGTGAATGAGGCCTAATAAACTCATCAGCTGTATTCTAGCTAGATCACAGCAACATCCACACAACTGGAGCAGGGCAATACACAATGGGCAATGTCTGACCACTTAATCCTCCCGGGCGGCGGGGTGGTTCGATTCCCCACATGGGTACAATGTGTGAAGCTCATTTGTGGTGTTCCCCGTTGTGATCTTGCTGGAATATTGCTAAAAGCGGCACTCACTTACTCAGTCATTGGATCAACAGCTGTCACTTTGAAGGGTTCAATTCCTTAAGTGGTTAAAATATTTGATGCCCATTTCTGGTGTCCCCTGCCATGCTGCAGGAATATTGGTAAATACCTTGTTTTGTTTATTTGTCGTTTAGCGCCGCCCTCAGCAATATTCCAGCTATATGGCTGCAGTTCTGGACCAGACATTCCAGTGTTCATGATCATCGATCTACACAATTGGGCTACAATGACATGTGTCCACCAAGTTAGCAAGTCTGACCATCCGATCCCATTAGTCGCCTCTTACGACAAGCATGGGTTGATGAAGACCAATTCTAACCTGTATCTTTTATAATTGTGCCATAACGCCTTTTAGAACCTTACAAACTCGCCTCCAGCATGTTTTGCAGCTGGTGCTAAAGGGGGAGGTCTCCATGAGGATTGACTGCAGTACAGTGCAGGTTGATATCACGGTACATCAGAATTCTACTTATTTCTTGTTGGTTAGTCAGCTTCAAGACACAACATATGTTTCCAGGAGATAACACTGACAATTCTCCTCATGCAAAGCTGTACTTTTTGCATCATTTTTCCCAAACCAGACAGTGCCTGATGTAAATGTAGTTGATTCGCACTATTATTAAGGTTGGTAAACAAGCACGCATGTTTTATTTCTGCTGCTGGTGGGAAACTAGCATCTGTGCTATCATCATAAATATCAATCATCTTGCTTATAAATCGTCAATTGGCTGGCTGGACTGAAGAAGAACCAGACGTTTTTGTCAGTCAGCCAGGGTTGTCTAGAACACGTTGGTTCTTTGGAGATGATTAACTCTGTAGTGCCTTGTGGGTGTTCCAGGTCGAATAGACCGCCTCTGTGGTGTAGTGGTTAGAGCGTCCGCCTGGAGAGTGGAAGGTCGCAGGTTTGATCCCCGACCACGTCATACCAAAAGACGTTAAAATATGGTACTTGTTGGTCCCTGCCTGGCGCTCGGCATTAATGGGTACATCAAGGACTGGTCGGCTCGGAGTCAGTATAATGTGTCTGAGTGGGGTATTCACGCTTCACTGCGGCATGGTATCTCAGTGAGCTAGCACTATAAAACCAGCTTATGTCTAGGCTAGTACAAGCAGCTGCACATACACATACACACGCATGCACGTCGTAATATGAAAAAATATTCTCAAGCACGGCGTTAAACCCAATTTCACCTCACCTCACCTCACCTCACCTCACCTCACCTCACCTCACCTCACCTCACCTCCAGGTCGAACAGTAGCAAGATCAGGTGGCTGGGATGGTTGACGATTTTGTTATCATAGAGAGAGTGAGTTTAGTGAGCCACTTTCAGGAATATTCCGGCAATACCACGGCAGGGGACATCAGAAATGGGCTTCAGACATTGAACCCATGTGGGGAATCGAACCCTGGTCTTCGGCGTGACGAGCGAATGCTTTAACCACTAGGCTACCCCACCGCCCCCAAAGCTGCTGTGAAATGCATTGTTGCTGACTGCCATAACTCAGTGTTCATTCACTCACTCATTGGTTGATGATAATGATTTCATTTCATCCCTCACATTGAAAAATTCTCTTGCCTGAGATTGCTGCTGTCCCAAGAGAAACTGAAAATCTTACCATCATGTACGACTGTTGCCAGAAACAGGTTCACAGTTTCTTCTAACATCATGTACAATCAGTAGTGTGTGGTGAACTTACAGTCTTAGATCATCTGACTTGGACTATCTGATGAGGAATCCAATTCATCTTCGTAAAAATGCAAAACTCCTGAACTGCTGCAGCCTAGTGTCAGAAAAGATCCATCCTGAATTGCTGGAAGGTGAAACTTGTTCTGTGTTACACTGGACCCGACAAATCCTTACTGCGGAGCTGCAATGCATACCATCCCATCCATCATAAAGATCAGGCATTTCACCGTAGGGAACCAAGAAAGCACCCTCAACATTCCAAACAAACTCCATGCAATGAAAACCACATTTACCACTAGCAGTTCTGCTGTTCCATGTTTGCCCCTTGTTTGCCTGAGCTAAGTGTCTACCGAGGATCACTGAAGGATTCGCAAACATTATAACTCTAGCTTGAACAAGCCGTCTCCAGTACCGATCTAATTTGATTGATCGGCCACCGAATGGATCCTCGTGTTACTGTGAAGTGTTCGGATATTGACAATATATATGATTGGAGGGCAAGAGGCTGAGGCTGAGATAAAACCCAGATATTACCAACATATCAGCTTCCTCTACCCCTCCTCCTCCTCCCAAGTCCAGTTCGCTATATGGTGTATTTGTTTCTGATCATGCTCGCTCTTCCCTGCAGGATTCCTGGGTTGAGGGACCATCTCAAAGATGCCCTGTTGTGTTTTGGGCTGATAATGTTTATCTTATCGGGTGAATATCTCCTGAAGCATTTCGACTCAATTTTCTCTCAGCTGTGGTCGTGTTTAGACTAATTTTCAACAGATGATGCTCAAAGGTCCTCAAGTTTTCTCATTATTACTCTTAACGGATGGCTTATTTTTTTTGTATCGCATAATTTGCTGTTGAAGGATTTTATGTATTTTCAGTTTAGCACATGTATGGTCTTATGTGAAATAAACAAATTTGTAGAAATGTAAACAGACAAAAATCCTGACTTTTGTCAGCCGCAAAAGTCTGAAATTTGAAGGAGGAAAAATGTAAAAATTGTGTATTTGGTTAAAGGATTATGTTTTTAAAAAACTGATGCCCTTAAAAAAACTAAATGAAAATGGCAATAATAATGATTAATTGGTTATTTTAACCTTTTCATTTATTTTTTATATTTTTTATTTGTTGTTGTCATAAGTGTATGTTGAATCAATATTTCTGATCCCCTGAGTATAACCTGATAACAAAATGCTTTTATCAGTGATTCATGGCAATGATTGTACAGAGTCCCATCTGTCTAGCATTGTGCATCGAGATTGTCCTTCATGTCTCCAGTGAAGAGAAGGTTGGTTTGTACCCCTAGGGCATCATTAAATATTTCATCAGGGTGTAAAAAATGTCACCTGTCGGAAGTATACTGGCGGGCACCCATTCAAGGAGCACTTATTAACATGTCTGGAATTTTTTTTGGGAATTGGATTTACAGGTTTACTGGCTTTGGTTGAATAGTGGTCAGACATGAACCTTTGAAGTCCTTGTCTCAGTTCTAGATAGTTGTGTAGAGTGCAGTTTTGTTGAAACTGTTAAAATTTAAAGGGTGCCTCGGCCTTCCAATGTATGTTTGTTTTCAAATTGACTCTTGACATCCCCATACTTATGCTTATGTAATTAGGGTTATGATTTTCTTTCTTTCTTACCCGTGAGGATCCGGGTTAGAATTGATCTCCAGTAACCCATGCTTGTCGTAAGAGGCGACTAATGGGATCGGGTGGTCAGGCTTGCTGACTTAATTCTTCATGTAAAATATGGTCATGATAATATGGACTTAATCGGGACAGTAAATGTTTGGACATTAATCAATTTTTCTAACTCTTTGTATGGATAGAACCAAAACAAATATGAATTTTATCTATTCTTCTTTTCAAGATTTGAATAATAATTTTTATTACATTTTTGCAGAATTTCTTTAATAGTTAAAGGACAAATTTAATTAAGCATAACGTCCTGTCATATTTTAATTTAAGGGCTTATGTTTTTATCCCTGGTTAAATATTGATGCAGCGTCCAACCACAATGAGTTGTCAGGTTAACACTACCAGAAACCATCTGGATGGGTCTCACAATGATTGAAAGATTTCAAACCAGTGTTGAAATTAATCATCTTGATTTTGTTCCACCCCCTGATTCAACAGGAACTAGCTAAATGGAAGCCCCTTCCCCATTTGCAGTCAAAATTGAGAAAGAAATAATTCATTTTAGTTTGATTCCTGTTTTTAATGAGGCCAAAAGCTTGGCATTGTCTCGTGTTAAATGGTGGCATGTTTGTACAAACTCATGTCACTGTGAGAAGAAATAGACCAGCTATCGATCCAGTGTAGGAAAGAGCTACACACTGAAAGAAATTGCTGGTCAGAGAAATCGACAATCAATGGGCACCAGTCCTCTTAAAATGAAGTCATTTTTTGTCAAGCCAATGATTAAGAGCCTAAATAAATGGAGAGGTGAAGACGTTTTTTTTATGCTGGAATAAAGACTGTAGCCAAACCCTTATCCATTTCATTGAAAACTGAGAACAAAAGAGTGTTTATTGAGAGCATCAGGATGGCTCGAGGTTCCAATTCTTTATAACATCTTAATGATGGACCAGGGATCAAATTGAAGGATGTGTATTCGTTGACTCATGAATGGGATTCAGGTTTCAGTGTTTGACCCACTGATATTCACGTGATTCGGTTTCCCGAGGCTACTAAAGTTTTGTAAAGGCTAGTGAAACAACATGAACTTCAATTATAGCTGGGTTGAATTTTTTTTGCTCTTTCTGAAAATAATATTCTTGTGTTTTGAAATCTTGAGTTTCATTTATTTATAATTTCACAGAATGGTCTGGTGAAAGATCACTTTCATTTCATTCTTCCAAACATTATCATTGTATGTTTGTAAAATTATTTTGTGAAAAAAAAAGACCAATGCTTTTGTGTTGTGTTTATGAATTATTGTAGTTTCAGTGAGAGGCCTTGGTTTGTTTTAGATTAAATCATTTATCCACCAAATGGTGTCTCAATACGTAATGATAAATTCATTATAAGATTGAGCACAATGAACTGGGTGTAAAAGAGCTTTAGTAATTGTTGCAGATTAATGAGATTTTTTAATATCGACTTGACATTAGCAAAATGAAAAAATGTCCGAAATTGGTGATCATCCTCACAATTGGACTATTCAAGCTGATTGATATCGTTAGAGCCATTTATTTCATTTAAATCCAGGCTTGGTGAACCATATTGGGAAAGTCCTGTGTCTTTTAAACTTTGGAGAGTTGGTGCTGCTATCATTTTTGGCCCCAAAATATTCAGGTCGGAAGGTTTAAACAAGGTTTAGAAATCAGTGTTTTTATATACTTCCTCATCATGTTTAGGTAAGTAAGAGATTATATATTACAAACTTAATAAATGCTAAGCCTGAGGTTTTAAGATGAACTGTTAGCAAGTTTTAATGTTATGTTATATATATTGATTTTGACAGTTTTTGTCATTTTTTTATTTCTGTTTATAATGATAGAACAAAAAACTACTGCTTTTAACTTGTCAATTTCTTTCTAACAGCTAAGTTTTTTTAAAGATGGCTGATTCATAAACCAAGGTGACAAAAACGTCTGGCCTGAGGTGAGGCTTGTAGACATAAGCACTGTCAATAGTGAAAGATGGCCTCGCTGCATTCTATTGACTTCGCTGGCTGGGATTCACTGTTCATTGGCACTATATGTTTTGAGAAGTAAAAAATGAGGAGGAAAATATTTGGTTTGGAAGGGCTTGCATTACATTTGATGGCAATATGCTAGATTAAGAATGACACTAGTCGGCATATGGGTGTTTGTGTATGGACAAATGATATTTGGGTTTGATGCTCGGTTTTGTAATGGTGACGGATATTTGTTGGCTGTGAGATGTATTTATATTGGGTTGATATTGAAACTTTGGGTACAGTGTGTTGTATAGATGGAAACTATTCTGGAATTGAAGGGAGTGTTTGCATGGAATGGGAGAGTGGTATTGCTTAGTGTTCGAAGGAACTGGAAGCGTTATGTTTTGCCAAATTTGCAACTATGTTTGTGTCGAGATACTTGGTTTTACAAATTTCGTTTCTCTGTCACACCTGTCAAGTGAGCCAAAATGGAACCCTATAATTCATCCTCGCTTGATAAACTTTCTTTCTCCTTGTGAACCATATCTCCATTTGCATCAATTTGCAAAAATCGGGTTAGAATCGGTCTTCAGTAACCAAAGCTTATCATAAGACTTGCTGACTTGGTTGACGCTATGTCATGGGATATGTAGATCGTGGTCAGACTTGCTGACTTGGTTGACACATGTCATCGTATCCCAATTGTGTAGATCGATGCTCATGCTGTTGATGCCTGGATTGTCTGGTCCAGACTTTACCATTGACAGATTGCCGCCACTGTAGTGTCTCACTGTGGATTCACCACTGGTGCTGAAACATTACTCCTGAGGAACTTATTTTCAGGGGAAAACACTACTGGTGCTGAAACATTACTCCTGAGGAACTTATTTTCGAAAACAAGGGTACGAACTTGAGGCGACACTCTGAGGTGTGGAAAGAGAACTCTGTTGAGCAGCCATCAGCACTTCATCAGTCCCTGTAGCTAAACATTGTAACCTGTTCTCTGTTCCCCTCTGCACATATTCCAGCGACAAGCTCAGCTCATTCTGACACACTTGAAGTCTCAAACAAGTGCTGCGCTGCCAGAAAAACAATTCCTTTGTTTTGAGATTATCAAATTGCAATTTTAAATTTGACTTGGAGGAATGAGATAAAAAGAATGCGGGTGGGTTTTTTTCAGTTGGTGAAAGAGTTTGAAAATTGTTTGATATCTTTAAGAAGATTTGTTTTTGTGGCGGAAGCTCTCTCACAACAGACAAGACAGCTGGATTATCAGTCTGTCAGTTCCTATCTGAGTTGCAGTTTAAATGTACATTAGTCCGGAGGATGACACATAACAGTCACCCGGTCAGTCCATAGATTTACAGATAATTGGTACAATGAAGTTATGTCGTAAGCTCTCTTGGACAACAAAATATAGGTCTCTAATGCCACTGATGGATGTAAGTACACAGAGGATAGTTACCGTATTTACCGTAATAGGCGTTTAACGAGCGGGGTTCTCTATAAAACAGTACACAACCATTTCTATAACAGCCAATGATATACTCCTGTCTCACTGTTATGTTTTCTGTATAGAAAATCTGATTTAGGGAATATAATACGATCATGTAAAATGTCCAGCTTAGTATGGAATGTGTATAAAGTTTACTGAGAGATTGACATAAAAACTGGTGAGCGGAAGTTATTGGAACAGGGCACATAATATGTAAAATATGGTAAATAGGGCTGTATATTTGTAAAACAATTGCAGTGCACTACATTGCGATACAGGACTTAGTATTAGCATAAGTATAGTGATACAACTGGAGCTGAAGTGGTTGACAGTAAATAACACTTAATATGCAGATCCTATTTTCAATGTATATTTCTCAGTTTGGTCAGTTGCTGCCATTTTGTAGTCATGGAAACAGGACAGATATCACTGTGAGAAATAAATAACTTTGCAGACATCATGTGTAAATGAAAATATGTGTAAAATAATTAAATCTTAAACATAATAATGACACTTATTAAACAAATTCTTTTTATCTAATATACCAAGTACACAAAAAATATTGCAATTTGTATCCTTTGAGAACCTTTAGGTACTTTAAACAGTATTTAGCAACAATGCATGGTAAGGTACATATGACTGAGTGAGCTCTGTGATAGTGAGGGGAGGTGGGGTAGCCTAGTGGTTAAAGCGTTTGCTCCTCATACCAAAGACCCAGGTTCGATTCCCCACATGGGTACAAAGCCCATTTCTGGTGTCCCCTGCCATGATATTGCTGGAATATTGCTTACAGCGGCATAAAACTAAACTCACTCACTCACTGTATCGTCAGCAACCCTTGTTTGCCTCGTGTCTGCAAAGCTGGAACCCTCAGATGCAAAACAGTTTCCAAAAACTGCCTGGGCCTTGGTATGTTTTGAATGAGAAATGGTTGAAGGCCAGGGCTCGGCTAAGTAATTGAATTCCTTCAGGAAAGCTATCACTATCATGAAGGCCTGTGATGGCTGTGTTAAGGTCGGGGAAAATTACAGCATGAGAATTTTGACTTGAATTGATTTGCCGCTGGCGGTTTTTGAGACTTTAAACACGCCTGCTATTGACAAATGGTCAGTTTGAGAGAAATGAGGGGAAAAGTCATATGTTCGCACAATTTAGTTTTGATGGAATCAATCTTGTAACTTTGGGTTTTTTTGTCAGGAGGTGTTCTGTATATTTGAAAATTGCTAGTGTTTTCAATTTTGAAATTTGATGATGTGCCTTTTCTTCTGGGGAAAAGATGAGATTGGTTTAAGTTGATATTGTTTGTATTAGATCTTCATTATTGAAATTGATATTATTGGTAAATTAAACAGAGGTCCAGATAAGCTGCGTATCCGGGTAAAATACGCATAGAAAATTTCCATTTACGCATTGAAAAATAATTGTTGTGTACCAATTACGCATTTAAAATGTTAGATACGCAAAGAGTTTAAAACAAATGCGTACAGAATATATTTATAAAAATCACTTGTGTGATGAAAAAGACATCGATTGCTATCAAGTTGTACGGTTAGTATAGGACAAGTGTTGTACTGTCAATACAGGATGAGTGATTTTTAATGAAATCATTTCCATTATATTTAAGTTGGTTTTGATTAGGTATGACATAAGGCAGAACATACCTGCTTAGTAAACTTACTGAATGACATAATACTTAGGTGAGTAAAATGACTGAAATACGCACATATTTGAAAGCAGTGGGTAGCGGAAAATGAAATACCGACTCAACATTCATAATACCCACTCCAAAAATATACAGTGGGTACAGTACCCAAAATCTTATCTGGAGCTCTGGACTAAGTGTCTTTGTACACATATATGTAACTGTGATAAAGGACTCAGTGAGTGGTGCTTAGTCTAATGTTAATGAAATGGTAAATTTTGTTTGTTCACTGCTACTGTACTCACAAAGATTAAAGTTCTTTCTCCTTGTCAACGGAGCAGAGGTACAGATAAGCTGCGTATCTGCGTAATATTACGCAAATGTTTATGTGAAAACTCAATTCCTATTAAGTCTATTGCATACAACTTACAAGTACGCTTGAATTTTGGTAAATACTCAATAAATGTGATCTTACATGCGTATACACGGAAATGTCAAATCTTAGCTTGCGTACCGGTGGACAGATGAAATAACTGAGGTATACTGAGGGGTTCTATTTCAGGACATGAACTTGACAACTTGCAGTCTTTCTTATCGTTTCTCATATTACAGATCAAATGTAAATAACAAACACCAACATTTGAACTTTATTATATTTTTAAAATTAATGGAAAACGGCAAAATATCCAATTGAGTTTGAGTGAGGTGAGTACAATTTATTTGGTTACTCAAAGGAAATTAGGATACCCAATTGAGATGAACACAAGCGAGTACATAACTCAATGACCCAAAAAGTTATCTGTAGCTCTGACCAAGTCTCCATTTGCATCAATGATGTGCACAATTATAAAAGATCCGGGTTATAATCGGTCTTCAGTAACCCATGCTTGTCGTAAGAGGCGACTATCGGGATCGGGTGGTCAGGCTCGCTGACTTGGTTGACACATGTCATTGTATCCCAACTGCGTAGATTGTTGCTCATGATGTTGATCACTGGATTGTCTGGTTCAGATTCAATTATTTACAAACCACTGCCTGGGGTGGTGGGGTAGCCTAGTGGTTAAAGCGTTGGCTCGTCACGCCAAAGACCCGGATTCGAATCCCCACATGGGTACAATGTGTGAAGCCCATTTCTGGTGTTCCCCGCCGTGATGTTTTTGGAATATTGCTAAAAGCGGCGTAAAACCACATTCAGTCAGTCAGTACAAACCACTGCCATATAGCTGGAATATTGCTGAGTACAGTGTTAACAACTAACAAACAGTACTACTGTAATGCTGTTCACATCAGTGGTTGTACTTCCCTGGGGGTACTAGGGAAAAGGCAGGTTCCTTTTGTCCCATTCTAGTCCTTATACATTTTTAAAGAAATCTGGTGGCGACAGTGTGACAGCTGATTGTGTGTCATGCTCTGACAGCATGGATCAATGCTCTTGTCTCTGGTTTACTTCTCCCTGACATGCTTATTTGCATACCACCATGTTCCGCTGGAATATGGCTCATTCTCACTCATCACCCTAACTGTTGAGTAACTGAACTCGGACATGATTCTGTGTTGACTGCAATGATCGGATGATGTTTTAGTCTCGGTTCCAAAAGTAAATGTTTAAGATCCTCACTGTTTTTGTGGGCTTTCGTCAAAAAATAATCCAGCTGAGAAGAGTAACAGAAACATGTATTTTCAGCAACTCACTCACTCCAGAAGAAAGGCATTGGGGTAGCCTAGTGGTTAAAACGTTCGCTGTTCACGCCGAAGATTCGGGTTCGATTCCCCACATGGGTATAATGTGTGAAGCCCATTTCTGGTGTCCCCCACCATGATGTTGCTGGAATATTGCTAAAAGCGGCGTAAAACCAAAACTCCCTCCCTCACTTACTCAGGAAGAGTATCAGAAACATGTATTTTGAGCAGGTGAACCTGACACAGTTTGATTTTGAGATGGCCCCTCGACATCAACCATCTGTATATGGCTGCTGATAGACACCATCTGTGCTTCCCCACATGGATAGTTTCATCCATCTAACATCTCATGTTAAGACTTCCTCCATCGCCATGTTTGTCCTCCATACAGAATCATGCTACAATATGGCCGCCACACGGCTTCCTCTCGCCATCAAAGACACAGGTCTGAGCTCCAGGCCTTCTTGCAGTGATTCCCATTACCAGGGACATTTGTATGTAAGCATTGCGCAAATTGTGTTTTCACGGCCATGTTGGGCGACTCTGTCAGCCTAATGTGTGCTCTCGGGCACATGATGAAACACATTCTTGAGATCTTGTGCCCTGGGAAGACAGGAGAGATTACAAGCACTATCTTGCCTTTTGTAGACGCAGTTGAGAAATGTCAACCTTTCAGATATATTTCTCATTTGTGGATTTTCCATGTCAATTTGATGTTATGTTCATGTTACGGATGGGGTGCTAGAGTGGTCTAGTAGATAAAGTGTTTGTTCCTCACACCAAAGACCCTGGTTCAATTCCCCACATGGGTACAGTGTGTGAAGCAGCCCATTTCTGGTGTCCCCTGTCATGATATTGCTGGAATATTGCTAAAAGCGGTGTGAAACTAAACACACTCAATGTTATGAAAGTTGTGAGACTGGATGGAAAGATATCAGTCCAATTTGGATTTTTCTACTGAAAAAATTAATACAGTAAAATACCCTTATAACGAACTCCAAGGGACCACTGAAATTAGTTCGTTATGTCCGTAGTTCACTAATCACTTTTTTTATATGATAATATAAGGTTTATCGTGACTTTTAAAACAGTTCGCTATAGCCGTCAGTTCGTTATAATCGTGTTCGTTATAAAAGTATTCTACTGTAGGTTTAGTTGATTAATGGCCTAATTAACCCCTCCATGGAATCAGTGTACCAGTCACACCCTCATCCAATCTGTGTGCATCAAGGGAGGGATGAGGGATGTTTGTTGAATGTTGAATCTGATAGTTATTCATTCAGATGTGATGAAATGGTTTTCAGGCCTTGTCAATAGTCTAGGTTTCTGGTAGGGACACTCTGTGAGCCTGGTCACACATTTCAACAACCTGATCGTCATGAGTCAACTTTAGACAAGCATGCAGTACAGGAGACATATTCTGTCTGTTCAGTTGTGGGAGAATTGGGCGGGGCACTTTGGAGACTAAGAAACGTGTGTCCTCTACCCTCAAATATATCTAAGCCATAGTGTGGCCATGTGAACAAGCTGTAGAAAAACAGGTGGGCAAGATAAGGCACACATTCGGGATGTTTTAGCTTACCCTGAATGAACAGGCTACTTGAACGAGAGATAATATCTAGTCCACTATGAGGCTTGGCAAGCTTATGAATGTCATTGAGACGGTAGAGTAGTCTGTTGACAAACCTCTTGCCACCTTGAGATTAGACATGCAATAGTTATGAATACATTCATGTTGGGTCACGATCCAGTGAGGGTAATGGTGTTTTGAGTGACGTGGGCGGTTATGTGGAAGTGGCCAAATTCCGATCTGTCATCATCAGCCGCTAGAGTGCCATTGTTGTTCATCATCTTTGTCATAATCATTCTCCTTAATCCTTATCATTGTCTTATCATTTTGGGAGCGGTGGGGTAGCCTAGTGGTTAAAGTGTTCGCTCGTCATGCTGAAGACCTGGGTTCGATTCCCCACATGGGTACAATGTGTGAAGCCCATTTCTGGTGTCCCTAGCTGTGATATTGCTTGAATATTGCTAAAAACGGCGTAAAATTCAACTCACTCACTCACTCACTCACTCTCATTTTGAGGAACTCCAGGTTGGAATGGACTGTCCTGAGCATAGTTGTCATGAGAAATTTTTATGGCATGGATGGGATGTATTTGTACCCCAGTGGTGTGGATCAGTGCTCATACTATCAGCCTTGTGTTTGTCTGGATTATTTCTAGGATACCCTGGCGTAAAACAACATTCAATTAGATACATTCATCATTCTACTTGAACAACTATCACAACTGCGTGTTGACTGATTAATATTTCAGTATCGTTGCTTGAGATGATATTTGAACGATAGAAAAGAGAAAATCTTTGAAAGTAATACCGACAGTGGTTGATCAATTTTCAGAATCAGATCCTCTGAAAATATGCAGGATTTTCACTGAATTCACAGACGTACATACGAAGTGTTCCCTCCGACAACATGCAGCCGTGTAAATGTAGCAGTCCTTTGTTCTCAGACAATCAACTTAATCATAAATTTATAAGTTGAGATCGACTACAGCCAAGAACACCCTAGAGCCCTAATCGTATCTCCATCAATGGGAACCCCAGTCCATCTGAGACCAGCTTGAGAAAGCAGTCCTCTCCATTGTGGTAGCGCTTGATTGGATATGCAGATGGAGTGTTGTGACTCGGGAACATTCAGGGCGGCTGCAGCAGGGAATCCCTAACCATGCCGTCTAGCTCGCAGCTATATTGATCTCAGGGTTATGAGCGGGTCAGGTTGCAGTAGAAATTGCCTTTTGTGTAGGATTTATGTAACTTGTGCCGGACTGTGTGATTTGAGAGATGGTTCTTGAGGCAGTTGCAGCAATGAAGTTTTTTTTCCCTGGTCTTGATGATGGTCTTAGACAAGGATTAATTACTGTGTGGCTTAGAGTGAGAAGGAGTCCAGAGCTGCGTGGCCAGCATTTAGAGAGTAGACTGCCTTTGGAAGAGTCAGATAATATGGGAGATGATTATCGTCAACGTAATCGCAGACTTAGAATTGCTCGAGAATACTTTTTACCAGCATGTCTCCATGTGTCTCGCTGCGTGTCGGGTCTTGGTCTGAGAGCTGCGAGGTCCCTTCCTTTCAACTGGGCGAGTAGTCTCTCATACAGACCCTGAAGCAAATATATCCAAGAAAACCCACACAAGTTTAGAAAATGTGGCAAGTCTAGATTTCCACAGTTTCTGAAAATGAAGAAAGTCTCAGGGCTCCATTTCATTATATATATATTTTTTTACTATGAATTTTTTTTCAGTAAAATATGTTCATTTCCGAGACTGGTTGTTAGTCTACTGGGCGAGGAAATGGTATCAATTTGTCAGCAGCTTTGGTGTTGCGGAACATCTTGCTCACGATCTGTTTGTTTGGATGGAACATATATGTGTTTTAGGAGGAGGGTTGGGGTAAATATTTTCTTTAGCTGACATTGTCATGTTATGTAATTTATCAGTGTAATGTGAAGATATTTGAAGGTGGATGTAATAATACATGCAGGTGATCTGTCGATATGTGGAGTTGATGTACCTGATATGCAGAGGTGATGTATCTTTGGGAAAGTGATCGGTAGATGTTATGTGAAGTTATGTTTTATCAATGTTAAAATCTGTGATGTGGCGATATGTGATATGTGAAGGTTATGGGCAGATCTGTGAAGTTGATGTGTCAGTATGTTTAATCAATATTAGAATATGTGAAGGTGATACGACCGTATGTGAAACTAACGTCAAGATAGGTAAGGTGAAGGTCATGTGCCAGGATCTGAAGGTGACCCGGTAGTTGTAATAACAAGGCTGAATGATCAGTTCAAGTATAATTAAATTGAACCTCTTTTCATCAAAATAACTTCTTTTCATCGGCCATCCCTTCCTTACCCAAATGGGGCGGTGGGGTAGCCTAATGGTTAAAGTGTTGGCTCGTCACGCCGAAGACCCGGGTTTGAATCCCCACATGGGCACAATGTGTGAAGCCCATTTCTGGTGTCCCCCGCCGTGATGTTGCTGGAATATTGCTAAAAGCGGCGTAAAACCAAACTCAGGCAGTCAGTCCTTACCCAAACTGTAGGAGATTAATTCTATGCTGCTTGAAATTCATGAAGATATATTGACCCTGTCAGAAAAGAAAAAAATGTGAGTAAATGGGGACTCCGGAGGACTGGCCCTTCAAAGGAACAGATAGCCCAGATTTATTACAAATAAAATGCAAATACCTTTTACTATGAGGCACACAGTGGGGCTTCCTTATCATGTAGAAGGGATAGGTATCTGTTCACCTAATGGCACATGAGGGTGAAACACGAGTTGCCCTGTTGTGACACCAGGGGGTACTGCTGGCTGCTGAGGTGGGAGTGGACGAAGGCAAGGTCGGGCAAACAAAAGACAGACGCCAAAATCTTTTGCAGGTGTGAAAAGAAATTGAAGCTCCTTGGTAGATAAGTGGGTTGAATTTCTGGCGTGGCTCTCTCAAGACAGGCCTTATGTGTTGGTGAAGTCCTGTTCTCGTGTAAGGAAGAAGCAGTGCTTTTGTCGGAAGGTTAATTGACTTGGACAGGAAGTAGACAAAGCGTGGTACAATGTTTTCTCAAGGTAGAAGGACAAGCTACTGATTGTTCATACCAAATTGTGAAGATGTTGGTATAGTTGGAAGTATTTTGATTACCAGGCATGAAATAAATTTGGTTACTGTTTCTTTGTGAGTTTATCTGGATGGATGTTGGTGTCAAGTGATACAAGCAGCTAATGAATTAGGCCTTTCTGAAGGGCTTACGGTTTAAAGAGTTGTTGTGTGTTTTTTTCTCTAGAAGTATTTTCCGCGTTGAATAATGATATTGTGGACTGAGAACTATGGCTGCATTATATAGAGTAAATGATCCATGGAGGTGTCATGGAAGTCTCTGGGTCTTTTTGAAGAAGATGGATGATGGTCTGTTACAAGTTTTTTTCTATAAGATAAGATAAGATAAGATATTTTATTGCAAAGCATTCCATGAAGAAACAGTGGCAATATTCTATAACCTACAAGACCCGTGAAGATCCGGGGTAGAATAGGTCTTCAGCAACCCATGTACTTGCCATAAAAGGCGACTATGCTTGTCGTAAGAGGCGACTAACGGGATCGGGTGGTCAGGCTCGCTGACTTGGTTGACACATGTCATCAGTTCCCAATTGCGCAGATCGATGCTCATGCTGTTTATCACTGGATTGTCTGGTCCAGACTTGATTATTTACAGACCGCCGCCATATAGCTGGGATATTGCTGAGTGCGGCTTAAAACTAAACTCACTCACTCACTCACTATAAGCTACATATATAAACTCAGCAGGTGAAAGAAATATAGATACATTTCATACATAAATGATGTACATTATAACAATTTTTTAGAAATCAAGTGGTATAATGACATGGAGATAATATATGAGGAGACTATGGTAAGATATAGAATTCATTGCAAGTTGTAAAGATGTATATGTCGTGTATGAATACTAGTGCTGTAATGATGCATCAAACTGTCGATGGATTGCAATTGTTGAGTCTCCGATAGCAATTAAGCGATGGTAGAAATGAAAAACTATCAATGCATCGATATTATGTTTGACTATCGATAGTTTAGTAATTGACTTTATCTTTATTAAATATTTATGTTTTGTATTTTTTTATTGTTTGGGTGCAGACTTGTAGCTTCATTGAGTTTTGTTTTAACTGTTTTAATTGATCTGGGTTTCAAGTTTCTTGTCAGTTATTAAAAGACTTGTGTGAGTGGCATTTAGAAGTTGGTGTGATGAACAACGAGGAGAGTTCTATGGATATACAACTTCTTTAACATAATATGAGCGACGTCTCGGTGTAGCTACTAACACCGTTATCAAGCAAATGATCTGCTTGATAACGGTGTTAGTAGCTACACCGAAATGTCGCTTATATTATGTTAAAGAAGTTGTTAATCCATAGAACTCTCCTCGTAGTTATTAAAAGAGACTTAAAATACTACAACTCTTTTTATTTCATATAAACTATGCATTTATTTGGGAAAATAAATAAATTTGACTTCAAATGAGACAATTCAAGGAGAAAAAACCTATTGCAATAGTATTGCAATAGTTGGTTGCAACAGACTATCGCTATCACAATACAGCTGTTTCCCCCTCAATAGTCCCCCTTAATAAATACATTGTAAAAAACTGGTTTTTATGTAACTGGTATATTGAGAAAATCAACTGCTATATGGAGAGATACAAAACTGCTGTATTGAGAGATACAGCTGGTACATGATATGGATTTAACCTCTGTGTGTGTACACACATCTGGCACTTAATCAGACATAACAAAGCGAGACACAGGTACATAATATAGACTGGTAGAGACATGCGTCGAGACACACACATGGTGTATCAGGAGTAGTATATCTGAAGACATACAGCAATATGCATGGTTAATCGAGAGACACAAGCAGTGTATCGGGAAACAAGTGGTACATAATATAGACTGGTACAAAGATGGGATATTGATTGACACAACTGGTACATGCAGATACATGGCTAGTATATCGAGAGACAACTGGTGTATCAAGAGACACAACTGGTACATACAGAAACATGGTTAGTATATCGAGAGACAACTGGTGTATCAAGAGATACAACTGGTACATATAGAAACATGGCTAGTATATCAAGAGACAACTGGTGTATCAAGAGACAATACCTCTGTATGTAATATAGACTGGTACATACTACATACAGAGACATTGCTGCTACAGAGACACAACTGGTGTAGAGAAAGATAACTTGTATACGGTGTGTGAAATAGTTTCCAAATTTTGCTAGCCAGTCGAGGCTAGCTATGCCTGAAAGTTACTAGCCCACAAAATAATTGTAATTTGAATGGAGTAATTAAGCAAAAGATTACAAAAATAGATGAGAATGTGATATTGTCGGCATGACACGGGTTTCATCATTAAGCTCCTAATGTGATGAACATTTTAATCAGGCCATAATCTTGCATGATTTAAAAGTGTTTTATAACTTAACAAATCGGAGAGAGTGACATATTAACAAAATGACCCTATGAAAATTCACTAGCCAGTCGGGCCAGTGACAGGAGATTTACTAGCCCGATTGGATTTTTACCAGCCACGAACTAGCGGGCCAGTGGCTATTTCGCACACTGCTTGTATACAATATAGACCCAACTCCTTAACACAGACAACTCCTGACTATAAGAACACTCCTGTGATGTACAACAGCACACCGGCTTGTATAGAGACACAAAACTGGTATGTATGAAGACACATCCCAGTCTTGATGGAGACGGAACTATTTGAGAAGCTTCATGAGGTGACTTTTCTTGCCCTCCTCGGGAGTGGAGCGTCAGGTGTAATCTCCCGATAAGTCTGGCAGACAAACAATGGATGGGATTATCATGACAGATTACAGAATCAATATGTCCAGAGATTGCCACATGGCTTAAACATTTTTAGACACCCGACAAGCAAGTGGTAGGTGATACGATAGTCTCTTCTATAAGGTTACGAGTCTTTGACAAGGAGGTTTGGGAGTCAGAGTAATAAAAATGTGACATTTGGTGAGGAGGTTTGGAGACATAATTAATAAATCATTTTTTGCAGTCATCTTTGTTGGAATTGTGTAGTCATATCGGGGCGGTGGGGTAGCCTAATGGTTAAAGCATTGGCTCGTCACGCCGAAGGCCAGGGTTCGAATCCCCACATGGGTATAATGTGTGAAGCCCATTTCTGGTGTCCCCCGCCGTGATGTTGCTGGAATATTGCTAAAAGCGGCGTAAAACCAAACTCAGTCAGTCAGTGTAGTCATATCTAGGTTGTAACAGGAGGTTTAGAACTGCCAAATGTACCGTAATGACAGTATTTTGATCAGTCATTTCAAGAATGTTTTATCAACATGAAATGAATTTTGCAATTTCAAACAACTATAGAACAACTATAAGGGATATGCTATCCATGACTACCTTTTTAGCAATGAATTCCTTCCTAGTCTCCCAATAACTTTGATGGGTTCAATATACTTACTTTGCTAAATGGCTTGAACTGGATTTGGCGGTACAACTGATTGTTATGGCTGCCATTGTGAAGATTGTTTGATCTGCCCTTGCCGTGAGGTACATGTCACGATTTATGTCGAGTGAATAGATATGGAATCTGTCTTCAAACAACAAGCCAACCCTTCATCAGCCTATCCATCAGGTCACAGATGTAAGAAAAAAATACATTTTCCTTTCAAATGACAAAATGCTTCCCATTTCGCTTAAATTGATTCATCCCTCCTGAAATCCATTCACATGCACAACCATAAGCAGCCTAGTAAAAATAACTGAACTGTAAATTTCAAATTTTAATATTGTCAATTCTTTTCAATAACTAATCCACAACATGCTGGAAGTGTACAAGAATGTTTTTCTTGGAGGAAACCCATCCAAATTAGTGGCTTTGTCGACCACACAAAGCAGTGTGAACCCTCCGGCAACTAGCCTGTCATAAATAGAGCCTGTATTAGCCATGTGTAATATAGAGAGAGTGTTTTCTGAACACCTGCACGTAGCTCGAGTTATTTATAAAGCTTATCACAGACGATCTCCCTCGGCTAGCCTACAATGTTATACATCGGGGCTTCAAATGATTGGAAAATGTCAGTTTACACTCACTGGGGTGTGTAATGTTGTAGTAATACAGGTAAAAACTTGTCAGGTTGTCTAACAGATAAGGTTTACAAAGTTTACGTGGGCATCAGCTCCAGTTATTGGCTGTGAACTTTAAAGGGGCATGTATCCAACCAACATATGGTCTGTGAAATATTTTATTGCACAATAAATTTGTTTCATGTAAAAAAATTAAAAAGTTCAATGATTTCTTTCTGGCGAGACATGCCTATTTATTGACCTGACTGATTTTGATTAATTTATTATGCAGATGTTCCTTCCTCATGATACAGCTGTTGGACGTTTGCTGTTATCAGTGAACATTATATCACTACTTGCGAGCAACATGTCTGGTGGCTTTGGGTTAGGGGAATGGTTGAAGCATTCCGAGGACAAGGGTTTGATCTTCTATAAGCAGTGATCCTCTTCTGTGGTCTTGCTGGAATATTGATAAACGTAACATTAAAACCAATCTCACTCTCACTCACTCTCACTCACTCAACCACCCACTCAACCAACTGTTCAACCACCCACTGAAGCACTCACTCAACCGTCCACTCAACCACCCATGCAACCACTCAACCACCCATTCAACCACTCAACCACCAACTCAACCACCAACTCAACTACCCACTCAACCACCCACTCAACCACCCATTCAACCATCCATTCAACCACACACTCAACAACCTAACCACCCATTCAAGCTCTCACTCAACCATCCACTCAAGCTCTCACCCAACCACCCACTCACAAACATCCATAACGTAAATGACTATTCCGTCAAGAATTTACAGAATACCTATTACAAACACATACAAGCTATTCCCAAAAGGGCAGCTGTTTGAAGATTTGTAAGTCACTTAACAACATGTGTGTAAATGTTTTAATAGTGTTTTGGCTAACTGTTTAAAAACATCAACTTCATCATTATAATGCATTGTGAGTAAACAATGAGCACATCAGAAAGTGCTGAACAATTACAAGCAAGCGTTGGCCGTTTCTTTCACCGACAAAGAATTAAGCCTGAACTAAACACTCATTAAAAGTCCCACATCGCTAAAACACATCTCGCTGCAAAGCTAACAAGTTTATGAATAAACTAACTAATAACTGAATTCATCTGTGTGATTAATAAATGAGTAACCAAACAAATTCTCCAGCACCAGAGCAGCCATCACAGCTAGCCCAGTATAGATTTCTGGTATTCACAGCCTTCAGCCTGCCTAATCTAGGTCATGTGATCAGTGGAGCTCTTCAGACTGAGGAGGTGGGATAGCAAGCAGTCAGCTAGCTCATTTGCATATAAGCTTCAAATTCAAATAATTCAGCCCCAAATTAGTATTTTGAGATGCTGCAACTTTCAGTAGACACTTCTTCGTTATTGTCAACTGATGCATGTGAAATTTTAGCATTTTGGTGGAAAATAACGATTTTGGAGCATTGTTTTGGTTTGTTGTTATTGTGTTGGTGGAAATGTTGACATGTGTTGAAATGAATTCCAGCTGTTTGGAGCTAGTTATTGATGAACAGGATATTGGAAAATAGTTTTATTTATCATTAATTCTAAAGGATATCTGTTACACAATTCACATGGAACATGTGTGAAAGTAGTGCCAAGTTTACTTCATCAAACAGGGACTACTGTACAGTATGTGTCTATGTGTCATCAGAGTATGATTCTGTTCCGTATATTCAAGAAACAAGAAAATTGAATTAACAGTGTTCTAGTTTTAATTATTTCAATAATGTGTGAAGGTTAATAAAAAATATTGCCAGAAATTAAAATTAATTAAATTTTTAAATCAAGTACCAGAAATATGTTTGTAGACATTTTACATATTTTATTGACTGTTATGTCAACTGTGATATTTCTATGTACAGGAAGATGAAGATCTCTCAATGGTTCCATTATCACATAGCAGTAACTTAATCTTGTTACGATGTGCTATCACTCTGTTTCTGTCTATTACAACACCTTAGGGACTTGTTGGAAAAGGTCCCCAGTACTGAATTATTTACAGATCACCGTCATGTAGTGTGATTATTTCTGTGTGGATTTAAGCAACAAGCAACGAAAACAGCATTATGGCTGTCGTAAGAGTGGTGTAAACAGATGACGATTCTTGACTCATTGACTGCCCGTTATACCCAGACAGCTTTGGACAAAGGTCATAATATCAACCACTGTTTCTTTATTCCATACTGGGGCGGTGCGGTAGCCTAGTGGTGAAAACTTTCGCTCGTCATTCCAAAGAAAAGGGTTCGAGTCCCCACATAGATACAATGTGTGAAGCCCATTTCTGGTGTCCCCGCCGTTATGTTGCTGGAATATTGCTAAAAGCGGCGTAAAACCATACTCACTTATTCCATACTTGATCAGTTCCAAGCTGGAATGTTGCCATGGTTACACAAAACAACTAACTCTAGTGTTACATCTAAAAAAGTGGTACAAAATCATCAATAGAATGCTTGAAAATCTAACTGGGAAGTGTATTGTGTGGATTAACAAGGTTTTCGATGTATAATTCGCAAGTAGAAATGTCTGAAGTTGAACAGTTTTCCTGTACGTTGTCATTCTGCCTGGAAGTGCTGAGGCCAATGAGTCTGTTGCCCCCTGGAGTCTCCATAAACCTTACAATAACCATATTGTCACATGCAGGGAGCTGCAAATAAATGAAAATATTAATTTAAGACATTTTCAAAAGGCAAAACTTGTGTGATCAATTCTTCTGAAGAATTTGAAAATCCTCAACAAGGATTTACTTGATACCAAAGGCTTCGTCTAATCCCCCAGCCCTGATGGAGAAACAATGGCTGTGAATCCTCCTGGTGTGGTGATGCTTTCACTGAGAGCCCTCATGGCCGGCCATGAAGATAGTCATAAACGGGATAGCGAATGTCATTTCCTAGGGCGCATTAGGTCTCGGTTGCTGGAGGCATGGGGCGAAGGTCGAAGGCTCCATACAAGTGTAAAATGAAGGAACCCGTTTGATTCAGTAGTCCATATTACGCTAGCCTATTACCACCTCCACAGGGGGAGTAGCTGTGTTATTATGTCCACAAAGGAAGGATATTTTCCACTTAGAGACTGGAAAGAAACGGATGGGTGCGTTTTGGAAAAGGATTGATGCTTTTGCAGTTTTTTTATGGGAATATTAGTCCTATCAGCTTTTTTATGACTGCTGCAGTTCAAGTCTGGATTATGCGATGAAGACCCGATTTCCCGCCATTAAACTATGTGATTGATAGCTTCTTTGTAAGCGTGGCTGTGTTTGTCAATAAAGGTTGTGTATTTGTTGAAAGGATGTCATATAAGCTGTGAGTGAAGTACTGCTGGATACATTTCTGAAGAAACGTAATGAGATAATTAGGAAAGATAAGCTCATAATTCAGTTTTATTATTATTAAATATCTTTTTGGGGTACGCTGCAATCCTCATCGTCATAAAAAGTAAATTGTGCGAGACAGCTTCTACATGCTTTGTTGCTGTATGATGTTCTGATAAGTACAACTGTCTCAATGCAGTCCTGGTGGTACCTCTCGGTTCTCTTGATGGCCGATACCCGTCAAGGTCCAGGTTAGAATATTGATCTTCAATAACCCATGCTTGTCGTAAAAAGGCGACTAACAGGATTGGGTGGTTTTGCTCGCTGACTTGGTTGACACATGTCATCGTATCCCAGTTGTGTAGATCGATGCTCATGCTGTTGATCACTGGATTGTCTGGTCCAGACTCGATTATTTACAGACTGCGACCATATAGCTGGAATATTTTGCTGAGTGCGGCATAAAACAAAACTCGCGCACTCACTCACTCACTTGATGGCCGTACAGATATGATGATTGTTGAAATAGTACAGTGTTAACTCGCTGATTTAATGAGGATGTTTTGTAGTGTATCGTTTAGCCAATCTGACTTGATATGTGGTTGTTAAACATTGTCAGATTTTCTTGTCGACCTGTACCTGTGAAGATCGGATTAGAATTTGTCTTCAGTAACCCATGCTTGTTATAAGAGGCGACTAACCGGATCTGGTGGTCAGGCTCGCCGACTTGGTTGACACATGCCATTGTTTCCCAGTTGGGTAGATCGATGCTTATGCTGTTAGTCACTGGATTGTCTGGTCCAGTGACCCTGACCACCCGATCCCGTTGGTCGCCTCTTCCGACAAGCATGGGTTACTGAAGATCAATTCTAACCCCGGATCTTTATGTGTTACTGATGGTTTGTTGAAATATGGCGACTTCTGTAATGTTGGCATGTTACAATATTCAAAATTATTACTTGAAAACAGACATCAGGTGTTGAGACAATTTTCAACATAATCCGACAGGTAACATATATTTACTGTTCCCTGACCAACATGCTCAAGATCAAAACTCCTGTTGCATTGGCATCAAGACCATAATTAAAATCTTGACATCAAGGGACTTCTGTCACTATCAATATTTATTCCACAAGCAGATGAATCTTACATCTCCAGGTCACATTCATCATTGTAACTGTCAGGTAGCTCTATGAACATCAAATAGAGATTGAGTAGGGGATTAGATTTGGATGGATAATTTCATAAATAGAAGAATTCAGTTTTCAAATGATTTGTGAAACTGTGAAGCATGACAATTTTTCAGTCAACATTTAAGTATATTAACAGGAAGAGTCTTGTTAATATTCATAATCCATAGTGGCCTGCCTATAAGTGATACTACCTTCCTACCACTCATAGGTGACGGAATGTTCATACTCAACACTACGTGGAATTTTATGAATATAAGAAACATAACACACACATTAGCCACGCTTATTCAGCCTGCTTTACATCAAGGGGGAAGAGGCTTGGCAGTGGACAGTGAACCTTGAATAGCGAGACTAGCTTACTGAAAGGGAATCTCACCACAGCACTGGAAATCCTCTCAGTCAATGTAGCAAAGGATCTTCATCAATATTTGATTTTCCTGAAACAGTTGAGTCGACCCATGGCAGGACTACCATATATTCAACAAAGTCTGCTGGGAAAAGATCTAAATGTGCTTACATTTACATCCACAGACAGATGTGGTTAAAAAAAAGATTTCGGGCAGACACTCATTGTAAGAAGCTGTGTGATTTAAAGCTTCTGTCTTCAATATCTATTTATTCTGTACTAATGCAAGAATCATTAAAAACATTGCTAGGATTTAGCTTCCAAGGCAGCCATAGGCCTAGCTTTGTTCGACAGCATCTGTCAATCAGCCTGTAGGACTGTGAACTGACCTTGACCTTGTGAGAGGTCAACTTGGAGATAGTTCCGGCAAGGGCGAGTCTTTCATGTTATTTTAGAAGATTTTCTTCAGAGGGCAAGAATTAATTGCTTGATTTCAAGTGTGAATCCAATCTTTGGACTGTTTGCATTTTAATGATGTGATGATTCATGAAATATTTGATATTTGTTAGAAGGTAGAGGGAGAGAAAGTTAGCTTTAAGTTTTCACAGGAAACGGAACACTCCCAGTGGATTGCACTGTAACTGCCTAGCTCTGAAATGGCCTTTGTAATATAAACATCCCTGCTATTTATAACAAAAGGCAGAAAGAAGACTTTTATACAGGATCAAACAGAATCTATTTGAAGCTATGCAGTTCTAAGATAACCCACAAGCAATAACTGCTACAAATGATAATGTCTTTTCCCCTATTTCATCTCATGATGAAAGCAAAGATTGTAGATTTTCTGTTTGCTATCTGTCGTTACAGATGGGTCACTGCGATAACATACATCTTAAATTGTTTTATACGTGAAAAAAATAAATGGATGTACTTAAAGCATGTAGTTAGCCATGAAGTGATACAGTATCTAATTTATGGCTTTATGTTTTCATCCATGCGTTTATTGATTGTAAATATTGCTTGACACGATTGTTGTGTTGATATTGAAGAAGGAGAAGTTTCATTTGATCTGCAACATAAATTTATAGCAACTTGAAAATTTGTTTTTATTCTCATGCTAGTAAGTGCTGAACGTAATGACCTGATGAATTTAACGATGACAGCAGTAACATGGAGATAGTCATTAGTCTGGCAAACATCCATGTGAAATGGATGAAATGAAATTATAAGGCGTTTTTTAAAGGAGAAAAACACTTTCCATCCTATTTTCCTACATCTCTGCATTCTTTTATGTTTGCTTACAAAATATAATATCAGTCAGATCAATATGCCATTCTTGGTTTTTCCTATGCAATATTTATGCTAGTTCTATCTTGACAGTCCACCTTGAAAGCTCTTTTTGATTAATACAATAGAAATGATGTTATGATTATCTGTATCAAAAACATTAGGATAGTATTCTGAAAAAAAATTGCTTTGATGTAAAAAGTTGCAAAAGGATGAATGATGGGTTATTTCTGTATTCTTGTTTTTTTTGGTTTTTTTTGTTAGTTTTAATTTATAGTTTCAAGATTTTAATCAGCTGTTTGACGAAAGGTGAAGGTCATGATAGTAAGCAGTGATCATCAATGATTTTGGATGTTTGTATAATGTTAAAGCATGTGTATGCACAGTTGAAGGATGGAGGTGGGTGTATGGGCCTGTTCCATTGTTGCCTGAATAAACCTGATATTGATAATTTCATTAAGAAAAGGAAAAATTGAAGAAGTGTTTATTTATAAATCCATAAATGAAACTTTGATTGCGACATAGACAGTCACTTATAAAAATTCCCGGAAACAATAATGTACCCCATTACGAGGTGCCATTAACTCACCAGTAATTAAAACGACCTTTTATCTAAGTACTGCACCCTCTACCTCTGTGATCAGATGGGTGTCAGACAAGTTCTGGCACCGACGCCATGGCAGGCAACATATGCCCCTGACTAAATGCTACACTAGGATAATGTTTGCTGTACCCCAAACATGCTTGCCAACAGAGTGCAGGGGTCATCTCTTGAACAAATCTAGCCAAGATGGCTGCTAAATTGCTGCTTTGACACGGGATTAGCAAGAACAGGTTGCATCATGGGAATTATGCAAGGCATCATGGGAAACACCTACAAGGAAGTTTCTCCATCAGAGGACTTTAGGTGACATTTCTTGCTCTTTACGCCAGTTCGCTGTCACATTTGAGAGGATTTGTCCGTTGTTTGTGGAAGTCGGTGGTGCATTATGGGATTTTATTTGATGTGTCTGTTGACTCGTTGGAACTATGAGATCTGGTCATATTGTTTTATCATCATTTTTCATCTGTAAATTATTTAAATGGCTTTTTCCAAGTCAAGTTTGTGCTAATAGAAAGAATGGCAGCAGGTCTTGAAGTGGTATGGAATATTTCAAGATATTTTCACAGAAACATTTTCCCTGAAGACTGTCATTCCAGTGATGGTAATATTGTCAAAGGGAAATAACATTTTGCTTTTCGTCCAATTATGTGAAATGATGGATACAACATATGTCCTGTATTTATTAAGTACTTGGGAAAGCCTTCTCGAGTTGTCACTTTGCATGATATGTGACTAAGCGGGTTTTGAAATAAATCTGCTCCATTTCAATTGGCAAAATTGATTTCAAGTTGTAGTGGATTCCTTGCAGAAATTGAGTCATCTTTTGTTCCCGGTAACAGTCAATATCTTGATCGATTCTGGACAAAAACTCTGATAGAACGTGTGGAAGAGTTGCACACTCCTTTCCTCCCCTGACCGTTACACGACAGCCGTGATCATTGCAATTTGATTATCATATGATAGGAGGCTGAAAAAAACACCCATCCCATTGTAAACATTTTCCCACAAGCTCTCTCACGAATCAAATATTTCCCTGGCCTTCATATGCTGAACACAACAAAACCGTGCTGGTTTATGTTACTGGAAGCTAGATATAATAATCTTGAAAGGTTCCGTCAACATCTTTGGAGTATATATTTTGTGATCAGTTTGCAGATTACGTACTGATAAGGTAGAGGTGCATTTGTGGGGAATATTCAAGGACTGTGGTAGGGTAATAGCATTTGGGAGTTGAAAGAGGATGTGATATTTCTGCAGGCATTTTGAATGTTAAAAGTACCTTCTAGCCCTGGATGCTGCTGGTACATTGCTTTTCCATCTGTTTTTTGTGTGCCTCATCCTGATATGATTTGAAGGTCTGGTTCAGACTCTATTATTTACAGACCACCGCCATACAGCTTGTGTGGGGGGAATCGAACCCAGGCCTTCGGCGTGACGAGCAAACACTTTGACCACTAGGCCACCCCGCCATACATGTTAACAAACCACCCGACGTGGATGATGTTGACAGCTGGCTGACTTTATGTAGCATAATACCCAAGTGGCAAGGATTGATGCTATCTACCGCTATGAGTGTACACATTGTGCACATTGTACCCGATGGTGTTGGCTAATATGTGAGTGAGTGTGTTTAGTTTTACGCCGCTTTTAGCAATATTCCAGCATTATCATGGTGGGGGACACCAGAAATGGGTTTCACGCATTGTACCCATGTGGGGAATCGAACCTGGGTCTTTGGCGTGACGAGCGAACGCTTTAACCACTAGGCTACCCCAGGTTTAACCACTAGGCTAATACTTTGCCAGTGAGCCAGTCTGAGTGAGTTGAAATTTAAGTCACCTCAGCGTTATTTCAGCCATATTGTGACAACGAAACCTATACAGTAACCAGAACCAGACTGAAGCTAGCTGACACGGCACAGTTTACAGTGCTATATCGACAGCTATGCGGAAGCCTACTCACTCTATACCTGACAGCACTGACAAGACTGTGTATGACTGTGGGAGTATTGTTTTCTAAGGGGATGAAATATGTACCAAAAACGCTTGGTGTAAAAATGTTAATCTCTTGAAACTCTGGGGTCAAGATGAGGTGAGATACAGCTTAAGATGGCTCATAACTTATGTTACTATTTGATTGAGAATGTTTGGGGCTGAATTATAGCAAGAAATCTTCTGTGACTTATGCTGCGAGTCTACTCCAGAGCCCCAAGCCCTTTGTATGTAATTGTGTTTGTTTTTTGTCTAACCCCAGTCTACCCGTGAAGATCCAGGTTGGAATATTGATCTTCAGTGACAAATGCTTGTTATAAGAGGTGACTAATGGGATCGGGTGGTCAGGCTCGCTGACTTGGTTGACACATGTCATCTGTTCCCAGTTGCGCAGATCGATGCTCCTGCTGTTGATCATTGGTTGTCTGGTCCAGACTCGATTATTTACAGACCGCTGCCATATAGCTGGAATATTGCTGAGTGCGTTGTAAAACTAAACTCACTCACTAACCCCAGTCAGTAGTTAATCCAGTGATTAACATCATGAGCATCGATCTGTTCTGTTAGGAAACAATGACATGCATCAACCATGTCAACAGTCTGCATTATGAGTGAGTGAGTTGAGTTTTACGACGCACTCAGCAATATTTCCAGCTATATGACGTCGGTCTGTAAATAATCGAGTCTGGACCAGACAATCCAGTGATCAACAGCATGAGCATCGATCTGCGTAATTGGGAACCGATGACATGTGTCAACCAAGTCAGCGAGCCTGACCACCCGATCCCATTAGTCGCCTCTTACGACAAGCATGGGTTACTGAAGATCAGCATTTATGAGTTGGCACTTCTCGAACATATGTCCGTTGTGATTGTATTAATGTAACACTGCTCTCTCAACAGAAATAATCAAGCCGAACTCCCCTGAACAGGTCCCAATCCTGACTACAGTAATTAAGTGTAGAAGCAGAGACCTTTCATTAAAATTGCCAGAATACCTGATCAATAATTTCTCCGAGTATAAGCCTGTGCTAGTTGCTTCCTACTAACACTTAATTAAGTGTATTGACATGAAAGCAGGTGTTAATAGGTCATTACAACTGACACCTCTTTACCTTTGTGGTGCGTCAATTACCTTGTCTGTGGCAATGCATTACCATGCTCTGCTGAGCGCCAAGTTTTTTTGTATTTAAGAGTTTGCAATTAGCTTTTCTGATGAATTGATTCGATTAAGGCAGTAAATTGTTTAAGATGGTGCACTTGGCTAATCATCCTCTTGCTCGGCTTCAACTCATCCCATGATGCAGTAGGGAATTAGTTTCGCTTCCTGAGGGCAAAATGACCCACGAATATAGATGGATCATGTCTGAAGGTTGTGTGTGTTTGTTTTAAGCCACCCTTAGCAGTATTCCAGCTATATAAAGGTGGTCTTTAAATATTCAAGTCTTGACCAGACAATCCAGCAACTGCCATGATGAACATCGATCTATGCACTGCGATATGGCGACATGCATCAGCCAAGACAGCAAGCCTGACCACCCAAGCCTCTTAGTCACCTCTTACGACAAGCATGGATTGCTGAAGATCGAACTCTTGCTCAGATCTTGAAGGATAGAGCTAGTGAGTGAAGAATGGTTCTATACATTGTACCAGAGTGGGAAGCAAACCCAGAAATCTGTTTGTACACTGCTGCCCTTGATCACAAGCTGTGTGTGGAAAATTTATTTTATTTTATTTTTTGTTGTTGTTTTTGTTTTGTTTCTTATTATTATTATTTTATTTATTTATTTTATTTTTTTTTTTTGGGGGGAACAGTGGCAGTATTCTGTTAACTACAAGTATAAACATTGTAGTTACAAAAAATATTATATAGATATGGAATGTACACGTTTTTAGTTTTTGACTGGATTTGTTTTTCCATTATTTAAATAAAAAGGGGAAACAATAGTAACTTAAGCTTCAATATCTGCTTTGAATCAGTCAGTCTTAACTATAAAATTAGATATGTTTTCACTTTTAGACGAATGTTTTTTCATTATTTTAAAAAAAAAATAAGAGGAAAAAGATGTAAATTAAGCTCTGAATGAATCAATATCCAGCCTGTCAATCAACTGTCAGTTACGTATACAGTATGACTTCCTCCCAAGACATCCCTTGTACAAAGTGACAGGTTTATTTCCCTGCAGCATGTACATTTCACAGCACCCCTTGTTGATACACAACCCCCATGTTGGTTGTAAGCATATGACATGATCGGAGTTGACAAGAACGCTGTGAGATGTCAATCAGCCATTGACGCACACAAATCCTTTGGGTGGCCTGTGTTGGTAAGGTTATATTATAGAAACTTTACATTTATTTTTTAAAATAAAGAGATGATATGAGGGAATTGAGTGCTAAATAAAGTCTTTATTTCCTTGGCTTTGAAATAAATTCTTAAACAGTAGTGTGGAAAACATCATTTTTAAAAGTGTTGAGTTCATTGTCGAAATGGTTTTAAGAGAGAATGCAAAACAGATTAAAGATCAAAGGTATGCCTGTCAGATGGTTGTCCTGGAATTGTTTCTTGATGTATAATAACTTCATATGATAAGGGCTATATACATGATATTAGCTGCAGTAGAACACAAAGAAGCCATTTAAGGGATTGATGGAAACTTTTGAAGAGACTGTCTTTACTATTTTGTCTTTGGAAATATTTGCAAAAGAAGGGAGATATATTCTGGAGTTTTAAGAATTGACGTAATTGTTGTTTATGTTGATAGAAGTGTTAAGAGAGAGTGAGTTTGGTTTTACACCCCGCTTTTAGCAATATTCCAGCAATATCACAGCAGGGTACACCAGAAATGGGCTTCACCCATTGTCTTCGGTGTGATGAGCGAACGCTTTAACCTTAAGGCTACCTCAACGCCCAGAAGTGTATAGAAATATCTCTGTAAATCTGCATGCTGGATTGACTCAAAATATGCACACAGGTTTTACATGTTCATGGCTTAATTACTTTGTGCGCCTATCAAATGCTATGTTGTCCGAGTTATTTATGTGTTCTTGGACACAGGAGGGGAATTAGCTCAATGGCACCTTGATAATCTCTTACCATTCTTTTGTTATTGACATGTTAATGCATGAAAATCTTACCAGTGTTTTTATAGTTCTGTCAACTGGATTTTCAATTGATTACCAACTATTTCTTTTAATCTATTCATTACAAAAACATTTTTTCAGAGCTTAAGCTTGAAGTTACATGATACACTCACTTGGTAATTTGTCAATGAATATAGATAGTGATGATAGAGATTGAGATGTTATTATGTTTAATAATGATAATTATATTTGTGTAATATATGAGATATGAATATGGTCACATTGTGAATTAAGAACTGGTCTTATATCCGATCTGCTTGGGGCGGTGGAGTAGCCTAATGGTTAAAGTGTTGGCTCGTCACGCCGAAGACCCGGGTTCGAATCCCCACATGGGTACAATGTGTGAAGCCCATTTCTGGTGTCCCCCGACGTGATGTTGCTGGAATATCGCTAAAAGCGGCGTAAAACCATACTCAGTCAGTCAGTCCGATCTGCTTACTCAGCAAATTTAGTCATGCATCAGGTAAACTTGTACCTCCTCATTTGTCTCAATTTGGCTTCTTTTAATTTGTGTTTGTAGCCACGTCAAGCAGACAGAATATTGGAACTCCAATAATGATAAAAGCCCTTTCTATGTCATTGTGTTTTGTTTCTTTTGGTGGATGCCGCCCTCAGCAATATTCCAGCAATATGGGCGGCGGTCTGTAAACAATCGAGTCTGGACCAGACAATCCAGTGATCAACAGCATGAGCATCAATCTACGCAATTGGGATACGATGACATGTGTCAACCATGTCTGCAAGCCTGACCCCCATTTCCCGATAGTCGCCTCTTACGATAAGCATGGGTTGCTGATGATCAGTTCTAACCTGTATCTTTTATAATTATGTTCGTCATTGATGCAAATGGAGATGTGGTTCACAAGGTGAAAGAACCGCCTCCGTGGTGTAGTGGTTAGAGCGTCCGCCCGGAGAGCGGAAGGTCGCGGGTCATACCAAAAGACGTTAAAATATGGTACTTGTTGGTCCCTGCCTGACGTTCGGCATTAATGGGTACGACAAAGATTGGTCGGGTCGGAGTCAGTATAATGTGTCTGAGTGGGGTATTCATGCTTCACTGCGGCATGGTATCTCAGTGGGCTAGCACTATAAAACCAGCTTAAGTCTGGGCTAGTACAAGCAGCCGCACATACACATACACACGCATGCACGTCGTCATATGAGCCAAGTATTCTCAAGCACGACGTTAAACCCAATTTCACCTCACCTCACAAGGTGAAAGAAATTTTATCAAGGGAGGATGAATTATAGAGTTCCATTTTGGCTCACTTGAAAGGTCTAAGTTCAATGTTGAGAAAAATTTATCACAAAAGTTCATGTGACAAGGAACTTGCTCCTTTTTCTGTGGGAGCAAGTTTTTAACTTTTGACTTCGTCAAGTATGTAAGCTCGGCTATCATGACCTAATGTGGCTTGGATTTCAGCATGGTTAAACAACTTGCTTATGTTTATTGTTTTTACACACTGGATGAAAATGTTTTAATACAGCCTTTAGAATACATACTAGCTGTACATTTACATTCCCATGAATCCATCATTTTTATAATGCTTTAAAAAACAGTTTTGTTTCCTGAAATTTAACAGTGGAATCAAAATGGCATATACCATACATAACTTATCCTTGACAGTGGTGCGGTAGGGTAGTCTAGTGGTTAAAGCGTTTGCTCGTCACGCGGAAGACCCGGGTTCGATTCCCTACTTGGGTACAATGTTCAGTGTGTGTGAAGCCCATTTGTGGTGTCCCCCGCCGTGATACTGCTGGAATATTGCTTAAAGCGGCATAAAACTAGACTCACTCACTCACTCACCCTTTTACTGTGAGTTCCAATCCAAATTCCCTGCATAATGCTTCTTTATTTACCTGTGTTTGTGGGTTTCATCAGAGTTGTAAAACTCACTCACTCACTCACTCACTCACTCACTCACTCACTCACTCAGCCTTTACTTGTTGACAGATAGCAGTTGTGATGGTTATGGCGGAAGAGCAGTGGTATAGTCATTGATATTTAATGTGTAGAACTACATGAGTTGTGAAAGCGATGGTTTCTAAGTAGGCAAGTGTCTGCTTCATGTGTATTCCTGACTGTGATAAGCAAATTAATTCAGTGCTTGACATTATGGTAACCACATTATGGATTCAGTAACATGAAGATAAAGACGCTATCAAGCTCTATAAAGGTTTACTTGGGAGATAATGGTTTACCTTGTAGTCTTTTCAGGAATTAGATTCAGTTACAGTCATTGCAAGTTGTTGACATGTCAAATCATCGGTTCAAGTTGAACAGGTTCATTAGTAAGTTCGATAGTTTGAAACGATTTTTAGCTTATATCTGTCTTCCAAGTTAAAGTGTATAATTTAAATATTGAATTTAATGAATTAACATGTGACCAACAAGCTAGCTGTTTCCCTGTGAGATAGTTATAGGTACCATCAGTAGCAGAAATCTGCAGTAGAGGAAAAAAAGATTTATTGAAACAGATAGTGCACTTTCTCAGAACAGACAGCCAAACACTATATCAAGAAGCTCCTATAAAAGTCATCTGTCTTATTTATGGCATCAGGGAGCAAATCCCTGCTTGGTGACACTCCAAACAGAGAGAGATACAATGACCGCTCTGGTCGTCCGGCTGGCCCTTTAAGACAAACTTGGGTGAGACACGGCTTGAGCGTAGCTCGCTCGCTCGCCTCATCACAATGCTGGGGCTTCGAGCCCGCTGACAATTGGGTTGTACCACAAGTCATAATTGTGCCCTTACTAGTGTGTAATCAACATATGTCTTGTGATGTGTTTAAAGAGCTGTGGGCGAATATAAAGGCAGGTTTTTGGCTGTGGGTGGAATGTTCAGTGTTTACATATAAGCAAAGCGAGACAGGCTGTATATTGGCGACTCTGCTCCCATTTGATGAGGATGTTTGGCAAGAAAGAGATTGCACAAGTGATCGAGATTTTGTATGAGGCGGATTTGTTACTATACTGCAAAGCTAACTGTCAACACGTGTTTGCTTTTCTGGTGTTTTTATCGCTGTTGGGATTGTTTATTTTTCTTTTCTGTATTAAGTCAGTGTATTAGTCTTGGCAATGGGATGTGCAGTGTTTGCTGAAATAGGTTCAAGTGATTCGGAAACTAGTCAATAGCTTTTTACTAGGTCGTTCATTACCTGGATGTATATTTCTTTAACAAGGAGAATACAAACCTCCTTGACTGTCGGGTTTATTCTCATACATACCTTGTTGTCCGTTTGTGTTTAATATTGATCCATGCATGTCAGTGATTGTATTTACACTTGACAGAACTTTCATCATCGGCATGCTTTTTGTTTATCATTGCTATTACGTGGATATTTATTTTCCTAGCTATCTATTTCTAAGGAATTGATGGAGTGATATGGTATGCTGTTTATTTCAGCATTATTGATCAAACTGAATATGCTTCATGAATATTCATGAGGCTTTATTCAGGAAATCGGAGTGTGTTGTGGCAATGACAACATTGAATCGATAGTAATTTTAGGTAAGCCTATCGGAGCATTGACAGCAATATTTTATATTTCATGTGGCAAGAAATACTATTTAGCAGGAGCTGTAAATTTTGATCCCCAATTTCATTCTTGATTATTTTTTTAGTTATCGTTTGAATTGAGATCTGAATAATTGCTTTTAAGATATCTGGTTATGTTGGGTTTTTTTCTCCATGAAATCATTTCAGAGAATGATATATACATGAAAATCAAGTGTAGATATGTGGAATATTTCGTAAATTTGGCTCGATTTAATGAATACAGTTGTTTTTAAAAAATAAAGTTTGTATGTGTGAATATTTCAATAGCATGTTTTGTTGAAGCTGTGAATGAATGTGTAGTTTAGGTGGAGTTCAAGAATCAGTTTAAAATTCATGTGTGGATGTTTTGTTGTCAAAACATTACCACTCCATTACAACCTGGAGTTTTTGCCTCTTCTGTTAATCTAAGGATTGCATGCCATGCAAAGTACAAGAGAGATTTTGCAACCTGACAACATTCATTTCATTTTGACATGCCATCGCCCCATTTTGTGCAGCTAACTTCTTCTGTTTCTGGTGTAGTGTCTAAGTCTTCTCATCAGTCACGGCACCAAGCTCAATATCACTGAAGTTGGCCTGGAATTGTACTGTTGTATTTTCAGTTGTATTCCATAGTTTATACAATACACCAAGCTCAATACCACTGGAGTTGGCCTGGAATTGTACTGTTGTATTTTCAGTTGTATGCCGTAGTTTATACAATACACCAAGCTCAATACCACTGGAGTTGGCCTGGAATTGTACTGTTGTATTTTCAGTTGTATTCCATAGTTTATACAATACACCCAGCTCAATATCACTGGAGTTGGCCTGGAATTGTACTGTTGTATTTTCAGTTGTATTCCATAGTTTATACAATACACCAAGCTCAATACCACTGGAGTTGGCCTGGAATTGTACTGTTGTATTTTCAGTTGTATTCCATAGTTTATACAATACACCCAGCTCAATACCTTTGGAGTTGGCCTGGAATTGTACTGTTGTATTTTCAGTTGCATTTAGTAGTTTATACAATACACCCAGCTCAATACCACTGGAGTTGGCCTGGAATTGTACTGTTGTATTTTCAGTTGTATGCCGTAGTTTATACAATACACCAAGCTCAATACCACTGGAGTTGGCCAGGAATTGTACTGTTGTATTTTCAGTTGTATTGCAGTAGTTTATACAATACACCAAGCTCAATACCACTGGAGTTGGCCTGGAATTGTACTGTTGTATTTTCAGTTGTATTAGTAGTTTATACAATACACCAAGCTCAATACCACTGGAGTTGGCCTGGAATTGTACTGTTGTATTTTCAGTTGTATGTCGTAGTTTATACAATACACCCAGCTCAATACCACTGGAGTTGGCCTGGAATTGTACTGTTGTATTTTCAGTTGTATTCCGTAGTTTATACAATACACCAAGCTCAATACCACTGGAGTTGGCCTGGAATTGTACTGTTGTATTTTCAGTTGTATGCCATAGTTTATACAATACACCAAGCTCAATACCACTGGAGTTGGCCTGGAATTGTACTGTTGTATTTTCAGTTGTATTCCATAGTTTATACAATACACCCAGCTCAATACCACTGGAGTTGGCCTGGAATTGTACTGTTGTATTTTCAGTTGCATTTAGTAGTTTATACAATACACCCAGCTCAATACCACTGGAGTTGGCCTGGAATTGTACTGTTGTATTTTCAGTTGTATTCCATAGTTTATACAATACACCCAGCTCAATACCATTGGAGTTGGCCTGGAATTGTACTGTTGTATTTTCAGTTGTATTCCATAGTTTATACAATACACCAAGCTCAATACCACTGGAGTTGGCCTGGAATTGTACAGTTGTATTCCATAGTTTATACAATACACCCAGCTCTATACCTTTTGAGCTGGCCTGGAATTGTACTGTTGTATTTTCAGTTGCATTTAGTAGTTTATACAATACACCCAGCTCAATACCACTGGAGTTGGCCTGGAATTGTACTGTTGTATTTTCAGTTGTATTCCGTAGTTTATACAATACACCAAGCTCAATACCACTGGAGTTGGCCTGGAATTGTACTGTTGTATTTTCAGTTGTATTCCATAGTTTATACAATACACCCAGCTCAATACCATTGGAGTTGGCCTGGAATTGTACTGTTGTATTTTCAGTTGTATTCCATAGTTTATACAATACACCCAGCTCAATACCATTGGAGTTGGCCTGGAATTGTACTGTTGTATTTTCAGTTGCATTTAGTAGTTTATACATACACCAAGCTCTATACCACTGGAGTTGGCCAGGAATTGTACTGTTGTATATTCAGTTGTATTCCATAGTTGATACAATACACCCAGCTCTATACAACTGGAGTTGGCCTGGAATTGTACTGTTGTATATTCAGTTGTATTCCATAGTTGATAAAATACACCCAGCTCTATACAACTGGAGTTGGCCAGGAATTGTACTGTTGTATATTCAGTTGTATTCCATAGTTGATAAAATACACCCAGCTCTATACAACTGGAGTTGGCCAGGAATTGTACTGTTGTATATACAGTTGTATTCCATAGTTGATACAATACACCCAGCTCTATACCATTGGAGTTGGCCTGGAATTGATGATGATGATGATGATGATGATGATGATGATGATGGCTGTATTGGTAGTGCTGATAACAGTTTCGATGAAGATAACTGGTTAGGGTGACTGTGATAATTATAGAAGTTTCAGCAGTGACAAGAACTGTTATGGGATTATTATGGGATGCTGATTTTGTTGGAAGTGAAGATGATGATTCTTGTCATAAGGATGACGAAAACAAAACACATTTTTTTACTCATTCACACAGTCATCAACAAAAAAACCCAATGCTATTCTCTCACAGAAATGTTAAAAATCTCATGCTATATGCTCTTGAAATGAATATTTAAGTCTGCCTGGTTCATCAAATAGAGGGGAATGTTTAAATGATTTAGACATTTGCTTGAAATGTCAAAAAAGTATCAAGTTTAATGTTGAATTCTGATGCGTTAAATTAATTATCAACAAAGCAATTTGGATGTCTCTGCCAGCATGGTGTTTTTGCCGCATAAATGTTTCATGTAACTTTAACACATAAGACTTTTTCTATTTCCAAGCCTAGCACATTGTCACCCTAACAAGGTATGACAACTCTGGAGAATGTTTTTAAACTGTGTGCTTTATATTAGAGAAGACAAGCTGCCAGTTCCTTTTACCATCCGAGCCTAATTGCTAGCTGGGGCAGAGATAATAAAAAAGACACAGCAAGGGAATTGTTTATTTCACGTAAATTGAAATAGACTTGAAATGTATGCTCTCAGCTACTGTTGTATAAAATCATTAGGAAGGATTATGCTGTTCTCAACACAGGGTTATATGCAAGAGGAAGGCTGTGGGACTGAACTGGAATACAGTAGGAGTGTGGTGAATTATTCATGTGTGGAATCGGTGTATATGTAGCAATAATGGGAGACCGATGTTTGGAACATAATCAGGAATGCAGTAGGTTATAAAGTCTGGCTGTCTCCTGATCTGCTTTGTGTGTGTGGATGTTGTGCATGATTGTCAGTCAGCGGTCGTGTCGTCCTGTGTTTCGAGGATGTGGAGGCTCCGGTACGGGTTAGAATCGATCCCCAACAATTTATGCTGCGGTTTTGGTGGTTTGGCTTGGTGATGTGTTGTTCTCCATATCAGTCACTAGGTTGGCAGAGCAGGAATATTTCTCTCTTTCTCTGTCTCCCTCCCTCCCTCCCTCCTTTGCTCATTTGTTGGCCGGCGACAATTTGAAGACCACCCCCCTCTCTCTCTCTCTCTCTCACACACACACATACACACATAGATCTCTCTCACTCACACACTCTCTCACACACAGATCTCTCTTTCTCACTTACACTCACACATACACACAGATCTCTAACTCACTCTCACACAGAGATATCTCTATCTCTCTTTCTCTCTCCCTCTCGTTGGCTGGTCCCAGAGCAGAAATATTGCACTCACTCACTCACTCACTCACTCACTCACTCACTCACTCACTCACTCACTCACTCACTCACTCACTCACTCACTCACTCACTCACTCACTCACTCACTCACTCACTCACTCACTCACTCACTCACTCACTCACTCACTCACTCAGGACCCCTCTGACGACTTGTCTGTGGAAATGTCTGTGTGGCAGTCCCTGTAATTGCAATACTGATCCTTCTAGGTCTTCTACAGATCTCTTCATCAACTTTCCAAAAATATTGCTGATCACAATTTTCCACAAACCATAAAAGACGAAGAAATAAACCACGAAGTAATTGTGAAACAAAAGAAGCCCCATTACAAACAGAACCTGCCTGTACATGTCCATGTTCTATCATTGTACTACTACCTCCGACTTTGACCTTAGCCTCGGTGTCTTCAGTGTGATAAATCTGCTCCATATACCAGCTGGTTCCTGTCCTCACTGACTTGGCTAGCCCCCCTGGCCCCAGTGTGGGGGCGTGAGGCAGGTCACATGTTGCCCTCTACACCTCACCTGTCAATCAAACTCATCTCCTGTCAAGGGAAACAATCAGTAAAGCTGAAGGTTCTGTCAACCAGTAAAAATTTACAGCATGGAATGTTTGTGCAATAAAAGTGTTATATCGAGAAAAATTGATAATTATGACCACAGCAGGCCTAATATCCGAATCCTAATATGTCTCTTGTGGTAATGATTAATGATGAATTTTTGTATAAATATTACTCCATGATGACTTGGTCCATCTTGACTGACTGACTGAGTTTGGTTTTATGCTTATTTTAGCAATATTCCAGCAACATCACAGCAGGGGACACCAGAAATGGGCATCACACATTGTACCCATGTGGGGACGGTCCATCTTGAGGGTAACTGGGGTGGGTAGGTGGAACTGTTGTTGTTTAGCCAAGTGGTTGAAGCGTCCACTCTTCATGCTAAAGACCCAGGTTTGATTCCCCACATGGGTACACTGTGTGAAGCCAATTTCTGGTGACACCTGACGTAATAATGTATGAATATTGCTAAAAGCAGCTTAAACCATACTCATTCAACGTATAGGGATATCTAAACTCGTGTTGATGGCGACGAGGATGATGGTCACTTGGTTGTCTAGACTTGATTATTTACAGGCTGCCATTTTACAGCGGAGTTTGACTTTAACAAACAAACACATGCACAAACAAACAAGCTTGTTCTACCCTGTGTATTCATTCCCCTCTTAAACATCCAGGTGCTGTTTTAGCAGCCATAAGAATTCAGGGGTGTCTGAAAAATGGGCAAAATACACCAAGTTTATGATTATTTGCTGAAGTATTACTGAAAACATTATTTTGGAAATGAACTATATTTCACATCAAGGTTTCTATCGCCAACACTAAACTCATTAATAACTGTGGGTGGACATGGCGTTTAGCCACACCTGTTGAATGTTGTAAGGGTAATAGTAGCATTAGGGGATGGTATTAAGCACAGATTTATTGGCACGATAATGGATATTAAATGGATTCAGCACATGCTTAAAAATGTTAGGGTAATACAAGTTGATAAAAAGGAGTAATTTGTAGAGATTGAAATTAATTATTGATTGTTTGTGTTGCTTTTTCACATTATTGGAAGAACTGTGCAGTGAGGGGAAGCATACAGTTCGATATTCAAGGTTACTTGGCCTATCTGTGTGGAGTTACCTCCTTTTGCCATGTCAGGACCTGCTGACAGTAGGTTTAGGTCAAAATTTGCCACAATTACTGTTTTTGTCGAACAGCTGATCAACAATGTATTGAATTCAGGCCATGGACAGTAAACAGTGCATCAGTATTTGATCGACCTTCAAGGACAAACTGAACGATCTGAAGGTTCATGTATTGTTTTTGCTGTAGATCCTTGATAAGCCCCTTGATATGCCCCTTATTAATCCCCTTATTCATCCGGGACGGTGGGATAGCCAAGTGGTTAAAGTGTTTGATCGTCACGCCAAAGACCAGAGTTCGATTCCCCACTTGGGTACAATGTGTGAAGCCCGTTCCTGGTGTCCCGTGCCATGATATTGCTGGATTATTGCTAAAAGAGGCGCAAAACTATATTCACTCACTCACCCTCATTCATCCCCTTTTTTGTGTACTATGTCCTGATAATGTACCAAATGTCACTCTCCGCTCACCTCCAAGGTGCCAACAAACTGACTTATCTATTACAATCAGAAGATGGGATCCAAACAAAGTGTACTCATCTTTACAACTTTAATGATTTCCTATCTGGAGCTGAAGCCTCTGTAAAAGGTCGACTGACAATGCTGTCTATTTCTATTGCATCACTGTCATTAATCATTGTCACATTACCAATAGATTATCCTGTCAACAAGTCCGTTTTATATATTGTTAGATCCTTTGATAAAAACTGTATTGAATTTTCCAGAAGTCATTTCTTAATGTTGTGAAATATGTTGTTGCTCAATGCAATCAATGTTTTCATATCAAATTTAGCTGCTTATGACCACAAACTTGAATTCTATTTACTTTAGTGGCTCTTTTGGGTGCACACTGTTATCTGATAATAATTTTTATAAGTGGTTAGCAGAAGATATTTATTACCGAGGTTTAATCTGTAGTAATAACCGTGGCTTCCTGTGACATTTATGTAAGGGCGGATAACTCAATGACACTATTACAACCTTGAAAATTTGCATGTTAGCAAGGTCAGCCTGACATGTTATCACACTGTAAAGTTGAATGCCATGCCATGCCATAACATTTTCATTTTATGCAAATGCTGGACTTGCAGTAAATAATCGCCCTGGTTAGTTTTGATCTGTGCATTGAGCCTCGGTCAAATGCCTCAAAGCACCTGTTTAACAAATATTAACTGGTCTGTGTCAATAAACTTTCGACAGTGATGTCTGAAAATTTATGTCATTGCGATTGTTTGTGGAATCTAATGCCATTCAGTGGTATAGAAATGTTAATATTTGAAAAATCATCTTCAGATGATGGTGTTATGCATCAGTAGAATGCATCTTGTATACATCCCCTGTCAATTTGTCTCCTTTACTATGGCATTTTTTGCCCACCTGCAAATGTTTAATTCATAAGAATTTGTCAATTTGACTTCATTAATTTTCCTGCCAAAATGTCAGTAAATTATGTGTGGTAATGCCACGATTTTATTTGTAATTTCCTTTTGTCACCTCTGATGAATCAGTAGAAAACAAACAGGCCACGATCTTAAATCCAAGATCTTCGTTCAAACACCTCCCGGGGACATATTGATCCTTGAGCAGCCTCTTCCTGGCTTTGTTTTGGTTTCCATGGCAACATCACATCTTGCCTAATAATCAGAAAAGTCCAGTCTGTAAGGCTGGGAAGTCTAGCAGGGAAAAGAAGCTCACTTTAAGGTCTTTTTGAGTGATATCTTGACTGACAGGGAGAAAGAGATGAGAAATTAAAACACTGTTTGATGCCTGCTGTCACCATAAGTCAAGAATATTCAACCTTCAAGGCTTCGTGCTGGTGATCAGATTGTAACATCAGCCATAAATGGAGTAGATTTTTGTTGAGACATTTTTTAAATATATTTGAGTGGATTGGATGTATTGTTTTGAGTAAGAAGGAAAATCTGTTATTTGCAATTTTGGATGACTGCGGAGGTAATGAATAATTTATTTAAAGATTCTTTGCAAGTCACAGTGTTAATCCCAGTGTAAATGCCATTTACGAAAATAATATTTTCATGATATAAGTATCGTTATTGTTTATAGAAATAACATAAAGGTTAATGAATGTTTTGTCTTTCAAAATATTATTTGTATTCTACCTTTATTTCACATTTGCTTCTGTTGAAGATTAAAAAGATCTCACTGGGTTTTACTGTCTCAACTTTTGAAATTGCAAAAAATGTTTAATTGCTGAAACACAGGGTGTTAGTTTACATGCTTGTTAGCTGTGTAGCTCATATACCTGTCAATTTCAGCGTAAATGAAATGAACATGCTATGAATAGTTCACGAATCAATACACATGTCAATCCAAGCCCACATGTGTTTCTCCTTTAGTTACATGGCATGAGAGTTACCTCCCCTTTGTCCATTTGTAGCCGTTTTTTTAGCTGAGGGACTGACACTGTGTTGTTTGAAAGATTTGGTACTCTTCTGTCAAAATATACCAGACCACCAGAGAAGAGATTTAATGCTTTACTGGCACTCCTGATAGATAGATTGTCGTCTCTCACAGCAACTCCTAGATCATTGGTTCTTTAACTCTTTCATAGTCTTCATTTTATGATAAATATCAGAGTTGAATATTCTCTTTGATTTGGTTAAGGCTGATATTATTCCAATCTTCTCTTGTCACTACTTGACCTTTGTTGAAGAATTTTTTCAATATTATTGCTCTTGTATGTAAATTTCTCATACAGTCAGACCTATTTTTATAAGTGCTTAACTTAACTTTCAGCTGTTGATCATTTGCTTTGTTATAAGGTATTTTTTGTGCTTGGAAAAACTGAAATCCAAGTATTGAACGTAAATGGATTATTTTTGGATTGAGAAGAAAAACAATAAACACTGATGCTATTACATTAATCTCGGCAGATATGGTTTTCAGCGTTCTAATCAATAAGGTTGCACTTGCTATGTAAATATTTTTCATTTATGGATAAAGTCGGATCAATGTTCACTGCTTTCACCTGTATCTGAGCATTTGTTCAAGTGTCGTTTAAAATTATTTGTTGACACTAACATTCTCAATCAACATCTCTAAGTGGGAACAGAAAGCCAAAGGAAACTCGAGATTGATTTTCTCACCTTCTTTCTGAAGAGTTGAAGACTTGAGCCCCAAGGGAGTTAAACCACAATGCAAATGGCCATAAAAAGCTTTTTCTTATTCCAAACTGCCAAATATTTAGCACATTAAGCTATTCTGCACTGTTCCTGATAAGTTTGGGCTGAGATGAAGGATGTTTAGAATTCCTTGGAGATCATGTTTATTGCAGAGAGAAAGGCCTACCATATGTTTTTCATCCCATTTGTTGTCTATTTCAATAAAGACGCATATGGGACTGGTTTGATTTCGTGCTGCCTGTTGTCAATTGCGCTATTGACTAATGCAACTTGTGATTTTCATGATTTGTGATCTAACTGTCCATTTCTCTGGCATATTTTTGTTCCAACCAAATGTTTTTCCTATTCCAAAGTATTTTTGAGTGCATTTGAAGAATGATTTACAATGAATAAAGTGAAATTGAAGCTGGAAAGTGTTTATACATGTTTATGAAATTTGATGCAGAAGGTTGGAGAAGGCGTTGGTATGAAAATATTTATTTTCGGATTGATTGATTTATGAGCAAGGGTGTGTGTTTCACTTCCTTAGATAAAGATAAACAGCTAATAATTGGTTTGTGTTGACATTATGCCACATCTTGTGTGAGTATATCATCCTGTTGATTTTGATAAGGGGGTATGGCATTACTTTGAGGAAAGAAAGATTGAAGTAATAGAAGGCACTTGTGTTGGTATTCTGTTTTTACTTTTGAAATATCAGTGCTGTCTTTTCTTGAATGCTTTGTACTTTATTTCATTGTTCGTTAGGGCTTATGTCTGTTTTTGCTTGGAATAGTTCTACTGACTTCAATAATCGTTATTTCACAACAAAAGAATGAGAATGGCAGTATTTTTTTCGATGGTGAAGATCGCTGTGGAAATAACAATGATCTGAGGGATTTTTATTTGACTGAAACAGATAAATCATATATAAATTTTATTACCTTACCGATCAAAATTAATCCTTGAGATAATTGAAAAACTTCTATGACATCCATGTATTTCTCTTTCTGCCTCCAACCTTCTGACCAAATGTTAGTGATAAATATTAGTAAAAGAAATGAAGATGCACTTTTGGCGCTCTACCAAATAAGATTTCTGGCGGCTCATCTGAATTATTATTTTGAATAAAATTGGGGGAAATATTGAATTATATCAAATACACAGGACAATACTAAATTAATTCATTTTCATTGCGATTAAGCACTTTATTTATTTTTCACAAGCTGTCAAAGCCAGGTGTGTACATACATTGATGGATGTGATTTTCATGAAGTATGAGCGTTTTGTTGGACTACTAGGTATGAGTGAGTGATTGAGTTTAATTTTACGCCACACTCAGCAATATTCCAGCTATATGGCGGTGGTCTGTAAATAATCCAGTCTGGACCAGACCATCAAGTGATTAACAGCATGAGCATCTGTCTACGTAATTGGGATACGATGACATGTGTTGACCAAGTCAGCGAGTTTGACCACCCGATCCCGTTAGTTGCCTCTTACTACAAGTGTGGGTTACTGAAGATCAGTTCTAACCTGGATCTTCATGAGTCTTACTAGGTAGGAGGTGTACTTCCAGCAAGGAAAGAAGTGCCACAAATAGATTAGGGTCATAATTGGTCTGGGGCAGTGGGGTAGCCTAGTGGTTATAGCATTTGCTCGTCACACCGAAAACCCGGGTTCAATTCCCCACATGGGTACATTGTGTGAAGCCCATTTCTGGTGTCGCCCCGCTGTGATATTTCTGGAATATCGCTAAAAACGGCGTAAAACCAAACTCACTCACTCATAATTGGTCTTCATTGACCACTGCTTGTCAAAAGTGGAGATTTAATCTTGGATGGACTTTTAAGATGCTCATTATGTCAATCACCAGATTTTCTGGTCCAAGCTATTATTTACAGGCTGCCTCCATGTAGCTTGAAAATTGAAGAGTGTTTTGTAAAACCTCAGACAGACAAGCAAAGACAATAAAACATGATTGTCCTTGTCTGTAGATACTTGGGGACAATAAATTGATGTGAAGTCGGGTTGTTTGGGTCAAGAGAGAGATGAAAATACGATAATTAAGTTATTGCTGACATTTGAAGATTTTGTGTAGTAGCACTGAATGAACATTCCAAAGGGAGACATGGCTAATCAGGTCTCCAGTATCAATGCTTGTAGGAAGATTTGATTGAAAGAGTTGGCCAAAGCAGACTGGACAATTAGGGAAGATGTAATCAGATGGCGGACCGGTCAGGAGGGCTAACTTCAGTCAAGAAACTAGCTGCTTTGTGTATATTCCTTCACATGATAAGGGGCTGTGGGGTAGCCTAGTGGTTAAAGCATTTGCTCGTCAAGCCGAAGACCTGGTTCGATTCCCCACATGGCTACAATGTGTGAAGCCCATTTCTGGTGTCTCTGTCGTGATATTGCAGAAATATAGCTAAAGGCGGTGTAAAACTAAACTCACTCTCTCTCCATTCATGATAAGGGGCGGTGGTGTAGCCCAGGGGTTACAGTGTTCACTCGTCACATCGAAGGCCAAGGTTCTATTCCCCACATTGATACAATGTGTGAAGCTAATTTCTGGTGTCCCCCGCTGTGATATTGCTGGAATATTGCTAAAAGCAGCTTAAAACCAAACTCACTGACTCATTCATGATAAAATGTTCCAAAATTGTGACTGTAAGGATCTATCCCAAATGTGCGCTCACGCTACGACATTGTGACTATGGGGACCTGTTCCGACATTGTGACTGCAGCCTTGTTCTGACTGTAGAAACTCTCTGACATTCTGACTGTGAGGACCTGTTCTAACTCTACGGACGTGCTCTGACATTCTGACTGTGAGGACCTGTTCTAACTCTACAGACGTGCTCTGACATTCTGACTGTGAGGACCTGTTCTAACTCTACGGACGTGCTCTGACATTCTGACTGTGAGGACCTGTTCTAACTCTGAGGACCTGTTCTCTGACTGTGAGGACCTGTTCTAACTCTCTACGGACGTGCTCTGACATTCTGACTGTGAGGACCTGTTCTAACTCTACGGACGTGCTCTGACATTCTGACTGTGAGGACCTGTTCTAACTCTACGGACGTGCTCTGACATTCTGACTGTGAGGACCTGTTCTAACTCTACGGACGTGCTCTGACATTCTGACTGTGAGGACCTGCTCTGACATTCTGACTGTGAGGACCTGTTCTAACTCTACGGACGACATTCTGACTGTGAGGCTCTGACATTCTGACTGTGAGGACCTGTTCTAACTCTAACTGACATTACTGTGAGGACTGTTCTGTACTAAACTGGGCGTGCTCTGACATTCTGACTGTGAGGATCTGTTCTAACTCTACGGATGTGCTCTGACATTCTGACTGTGAGGACCTGTTCTAACTCTACGGACGTGCTCTGACATTCTGACTGTGAGGACCTGTTCTAACTCTACGAACGTGCTCTGACATTCTGACTGTGAGGACCTGTTCTAACTCTACGGACGTGCTCTGACATTCTGACTGTGAGGACCTGTTCTAACTCTATGGACGTGCTCTGACGTGACTATGAAGACATGTTGGACCCTCTTCTGACTGTACAAACTAGCTGTCTCCCACTGACATCATTCAGGTCAAGACAGATAAAATTACGAAGCAATTAAGTGAAACAGGAGTCATCCACTTTGATCACAGTACAGCAGTACAGCTCCCAAGTAATAGCATTGATTACTTGGCTAGTGATAGTCTGGGGATGGACAGCCTCCTCATTGCCACGGTGTTATGTTTTAATGGTTTCGCAGTCTGGACAGAACTTGCATGGATATGCTTCATGTATGTGCCAATCAGCTCTTGGACGCCAAGTTTCTATAAAAGGAAAATCCTTGCATATTGGATGAGTTCACCAGGTGTCAGTGATGGCTAATTGACCCAATACACCGACACAGATGTCCCTTGATGCTTGAGTGTTAGAAATATAAAGTGTCTGATCTTAACAAATATGCCCTGGGGGGGCTTTGTTGAAAATGTGAGTGAGTTTAGTTTTACGCCGCACTCAGCAATGTTCCTGCTTTATGGCAGTGGTCTGTAAATAATTAAGTCTGGACCAGACAATCCAGTGATCCACAGCATGAGCATCGATCTGCGTAATTGGGAACCGATGACATGTATCAACCAGGTCAGCGAGCCTGACCACCCGATCCTGTTAGTCGCCTCTTACGTCAAGCATGGGTTGCTGAAGATCAATTCTAACCTTGATCTTCACAAGTGAAATGTAATATGGGTGATATGTAGTAGAATGTACTTGGAATTATGAATTATCTTTACTTTCTTTGATATAATGATGATCTTCTTCTTCTCATGATGATGATGATGATGATGATGATAATACTGATGATACAGTTGGCTTTGAACTTCTGAAATTCATGCAGATACATAATATATAAGTTGTAGGATTCTTGATGTCGTGAAGACCCGGGTTTGATTCCCCACATGGGTACAATGTGTGAAGCCCATTTCTGGTTTCCCCCTGCTGTGATATTGCTGGAATATTGCTTAAAGCAGTGTAAAAATAAACTCAATCACTCACTAGTTATACAAGAATATAAATATGTATGTCAACTTCAGTGAAGCCAGCCTATTGTTCAGATGGCATAATGATATGCGATGTCATGGACAATGGAGGATGTAACACAAGGTTCTCAAGCACGAAGCAGGGTAGTATAATATTGCTTAGATTAATCGATCTGCACTGACAACCACTAACATGCACATGAAACTATAGGAATGAAGTCCATACTTTATCTACATATTAACGGGCAGTGGGGTAGCCAAGTGGTTAAAGCGTTTGCTCATCACGTCGAAGACCCGGGTTCAATTCCCCACATGGGTTCAATGTGTGAAGCCCATTTCTGGTGTCCTCCGCAGTGATATTGCTGGAATATTGCTGCAGTGTAAAATAAATACTCTCACTTACTCACTCACTCACTCACTCACTCACTCACTCACTCACTCACTCACTCACTCACTCACTCACTCACTCACTCACTCACTCACTCTACATTATGTCAGTGCAGATACTGTGTGCTGCCAGATCCAAAGTTAATGGATGGTTGTAGCTGATGTCATTGATAAGGTCTCTGATGAGGTCTCTGACGATGTCACTGAGGCAGTCAATGGCATGGAATTAAGCAGTATGTTAGAAGTGTTTTGTAGGTTTTCAAAGGGCCCCTTTAAATTTCCAAGAATGTGACGAACAGAGATAGCTGCAGTCTGAGCCTTCAGAGGGAGACTTAAGATCTAGTTATTGATGTATAATCTAGCGTAAGACAGACAATAATCTAGCGTAAGAGAGTGTATCCTCAAACTATTGTCTCATTCTCCATATTATACATGGATATAGACGAGAGATGGGAACTGCCAGGATTTTCCACATGGAAGCTTTCTTACAAGGGCATTGACAATTTTTTGGGGATAAAATCCGAGAAAATTTTGAGATATTTGAACGCTGGAACATAAACCTTTCACGGTCATTTAGAAAATCTTATCTGTAAGCTTTATAGCACATTGAAAATTCAACCGGAGATTAACATTTTCTTTGAATCAGAATTAATGACCCAATCTCAACATTCCCCTGATTATACTCACAGTTTTCGCTGACATGATAAATTGGTATGAAAATGTACTACATACCCGTATTGACCTAATACCGCTTCAAATGGAAACTTGTTAATTAAAAGATAAGTGTCCTGAAATGATATTGATTGCAGCCCACTCTCGATCCTTATCATGGCAAAGCACCTGTTCAGCTACTGAACAAGGGAAGTAACTCTGCCTGACTTTGATGCCAGCTAAGCTGTGTTTGACAACTAAGCTACAGAGCTTTGTCGACAAGTTACTGTGACAACGCTGTGTAATGTTGTATGATGTGTTCTGGTGATTGATGAGATGGTTAGCCATAGGTTAATATAGGTTAATATATTCATAGATGGGATCTATTATATTATCATATTCTTGATCATTACTCGAAAGAAGTCACTCGGTGACATTTTGAAGGGATTGGTTTCAAAAGTTGAAAAGGATCATTACAGACATTTTAGTGTAATTGTGGATGATATTAAAAATTCTTAAGAAATATGATAAAATAATTTCTTATGATGGTATTTGTATTGTTATGGAGAACTGGATATGCTTATGTTATTTTGCATTGTTCATCTTTCAGGAGTCTTACAAAAACACAAATGGGATTCGCCAGCCTAAACCGGAGAAGCCCAATTCTAGACCGCCATCTCCACCAAAGGAGAAACAAAAGCCGATTAAAAAGAAGTACCAGAAAAAGGTAAGATTGATTTTCTTCAGAATTCTGCTCATCTTCTGTAATCGTCATGAACATTGAGAGAAAAGGAAATTGAAGTAAATACATAACATTGCAGTGCAATAGTTTTTCTGTTAAATTTATTTTTAAAAACCCAAACCCACCAATTTCAATTGTTCTGGCATTCGTGATTGTTTTTAAGAATTATCACATTTTTAGTTGTGGGACATGGTGGCCCAGTTGTCTGCATCACCACATTTAGCTTTTCAGCAGAAAAATGGGTTTGAATCCGGTTTCTGTTATTTAGTTTAGTTTTAAAACACCAATTTCAACTATTATGGCATTCATGATTGTTTTGGAGATGTGCAGAGTTATCTCATGTTCAATTATGTGGCCCAGTTGTCCGAGTCATTGCAGTTAACATTTCAGCAGAAAAAAACTCAGTTGTGGGTTTGAATCCCGGTTGACACCCATTATGTTTCTCGGTTTCTCAGCACCATACCTGTGGTCGTGTTTTTCACCAAAGTGATAAACGTTCAAGACCCGCATCGCTTGAGGCTTTCCTCCTGCACTGAGGTTATTCTCCATGATATAACTGGGTAACTGTTACAAGGCAGTTAAACTATTCTCTCATATTCAGTTTTCTTTGATATATCCTTGAGGTTTTACATGCAGTTATATTCCAGTTACACAATGGCAGCTTGTGTGATGGAGTCTGTAATGTAATGGACAGACAAACCAGTGGTTGATATGATGAACACCCCATTCCTTTGGGGTATACTGACTTGTAGTGAACCAAGTCACTGAGTTCGACCACCAGAACCAATTAACTGACTTGTTTAGACAAGCAATCAGGTGCTGAGGGCTTAATCTGACCTAGGTCTCAACAGATCAGGGCCTAGATTTTCGAAGCTCTCTTAGCGCTTAGTCGTAAGTTAATGTTAATGTATGGCACTTACGACTATCTTAGCGCTAAGAGAGCTTCAAAAATCTAGGCCCAGGACTGTATATATCTGATGTTACCTTCAGAAATTGTCCTTGCTGTTCACATAGTGTATTTACTGTTATAAATGATGTGTAAAAGAATACAATGGGGGAAGTTTATTAAAATCATTCAGAACATGTTGATTTGTTGTCAGAGATCAGGAATGAACAGGCTTCCTTCAGATGTTGGTTTAACTAAATTTATAAATATTTCCTATTTGCATGTTTTCAGTAAATATTCAGAATATACACAAGGAAACTGTGAAGTTTTCATCTTGTCAGCTGTTGGTTTTTCTGGTTTGAACTTGTACTGACTGCTGTGATACAGCTCACTTTATTTTGATGGTGGCTTCAGGACATTCACTCACTCTCACACTCACTCACGCACTAAGTGCACTCACAGTTGAGTACATTTTGATATGCCAGGAGAATATTTATAGGAACATCAACCAACCATTGCCTTTTAACGTTTACAAAAAGACTGCATATTTGTAAGCGTATGGCAGAATTACAATGGCTTTTGATGTTTGCGAATATTTTGTTAATTCAGTATTCATGCAAACCCCATTGATGTGTAGAAATATATTCAGCTCAACATACAAGTTAGGGAAATGGTGCTGTCTGTCTGCCTGAGACAATACCATCTCCGAAATCTCTGATCAGTTCAAATTTACAAGACAGACCAGGCCAGCAGCAAAGGCTTTAATGTTTCATTGTCTAATGAAGCTTAGGGGGGAAGATTTAGTTCTCAAGCATCTTTATTGCTGCGTCTGAGCTATCATTATTTGCCTGTAATTGCAGATTATCTGCACTTGCTGCCTAGAGGGTCTCTTCTCATAGACAACAGTTGCATATTGATTTCCCCACTGATAACCAGACGCGAACTGGTGGCCATTTTGAATTTTTTGTAGACTTGCCCCACAATTGAGATCACCTTACCCGATTTCATCAATTGCTGTTTGAAAGAATTTTTTTCCTGTTTTTCTTTGTTGGCCGTGTAATGGATGAATATATTCTTTGCGCTTGAATATATTCTTTGCACTAAATAATATCTGAATGTTAAGATTGATTTATGAATGATATTTACATTTTCAGAAAAAGCATATGAAACTCTATTTACAGTTGTTTAAAAGATTGATGATGGTGTGAATGTTGATTAGCAGCAGTTTCTAACTGTACGTCAAATCACAGGGCATCAGCATATTGAATTGCACAAGTTCCTCTTTATTAATGAGAAAACAAATTATTTCTGTATGGACATTGATAATGTCTGTTTGCCGATCTGTATGTTCTTCCTGATGGCTGGCCACTTCCGGCTTAGGTGCCCATCAGAGACAGTACAAAAAGATTATCATCATCAAAATGACATATTCTGCAATCCATCTGATTCAAGCATTTGACACCATGATCATTAACGATTAAGTGCTGCCCGCAGAATGGCAGGCTGTAAACCACTTGTTTCGAAATTTAGCGCACTGTCACTGATGACAGATCATCACTTTTATTGTTGGGGCCCTTTAATCATCATTAATGTTCATTGTTGAAGGTATCTGATTTCACTGTCGATGTCCATATCAGATGAACGTGGCTTGTCAATAACGTGTACATTAGCCAAAGCCATTATCAAGATCTAATAACTCTTTTTCTGCATGACTGCAGTTGTTAACATAAGCTCATCACCTGGGTCCGAAGTTGTGCTCTCTGAGATGATACACAAGACAACAGGGATGGGCGTTGGTCATTAATATACAAATGCTGGCATTGTACTTAACTGGTTTATTGGGCTGAAAATGAATTCAAATGCCTGGCTTACATTTGTCTAGCTTTACATAACAGAAGTTATGGAGGCATCACTAAACAATTCAAATGGAAATGAAATTGGTCCAAGGGGAGGTAACCTCGTCAGCCCACGTCTCTGCAAATGCCCTCCATGAGACCCAAGGGCTTTATGATTGAAAGAGAGTCCTCTGACAATGGATCATAAATTCTGTGTAAATGAAAGTCTCAACTGACAACATGTCAATATGAGAATTATCTCCTGGTCTTGCCGCTGGGCCCCTTGCAACATACACAAGGCCCCTCGGATCAATATCAATTGCTGGCATGATTATCTCCCCATGTTTGGGAGATTAGTTTACAACTCAGACACCAGGTAGCGCTTGGGAAATTTGTAGACTGGGATTGGATTGTTTTCCAGCGCTTCACTACTATATTTTTCCTCCATTGAGAGTTGGTGTAATCTACTGAGAGAAAAATGTTCCTAATGGTTGCAATTCTGTTTCAAAGGTCACTCAATTGAAGAGTAAAATTATTGCTATGAAGTGGAGTTGAAAGGCTTTTAGAAATTTCCATTATGAGATTATATTACCAGCAGTAGTGTTTTGGCAAATTGGATAAAAAAACAACGTTTCTTGTCATGTTTGATTCAAATTACTCGTAAAACATGTCAGTATGGTTGGTTATGTGCAGATTTCTATTTTCAAATTGATGCATGAGACGTATACACATGTGATAACACAACCTGGCCAAGCCTTTCATTAAGTAGCGACAATACCTTGGATGGTTCTTTCAAGGTAAACACAGCAATTTGCTCATGAATACAGACTCAAGAAAGTGTATCAATAGCTCTTTGCTTAAACCGAGCTCCGTGGCTTGCGCGAAGCACCTATCGACACTTATGACACCATACCATGAGGTGCACCTGTTGTTACCTTCTTAAAAGATATACATGGTGCAAAGAGCGAAGATCACCACGTCTTTACCGACAGCCTTGCAGGTAGGCCAAAGGCGGGCTAGTGTCTTCCTACCAGCTCATTATCACTCTTCAAGTTGGTGCTGGTATCTTTACCACAATTGATCATATTTGAGGGTCCTGTCCAAACGTTGTTAATGTCTGATTCAAGATGATGATTCACTGGGCACAATGACGAGAGTTTTATACAAATAGGTGGGCTCCCCTTGAGAAGGCCTCCTAGCGATTGGGAAGTGTTAATTCTTGTAAAGAGAATGGTGTAATCGTTTACCTTCCGATATGTGATTTACTGGACTTGGGGAGACGCTAAATAAACTCCTGCCTTCAGGAGTGGATTGTTATCTATGAGGGATACTCAAGTTAGTACATAGCCGTCTGAATTGCTACGAGAATTTTAAGGGGTTCTGTCACGTTGAGAAATTACTTACAGCGTTTACAAGGATTTGTGTTTCATTTAAAATTTAATACTATCTGCCTGTTGTTTGCTGTTGTGATAATTTGGTAGAAAAATCCAATCTGTGTGTCACATAGGGATCTTATTAGCTGTGAAATTACATGGCGGAAACTGATATATTTATCTACATCGCTTGTGTTTGTACAAAGGCAAAACATCTGCCGTTCTTGTAGTATGGCTACACAATAAGAAAACATCCATTTGAGAGAGAAGAATACCCCAGTACTGAGAATATGTTGGTTTGATTTGCAGACATCTGATCTGATGAGCCTGCGATATCTTTTACCGAGTTGTAGATACGAGCTGTTGAAATATGTTATTTCTGGCTTCGATCCTCTTACAATAATCATGTTTAATCATTTCCACATACCGTAGAAGCTGTTAACCAGGCAATGTGTTTGTGAGTTTTATATTTCAAAGACCATTAACCTTTTAAAATTCAAAGATAAGACGACTGTCATGTCTTCCAGTAATGTGTCGGGTTTGAACATACCAAGGTCGTTTGTGCACCATGTCGGATTCTCACCTTCCCATTGATTTGTTGTCAACTACCTACCCAGGGGATGGTGAGGGGGATTAACCTGACAGGTAAAAAGGGGGGGGAGGTTGTATTACAGGTAACTGGGGGTGTATCAGTAGCCCCTTCAGGGCCCAGCAGGACCTGTGCTGGAGGTTGTCGGGGTCACACAAGGGGAAGACTGTTGTGATATATTCGGTCTGACACAGCATGGTATTAGTGTTAGGGATTACAGATCGGGTGAAATTAACAACCTTAATGCTCTTTCATCTCTACGCTTTGCATTTATGACCCAAAGATGACGGGGTTTCATTTTTTTAAAGTTTCTAAGTCGCTGTTTGTCTGATGTGAAAGACTTGGATTTGTAATAAATTTATGAGATTAATTAACACTTCATGACATTTATTTCAGTATTTTAGCCGCCTCAAGCTGGAGGGGGGGAGGGGTGGGGGAGGATAGTGTAATCCTACATCTAAGAATGTGTTCCCAAAGAATTTACACGCGCTCCAGGGATGGTGTAATTCATTTGAAAGACATTTTTATCTGTTGAGATATCTAATTCCTTGCCAACGCCTGTAGTTCCCAACTACGCCTGCAGGGGGAGCCAGTAACATGGCTTGTCATAAATGTGTTATAAATGGGTGATAAGCTATCAACAACTTGAAGGAGATGTCATGAATTGCTCTCATTCACATGGTGTACTATGAGCTTGCAGTTGGTGTTTTTAATCTGTGTTTGCGACTTTCTATACAAGCAGTTATAAGTGCCCATAATGCTCTCTGACTTAAAGCAATCAATCAGAGAGGAAAATGTGGAGGCTTTTTCTACGTTTTCCATGAGAAAAATTCAACATTGAATTGAAGTGGAATAGCAAAAAATTTGAAGTAGCTGAATTTGCCTTGATTGGAATTTTAAGTTCTCAAATACGAGTCCAGTTGATTGAAAAGTAAACGTATTTGCAGACAGGAGTCGGAATGGTGTATAAGGTGTACCTAAATAGAAAAAGATTTTGGATTTCAGAAATAGGTAAATGGCTTAAAAAGGGGACAATTAATTGTCTCTTGAAAAAGACATTTGTGAATTACTTTCAGGAACTGGTTTTTGAAAGCTCAAGAGAATCTGTTTCTTTCTGCTTCATATCGGTAAAAAGTCTTGTTAATCAAAATTACGAAACCAGAAAAACTTAATTGTTGGAAAAAGCTGATGATTGAATGGGATGCAAAGTACAAAATGCTTCTTTCCCGTGGATCAATAACTGGCGATGATGTGCATATAAATTGCCAAATTGTTGCACAGCTATGGCAGAAAAGTGCTTGTGCAGAGCGAGGATTAATGGAACATTGCTGATATCTTTCGCTGATCTCCTGGGGGTTGAAAATACATTGTAACAGGATATGGCTCAAATGTGATAGCTTTAAAACAGTGTTACCAAATTCTGAACTGAAATAACACAGCCATGAGAAATGAGATGCAGGGGATGTAACTCCTGATAGTTATCTTCCTTGATCTGTTTGATTGGCATTTTAAAAGCTGATGAATAATAAGAAAGGTATAATACTTATGGATGACAACTTTATTATATTATGATGCAACATTTTCGTATCATTCTTATACCGTTGTCAAGCAAGAGTTATCTTCCTTGCCCACATTTCCTAGAAACTTAGGTACAATTTCTCATGTATTCAATTATTCAGGTTGTAAGAAAGTATTTTGTAACTTTTGACAGGAGATCTTTAGAAATAAGAAATACGAAGTTATATAATTAGAAATAATTATAGTATGAATTATTTTTAGGTGCCTGAGTTTCATCTTTGATAAAAAAAATACATAGACAATGATACAAATTTTGAATAATCTTTGAAATTGGAATTGTGAATGAAAGTATCTAGCTACTGCCATTTACCCTTAATACAGTCTATTTAGCATCCCTGCTGTAGAAAACCTGTCATAAGGAGAATAATTATGAAAAACAGAATTTGTGTTCTGAGATGTTTGCAAAAATGGTCAATACTTGCCTACACATACACTAGACAAATGCGTGTGGACTTGAATCATTACAGATCTGTCTGAACTGTTTTTGGCCACGTGGGAAGAGACAATGCTGATTTTAAGTTTGATAGTGAGCCAATTCATGCAATGTTTTTTAATTTTAGGGCAGTTCAGTAGTAATATTCAGATGTTTAATCCTCCAGGATATTTGAGTTTGTAAATTCCACTATACCAAGTGTTGCGAAGGGTTAATCTTGCCACGCTTCTGATAGATTAAAAGATAATCTGTAAACGAGGCATCGCCTGCCGACATCTCTACTTCCCAGTCTTGACCTGTATTCTTTGGAATTTCATGTAACCTTTGACCTAACCTGAGAGAGGTTGAGAAAATTTGAGTTGATTTGAATTATTCAACGTAGGTAACGTTTTGAAGAGGGGCAAGTTGGGTGAACACTGTTTACAGCATACAGCTGATACTATGGTGGAATATCAACTCTGCGACAGCATTGCTTAGTAAGTGCGATAATTGCGGAATGCGATTCTTGCATCGTGTAGCTGTAGACTAGCGATTGTGGCATCCTCACATTTGCTGCCATGATATTGTCAGGGAGAATGTCTGCCATGTCTCTGGAACGATTTGTTCATGGGAGGGGGTGATTGAGATGAAATAAAGTTTGCGTCAAAGATTTACGAACCCTGGCCGGTAGTTTACGGAAGGATGACGGTGGAGCCAGTCAAATCGGCTGCAGACCAACATTTAGTTAAAGGCAAGATTTTCAGATTTCTTCATTGTATTTTACATCTGGTATTTTGTCAAATAACTCGATCAGTTGATTGGATGCAATAAAAAGACTAAAAGTGAAGACATATCTATTCTCTGAAATGAATATTGTGCTTCAAATACCAGTTTAATCATTCAAGAATCTTACCAATGGCAGGCTTTTCTCACTTCAAAACCAGCCATGCTGTGATATACCTTATATCTTCTATTTCATGCTCCTCTATTAATTTCATGCAAGTGGTTGACCCAGCGTCAATTAGATGCCTTGGACCCCGTTGCCCAAAACTATTTTAGTGCAAAGCAATTGAACTTCACATACTTTATGAGAGGCTTACAATTGTTATGGCACTAAGATCTATTTCTGCAAAATGTACAGGGGCAACTCTTTACATGAGTGAGTATGGTTTTACGCTGCTTTTAGCACATCCTCGATAATCTCCAGGGTATACATTACGATCACTCTCCACTATACCCTGGATGCATCCACGGCTTGGCCCGATAGTTATATTACCTCCCTTTGCTGGCTCCGCATCCTCACAGTGGCCAGTCAGCCATTACATCCGAGCTTCCCAGTGTCAACAAAGATAGCGGTCGCAGTCGCGAAGGTTTGTTTGCAGTACCACTCAGATTTTTGGGGAAATAATACAAACAATTTGACAGATCTGAAACTTTCAAAAAATATATAAAAGAACTCCTTCTACATCTTTCAGAGTACCTCTGCATCAATTCTGTTGCCAAGTATAAACGCTTAGATAATGTAAGAAGCGAAAGTGAGATGTGATTGGTTTGCTTAACTTCCCAGCGTAGACTGATTGGATAAAAAGCCAGCCAAGGGAGGTAATAAACTCATCGGGCCAAGCCATGGATGCATCCGGGGGTATAGTGGAGAGTGATTGTAGCGTATACCCTGGAGATTATCGAGGATGCTTTTAGCAATGTTCCAGCAAAATCATGGCGGGGGACACCAGAAATGGGCTTTGGACATTGTACCCATGTGGGGAATCGAAGCAGGGTCTTCGGCGTGACGAGTGAACGCTTCAACCACTAGGCTACCCCAATGCCCCAACCTTTTCCGTAAAGTATTGAATTGCTACAGTCAGGGTTGTCACAGTACGGGTTGTCACAGTACGAGGGACCCAAACTAACAGCGTCCCGACTTATATTTTTCACAGCTAGAGGCTGGATTAATTTGAGGTCCAGTTTCTTATAGAGGAAAAACGGTAACTGAACAGTAAAACCCTGTTTACCCGGACACTACCATTTCCAGTGTAATCAGCTGTATAATCACATTGCTGGATTAATGAACCGTAGTCCAGAGTAAGGTCACTTTAAGGCTTGATTGCGTTCACTAAAATATCATCCAAGAGACGGGTTTCCAGACAAATAAGTTGTCAGTGTGCTTAGTGTTCAAGTCGGCCATACTTCCGAGCTCTTTTAACTGAGAAATAGTTGTATAACGCTAAAGAATTTGTAAACCTTCTGTCATGGGTGTATGTACATACTCTTGGTATGGATTATTGAGGGTCATAGTACAACTGTTCAGCAGGCTGCTTTGTTGAAATATAATGGTTAATGTTCAGCCGTTTTGTGATAAAACATGTTGAAACTTTTCAAATCAAATAAAATATTGTATTGACAAAGTTTTAACTGTCCTTAAAAACTGCCAGATTTGACTGAGATTTGAATTGGCTCAATAAAACTCTACCATTGGGTCATATTTCTTTTTTCTTTTCTTTTAACCATAGCCTTTTTTTACTTTCTACAACCAAATTTGATCATTTCTTTACGAAATTAATTTGAAAATGTAGAAGGGAAAAATCCACATTAGATGTGACATGTGACCTTCATCTCATCACCACAGTTTTGTAGAGTATAAAATGAAATGCTATAGCCCATTACGCTTCAGTCAGCATCAACATTTAATCAACATTGTCGCATGATTGTTTCAAATTAAATCTTTTTTCACAAGCTAACAAACAGAGTCGCTCTTGTTAAAAGCAATAGACACTCCCTTTTCACAAATTAAGCCGCAGGCAGTGACATTTGCGATTCTTTTATGGACTATCCATTTGAATATCCTTATTATTGATCAATAGTGAATAAAAACATTCTTCCAGTTAGTTGCATGCACTGTAACACCTTCCAACACTCTTGAAAACCTGCACAGAAAAGCTATTCTCAGAAAACTGGCATTGTACTCTGTTAAGCATCAAGTGGTCTTAATTATAGTCAACAGCATTGCGAGTCCATTTTCAATAAAATATCTAAAGAAAACAATAGATTAGATTTCCTGAGGAGAGTTTTAACTCTCTTACTGGTACAGCGTGGTTCATTCTCGGCCCTTAAGTTCTTGAAAAATCAGAAAAGAGCGCAAAATGCTTTCAGGCTCTTGATGTTAAAAGCCCCACTGGTTTCCATGTTTTCAAATCCTATTGTGCATGTGTTGTTCATGGCGAGCTACACTCTGCGATCTATAATGGCATTTATCTTATCTCTTACTCGTCCAATTGTCAAATCGCCAGCACCAAGTTGGTAAACTGTTGTAATTAAGCTTAATGGACTGTAAAGATGCCTCTGTTTGAGCTGATCTTGTCGCAATCTGGTTCAATGAGAAAACTTCACTCACAGGGTTTATGCCTAGGATGCGTTTTAGTTGAAGGTGCCGAGTTCGATTTATTAGACAAGCTCTTTGTAGGCGCTCATTATGATCCTTTGTCAACAATGATCCTTTGGACAGACAAAAAGCAAGTTTTGTTTTTCAGCGTTGACATCCGGAGCCGTGTTGTATCAGTCTAGCGATCATTAATCCTCGATAACGTGTTCATGTGTTCTGCTGGCTGAGCTGTATTAAAGCAACCCCATTATCTGCCAAATTAGAAGCAATTGCCCCCTTGATTTCCAGATTTGAAAAGCTGTTTACAAGCCTTTCATCCTTGCTTTGCGCTTCTACAATCAATATCTACCATCGCATGTTTTACTTTTGCGCCAATTAATTATTGTTTGCAAACGTATCAGTGAGCTGCGTCTAAGCGATCATGAACAATGGTATGCCTAATCCGACTTCTTGTGAGCTGCTCGTGCGATTAATAACTTCTGATTGTGGACTTAACTCCAGAGCCAGGTACGTGTGTTAGGTTGCCATGGCAACTTTTTGACAATTACCTGCATTGACATAAGGTTGGCAATCGGGGGGAATGAAGTCACTGCGCTCAGCCTTTGGAAATTGGAAATATAAAGGAAACATTAAAACCGTGTTACTGAAATAAAACAAACGTGAAACTAGAAGAAAGACATTTGGGAAGAATTAGGTTATTGTTATTCTTAGATAATCAATAAAAGATCTGTTTGGGAGGATATTAGCTCAGGAATCTAGGGACTTGTAATGTCACTTTTAAAGCTGAGTTTGTCGCTGCTTGAATTGATTTGTTTGGAAATAGTCAGTACTTTGATTAAAACCGATGCATCGAGACAAATATTCAAACCTTTGAAATGTTGAGATACTTATGATAGAGTTATAACCATAACTTTGACTTTGTTATGGAAGTTATATTTGTAGGTTTATGAATAGTGATAAAGGTTGAACTGAATATGACATTTTGTTGTTAAATGTTAAGACATTTATAATAGAGTTATAAGAGTTAATTTGATTTTGGTATTTAAGTTATATTTTTAAGCTAATGAATAATGGTAAAGGTTGAACTGAATATGACATTTTGTTTTTAAATGTTAAGACCGTTATAATGAGTTGATAGCGTTGCTCTCATTTTGGTATTAAGTTACAATTTTAAGTTTATGAATAGTGGTAAAGTTTGAACTGAATATGAGGTTTTGTTTTTAAATGTTGAGACACTTAAAATAGAGAAATTAAAATTACTTTGATTTTGGTACGAAAAATATATTTATATATTTTGGAATAGTGGTAGACGATAAACTGAATGTTGCATTCTTAGTAACAAAAATGTTGTGATACTGATGTTTGAGTTTGATTGGGGTTTGGGAATTATATATTTTTTATTTTTTTTAATAGTCGTAGAGGTTAAACTGAATATGACTTCTTCTTTTTTAAATGTTGTGATACTTATGATAGAGTTGTAAGCATCTTTGATTTTGGAAATTATGTTTAATATGTTAATGAATTGTTGTAAAGGTTTAACTGAATATGACATTTCTTATAGAGTGAAGCCTGTGTATGACCGGCAACTGGTGTTGTCGCGGTCTGGGGTAAGTGATGTTCAAGTCACGTAGCTTGTGGTATTAATGAGATATGAGAGTATTAATGCATTTATTACTTGATATAGTCAGGGTTTTATCTATGATCGGGGAATGGAATCACAATACAGAAATCTCCCCGGGGGTATTTGCGAAAGTCTCTTGAATGGCACTTGACGGTTAGGGTTGTTTGGAATGTTCTGATGGCAGAGAGACTGTAGTCGAGGGGGATGTACTGCTCTAACTGAACTCGTTATTTGTGGGACTCTGCGATTGTTGTGTCCAGTCAGCCATACCTGTGTTCCGCTAAGTTCTGTAGTTAAGTTTTGTAGTGGGTGGGGTCGACACATTCTGTTCCACAGTCCGAGAGATGTATTCATAGAGACGGCTTTGAATGCTGGAGCTTAGTCATTGCTTCAACTGTTCCATTAGAATGAAGAGTTTAGTTTTGTTGTGCTCTGTTGGTATAACTTGGAAGATTATAACTTTGTATAGGAGTCATATTTTTATGAGGCTGGGCGTCTTTAGATGGTCATTGTTGAAGGGGCGATGGGATTCATGCGTTTAACACGTCTAAGTAGAAAGCAATAGCCTAATGCCTCGAAACATATTGTGTTAACTATGTATAAAATGGTGTCAGTCTTTCTAAGACATGATTTGACACACGATGACAGAATATGATTGAGATATATGAGATTTGTTGACAGATAAGAAATCACTGAAGATGTTTTAATCTTGGAGCCCATTCAGCCTTCATGACCTAAACACATACCTGGTCCCCGGTTTCATTAATGGAGCTTAAAGGTTATGGGACCTGTTGATGTGTTAAAAATGTATATCTGGAATGTTTCTTCAATGTGAGACAGTAGTATTTAACCATATTCATGTGTTCCATTCAGCTGTTGGTGATTCGAGGTTAATATCTTATCAAAAGAGGCTACAAAATGGGTTGGGTAGTCTTTCTTGGCAGGTTGGTTACTTCCTTATCACACTCCAACAGTGTTGAACAATGCTCGCAATAGCTATCACTTGTTTGTCTTGTTCTATTGTTTACATGCCTTTGTCTTGTAGTTGAAAAACTGCCACAAATATTCTTCAAATTGTCTGCCTTAATTGCTCAGCAACTCACAAGCTAGTTTCCAGGTTATGCGAAGGCATAGAAATCTTTTTGATGCTCTAAGAGGCCAGTGCTTCGAGATATTACAAATGATATTGTGAGCTACCAGCTCCACACTCCCTATACTACTGACATCAACGCCCCACATCCAACATCGGCACCACACTTCACACAGCAATGCCCTGTGTGCCCCATCTCCTCCTCCCCCTTGTATCCACACACATCCTCACCCCACAGCTGACTCTCAAATCCATACACTCACTCTGATCACGTACACAGGCACCATATGCTTTATCGACATACAATTTAAAAAATTAAAATCAAGTACACACCATTGTGCATGCACATCACTTCATGTGCGCCCACCAACCCAAGCACGCACGCAACCCATTAGCACCCCACACACCAACATCTCACAACCCTCACACCCACGTCCCTGTTAAACTACGTTTAAGTAATCATAAACTCAAAATTGAAACTGAAAATATACAAAACCTGCAACCCCATTAGAACAACGTCTCTGTGAAATGTGCAGTGTCTTAGACGATGAGCAACACCACGTAATATCATTCACCAAGTATAGCAAAAAAAGGGAATCACTTATACACACAATGCTTTATTATGACCAAGAATTTACTACACTCTCAAAAAAAGAACAATTCCTAATAAATTTTCATGAACAGAAGTCCTGAATTAATTTCTAAAATATGTCGCCATCTTTACAACTTTAAATGAATTCTATATATTACCATAGTCTCCTCATATATTATTTCCATGTCATTATACCACATTATTTCTAAAATAATTGTTATAATGTACATCATTTATGTGTGAAATGTATCGATATTTCTTGTACCTGCTGTGTTAATATTCGTAGCTTATAGAATATTGCCACTTTCTTTATGGAATGCTATGCAATAAAATATCTTATCTTATCTTATCTGTTTTATGAAGAGAATAGTTGATCAGCTCACAAATAGTCTTAATGCAGCTGATGAGAGTGCTGTCAGCACCAATTTCATCTCATTGTATCAGCAACTAATTTTCCTCCCCTAGATTCCCGTAGCAACAGGTTGCTGTGATAAATCAAGAACACCACTAACATAGACGGAAAGTACTATTTACTCTTTCTCATATGCCATGGTTTTAAGTCATGTGAAAACTCAACATCAAGGTTTCTTCTTTGAGAGGCACTCATTGCAATAAAGAAGTTGACTATCCATAGAACTTGGTTTTCCAACATCAAGATGGTCCCTTAGATGCCTGACGTCTCCGAAACATGAGAACCATATTGTATAAATTACTGGCTGAATCCTACAAAAAACCTAAGCTTGTGGACTAACCTATGTGACATTCTACCCCTCAGCCTGTTGTCCTTCTCATAATGTTGTCAAGCTGTACTCTCTGTCAAAGAGCTTCTCCTCTAACATTCACTCCGACAAGTTAATTCATCGTGGTATGAATTTCCATAACATTAAGCCATATCAGCAGGTGCTCACGTTTGGGTCTTTACACCCACATTCTGAGTTAAAATACCAGCAAATCTTCTTCCCCCCAAGCGGGAAAGTAGTTAAGCTCTGAACAGGGCCAAATTGCCTCTTTAACAAATTTGTCTCACCTTAAACAAGAGGACTGAGACCAGCAACATAAATGAATTTCAGTTCACCTGAAAAGAACTTCTAGCTTGAGGGAACCTTTTTGCTTGTCCTACTGCATCTTTTATTCACAGTTCACGCAGATAGCTTATTTGTGAGAAATGTCGGTTTATGTAGGTGCAGGATAATTTCACAAGCTTGAGGAAGCATGCGAGGAATAGGACCGCGTTTTTGTTTGAAGCTGAAGATACAACAGGTGTAAGGCAGAGAAGCTCCACGGTGTTATTGTTGCAGTGTATACAGTCTGAAGCTGGCACCCCATTAGTTCGGGAGATCTGCAGCGGGGATAGTGAGATCGCTGCCAGTAATGTTTATTGTATCAGCGAATAGCTGGTTCTGATGTATCCCATAATGCCCCTGGCACCAGTTGTCATGGGATCAATGGAGATATGCTACACATTCATCTAATTGATATCTATAGTCATGTTTAATTGACAAGCGGTAGTTCGAGAGCATCAATTGTTTCAGCGGATCCTAGTTGTGATGCAGAAGACTGAGGTAAGTTGTGGTATTTTTGTTGACAGCCATGTTGGCGTAGGAGGTGTACGGTTGACCTCTTGGGAAATTATTTGGACAGATTCTGTCTCGTGCTCACTCTTGGGTACACTGAACAGAAAAGGAAAACAATTTTCTGTATGTAAAGATGACTCAGAAATAACCCTTGGCACCCAATGCTTGTCTTCTGGTATTTGCTACATGTATAGTTGATTCAGAAATACTCACTAGTACCCAATTCTCACCTCCATGACAATGTTGAATTTTGAAATTAATTGATTGATAGATTTTTCATTTACAATTTTGGGAACTTATGAGTAAATCATGTTGTTATTATTTCATGATATATTTGTCAAATAATTTTTTGCTTCAAGATTGTGTTTTTATTATATACGAAGCACTTATTTCAGAATTTGAAATTCTGTGTTCCAAGATGGCTCATTTGGATGCCAATGTTAAAAGCTTTTGCCTCACACCCTCTCAGCAAGCTCAGTCTCGGAGTAATTTCCGGGACAGTCACCCTCGCACCCATGGACAAAGTGGTTTTAGTAATTTGTCTTTTGGCTACTTGGCAATCATACCATGCAGTTAATAACGGGAGTTGTGGTTAATGCACGAGATTACACCTGGACCTCCTAGTGATCGGTGTGTAACGACGGATCGTGAGGCCCTCGCTAGGCTCGCAACTACCAGAGCCCATAGTCAATATACCCAGACTAGGGATACTATGGTTAGACGCTTTGATATGTTGATGCCTGCGATTTCATCTAGATAATCCTACTAATCTTGTACAAACACTCCACGGAGATTGTTTGTGGAAACGGGGATATCCAGGAGGTGTTTTTGTGTTGCACGGAAGCCATTGATAAATGGTTCAGGGAAGATACCTGGGCTGTGGAGAGGGGCTGGGATATTGTGATACGTACAGTTTGGCCCTCACATGGGCTGGGATGCATACAATTTGACCCTCACATGGGCTGGGATACATACAATTTGACCCTCACATGGGCTAGGATACAATTTGACCCTCACATTGGCTGGGATACATACAGTTTGACCCTCACATGGGCTGGGATGCATACAGTTTGACCCTCACATGGGCTAGGATACAATTTGACCCTCACATGGGCTGGGATGCATACAGTTTGACCCTCACATTGGCTGGGATACATACAGTTTGACCCTCACATGGGCTGGGATGCATACAGTTTGACCCTCACATTGGCTGGGATACATACAATTTGACCCTCACATGGGCTGGGATGCATACAGTTTGACCCTCACATGGGCTGGGATACATACAGTTTGACCCTTACATGGGCTGGGATGCATACAGTTTGACCCTTACATGGGCTGGGATGCATACAGTTTGACCCTCACATGGGCTGGGATACATACAGTTTGACCCTCACATGGGCTGGGATACATACAATTTGACCCTTACATGGGCTGGGATGCATACAGTTTGACCCTCACATGGGCTGGGATACATACAGTTTGACCCTCACATGGGCTGGGATACATACAGTTTGACCCTTACATGGGCTGGGATGGATACAGTTTGACCCTCACATGGGCTGGGATACATACAATTTGACCCTTACATGGGCTGGGATGGATACAGTTTGACCCTCACATGGGCTGGGATACATACAGTTTGACCCTTACATGGGCTGGGATGCATACAGTTTGACCCTCACATGGGCTGGGATACATACAATTTGACCCTTACATGGGCTGGGATGCATACAGTTTGACCCTCACATGGACTGGGATACTTACAATGAACTCTCTCAAGTGTTTCGATATGTACAATTTGAATCCAGGATCAAATAAATCTTTTGTGATTTTGTTTATTTGCTTGCCTGAAATGTTATCCTGCAACTTCCAGATTTCTGTGGAAATTTTCCCTCAGAATTCTCACACGCTTACTCATACCTCCCAAAAGTTCTGCCCAAGCCAATTTAGCATTTGTTTTGTTGCAAAGTCACAAGTGAAGTAAGCGGTTTCTGGAGACCTATCCCACCTACTTCGCAAGTAGTTACACCAAGGGATATTTACACAATTTCACCCACTCTGATGAGCTTTGCCTTTGCTTGTTTATCATTGACAGTCGTCCATAGCGCTATTAACAACCTGCCACCTTCTCGGCCATAAACACTATCACCCATTACCTCTCTGCTGAGATGTAAATAGGCCCTATAACCCAAACACATACAACTGCCTGTCCCATTGCTGTCAGCTCTTTCGTGGATTTACAGCTTGAACGGTCAGAAGCAGGGCCATCTACTCGGGATGTTGTTGAAATGTACGTGGATTTGTTATTGACACCCTGTGAAATAAGACGCTCTGGTAATTGTGACTTGTCAGTTTTGGGATTTTTACAAAATTCAGTTTTGAATTTTTAGGATACTGATTTATTCTGCAGTAGATTAGGCCTGTAATAGGATCAGTGTGACCTAGCATTGTGTGGGTCGTCATGCCCAGTTTGTTGCTCAAAATATCAACCATTGGTTTGCCATGTCCAGAGGCTTATGTGAGGTGAAATGGGGTTTAATGTTGTAATTAAGAACATTTCGCTCATATGATGACATACATGTGTGTGTATGTGTGGCTGCTTGTACTAGCCCATACTTAAGCTGGTTTTAAAACGCTAGCCCACTGAGATACCATGCCGCAGTGAAGCATGAATACCCCACTCAGACACATTATACTGACTCCGAGCCGACCAGTCCTTGTTGTACCCAATGCCGTGTGCCAGGCAGGGACCAACAAGTACCATATTTTAACGTCTTTTGGCATGACGTGGTCCCGGGGATCGAACCCACAACCTTCCGCTCTCCGGGCGGACGCTCTAACCACTACACCACTGAGGCGGTTCAGAGGCTTATGTACAACCAGAAGATACATGTATATGTTAGGAATATTGGTGATTGTCAGGAAAAAACATCTGCTGGACCTTTCATTGGCGTTCAATAATGGTTTTGTCTATCAATCAGTCAATCAATCAGTTTAATTCATTTATGGGTCATGTATGGTCATATTTAACACTGTGAATGTCATTCTGGGATTCAGATGACGTTTAAACCCCAAATGATTTTAAAAAATGTTGTTGAACTCCCTCTATAATAGAGGTAATGTTTTGACTTGGAATTTAGTGAGTGAGTTACTGGGTATGGTTTTACCCTGCTTTTAGCAATATTCCAGCAATATCACGGTGAGGGACACCAGAAATGTGCTTCACACATTGTACCCATTTGGGGAATCGAACCCGGGCCTTTGTCGTGATGAGCAAACGCTTTAACCACTAGGCTACCCCACTGCCCTGGAATTTAGTCTCTGTTTGATGTAATGTAATGAAATATTCATAAAAAGTCAATTTCACTTGTCAAAACATTTGGAAAAACAATATTTGGTCACGGGCCTTTAACAGAACTGTAATAAATGATCTATATGAGAAAGAAAAGTGACAATGTATATTCATTTTAGATACATTAGATAATAAAACCAATTTGCAATCTCAGTGCTTATTTCCATTTTAGAATTGACTTCAATCTTGTTCATTTTTTTATGCTAAAGCTTGTTTTACAGCATGAAGATGAAGATGATGAGATGAAATTTAATATTAATGACTGTCAGCATTCGTTTTAGAATTCCAATTATGGGCACAGAGTCAGTAAGGTCATTATGTAGTCAAAGGTGTGATGTTTCGTTGCGATATTGGCAGTGTATATTTGAAACTGATTAAATTATAAAGGGAAACGTTTAAAGCGATTTTTGATGTCATTTTGTAGGTAATGTTCAGCAACTAATTACTGTAACATTTAAATTAATTGTCTCCAAGGAAATTTACAGTAAATTAGTTTGGTTTTTTTAAGCCTGGACATTCATTGGCATTGCGTCTGATTTGAATTGGACCAACATTGTGACAATGGTTCAGATCAGATCATGATTGGGATTTGAAGCCAGATAAAGGTCTCTGTCGGTATCCAGACAGCAAATGACAGGATATTAGAATTATATTTGAAACCTGTCACAAAGTTCTATGTGTGACTTTGAATTTATTTACTTCACAAGGCGAACTGTGTCCTAGATTTTTAATTAGTGTTGTCACGATTGCTTGCTGCAACGTAAATTCACACGAGACGATAGGATGCCATGTATTTAAGTGATGTTGCAATGATTCTGTATCGATTTTCGGAAAGTATTATTGCCGTCTGGAACTCAGAGAGTTAAAAGAGTAAAATGTAACTGACTTTCGGTTCTTATGTTACCATCATATAACAGTCGCTAGTTCTTATGAATTACATAAGAATATTTTTTATTTACCAAGTCATGTGAGGTAAACACTAACAGGTTGAAAGCAACATCTTTTGTTCCCGCTAGTTTGCTCTCTCTCTCACCCACTCACTCACTCACTCACTCACTCACAACCAACCAACCAACCAACCAACCAACCAACCAACCAACCAACCAACCAAATTCTGGAATTCTCAAACTGATGGTTTGAAGACACATTGCACCAGTCTGAATGTTTGTACAATTCAACTTCATTTAACACCCTTTCCTCATTTTGTCCCTCAACAAGAATAGCTTACGGAACAAAGTCACTTTAAAGAGTTTGCCAAGGGGCTCCATGTTCTCATCCTGCGGAATAATGCTGATGTGACGTAAAGCCAAACTCAACAACAACTCATCTTGCAGATGTGCCATGAAGCCGTTCTGAGCAAATATATATGTAATATGATTCAAAAGACACCAGTAATACCTTTGTCATCTTGGTGTTAAGTTGTATTTGTCAGTCACCATCAAGCGTTTTGGTCCAAGGCTTGCATTTAGATTACTTTTCTCCTGTTTGCCTCTGTGCCAACGCACATTTAATTCCTAATCATTGCTGAAATATCCCGCTTTTGCTCATAATACACGGATAATGCTCCTGGGTTTGGAACACAGCTTTGTTGGGGGATATGACGAGGCTTGTGTCAACCCTGATCCTGACAAGGGACTTGGTGTATAATGTTGCAAGGCTTACAGTGCTGCTGGGGACTCGTGCAGGAATTCTACTGTTCTTTGTAGTCGCCTTCTGCAGTGAAGAATTTACAGGGGTAGCTATTTTGGATACAGTGCAAATTTGATGAAAAGCCATCTGTCATTGTGTATGAATAGGAGGCTTACAGCTACAGAAGTGGTGTGAGCCGTCTGACACGACGTATTAATCATAATTAATGGATTATGGGAACATTGATGCAGGAGGGTTGCTGGGGATCGTCCTGGCCCTAAACCAGGTTAATTCAGAAGATATTCGTCAACATTTCCCACACTTCGAGGATTACTGTCGGCTTTGTGATTGTTGATTTATGCGTCTGCTGCGCGCTGTATTTGCAGCTCTCAAGACAGGGAGGTAAGAAAAAGGCATTGTCTATCAAGACAACAGCAACAAAGGTCTGAAATGGGTGTCAGATGTGATCTGGAAACGCTGACAACACAACAGAGCACCGACTCCCAATGCCTCTTGTGTTTACACTAGAAGCATTATGGAGATGATTTACCCATAGCCTTACTTCATAAACTGGGGATTCTCTCCTCTGCTGCTTGGAGAGTTCTCAGTTGCTGGGTAACCCAGGATGCTCTCCCCTGTCTAGGCTGAACACCGTGTACAAAGTCACAGCCGCTCCCTAGGAGTAATCAGAAAAGGACAGCTCGGTCCCTATCATAGGGTGTCGGTCATCAGTGGTAGCTCCGCAGTGAAGGCATGCTACTTCCTGTCACGAAAAACTGTAAGGACACGAGATTGATACGCATTACTCCAGCGTGGATAGTCGATGTGAATTAACTTGTGTCTGCTGTCTCCTGGATTGTTCTTCTCGGAAATTTGAGGTAGATTTGTTTCTTATTATTTATTTTATTCAGTTTAGAAATAGGGTCACAAGTCAATAGGTTTTTCACTAATTGGCCTTGTGATTGGTTGAAATTTTTTGGCCCCTAATGGCTGAGATTGCTCTTGCGGCAGAGTTCATGTAACTACCTTTGAAGAAAAACTATCAATTTGATGCTTTGGATTGATGGTGGAATAACTATCTGCAAAGCTTGATTCCGTTTGATTTTGAATATGGTAAAAATGATTTCGTAATTGGATTCCAAACCGGTTCCAAATCAAATAAGATTTCAAAAGAATGTTTTATTTGAAATTTCAAAAGCAATGATTCAAATTTGCAGGGAAAAAAGCCTAAGAGGAAATACGTCCCACTTTGATGTTCTGAACTGTGTGAAACAACATTAATCTGTAGTTGTAGCTCTAATGCCTGCGTCAAGGGGACATTTTGTGTTTGATTATGTTCGTATCAAGTTGTAATTCCTCGGCTGAGTCCGAAAGCAAAATTCCATGCACTGGGGGAGGAAAATTCACTTTTTCAGTGGCGTCTATGCGATGGATTATGTAAATTAGTCGAGTCTCCATTATCGGATCTCTGTTGATCCCAGCATGCATCATGAATCTTAGAAACCTCCCCGAGAGATTATTGGGATTTAGGCACCCCTACATCTGAGGCATTTTGTGTGCCAGAGAGAGGCTCGGTCACAATACATCCAATTGGATGTGGATTAGGGAGATGACAGTCTTCTTTTTAGTGCTAAGCGCTTGGAATAACAGGGGATTTGGCGTCCCATGTGGTAAATTTGATTAATTTTGTGAATGCACCCGAAGGCATTCGACTTCAGAGATTTAAGGGATTGTTGATGGTCCATTTGGTAAGAAAGTGTACTTTTTCAAACATTTATGTAGCAATTGGTGCCTGGCAGAAGCAAGCGATATCAGAATAAACAACTTCCTGATTGATGCATCAGAACTTAGCTGTTTTAGAATGGAGGTCATGATTTGAAACGACAGAATTAGTTCTTTAGCTTTTGGATTTTCTGAATAAGGCGTAATGTACAGCATAGCAGTAGCTTTGCGTTTTTATACCTGTTTTTCCTTAGAGATGTTGGTCAATGTAAAATTAAATAGTCATTCCCCGTGGTTACATTCATATGGGAATCCTGAAGCATGAGAGTAACCAGGGTCTCATGCTTGTTGGAAAGATTAAAATGGTGATTGAACGGTCACAATGGTGGCGTGTGATAAATATTATTTTGATGGGTAGAAGACACCTAGGAACTCCATCTCTGTGATGAAACTGCCAGAAATGGCGTCCATCATATTATTAGTCACAGCACTTCTTGAGGTTCCTTTCTCTGAAGGCTGCTGTGATAGAGGTGTTGCTGTAATAATCATCCATTTTATTACTCAATCCAGAATATCAAAGATATTGCCCTGCAATACTTAATAACCTCGACAAGCCAATTTAAATACCCTGACGTTGTGTTGCCTTTGATATTTACCTCTATTCAGCCCAAGGGTACTCTATCAAATAAAAGTATCTTTGTTCCAGCAAACAAAGGCTTATAGGCTCTCAAACATACATTCACCAGATCTTTGTATCAGCACAATGTGCCTTGTTTGCCCAGTGTATCAAAACTTGGTCCATACGTGTCACCGTTTTTTCCTAGATAGGGATTAAAATACTCCAAGGTTGCATTGTCTCTGAGCAATGAGCTTGATTGTGTATGTTGGACATTGAGCCCTGATAGGCTATAGGAGGGTTATTAGCAGTGAAATACCTTATCGGGAGCATCGGTGCTAGGTGTGTAGTATGGGTAAGGAGAAGCTCAAGAAGGTAATTGAGGTGGCAAGTATCATCTCGATGTAATTTCTCTCCGCGACTCCTCGGAACTTGACATTCAAATCCCCCAAACTGCAGTACAAGCCCAGACATGGGTAGATTGCTGCGTTGAGGGAGCATGGCGCGAGCAGGGGGCAGATCTAGGATAACTACGGCTCATCATTACTTAATTATCCCCGCATATCTCCAAGCAGGTGATAAAATACCTTGACATAACCGGGGTGCTCTAGATACAAGTAAATTTCATAACCTGACCGGCATGGCTTATTGATGGACTTGGTTGGTAACCCAAGCATGGATCAATTGCCTTCTTTCAGTGCGAATTATCCCTGGATCTGAGATTTGACAACAGAGCAGATAAACCTGCCTGATGTGGTGCAAGCTTCATAACCCTTCAGGGCACACTGAAACGCTCAAGCAACATGTCTTCTACAAGTCACTTGCAGGGTTTTGAGACCAATTTATTTGTAGTTAGGCAGGTGGTGAAGTGTTTCTAGGAGACCATGAACAATTTGAGCTTGGCATTGAGAGTTGGCTGTAATTTTCCTTGTCTCAAGGACGATGCATTTCCCTCTGAAATGGTTACTGGGATCAGTTTAAATGTAACGCTCCCTACCGATTGATTTTATGGTTGTGATGTGAAATGATCCAGATATGTAATTGTGCTGAACACAGCCTTTCGTATCTGACATGGAAAATTGAATTTTGTGAAATTTATGGAATATTTATTGTCCGGTTGCCGTGCAACAAAAAAGAAGCTCAGGAATTGGAAACTGTTTTTATGATTACATGAGAAAAGTCGGGCATTATTTATAGTCCCATAATTTGTTACGGTTGTTCATAATGGTGTGGTTTAGGTTGCAGCTTGTGTGAAAGTTTTGTAATAAAACTGCCCTAAAAACAACCAGATGAACTTGTATAAATTTAAAATGAACTCGGTGAACTTTCTTTTTTTTTTAATTTCTTATGGTTGTGAATAGATTTATGGAGAATTGTATGAAACTTCCCTACGAATAACCATTTGTTAAAAGGGTGGAAACATTATGTTTGTGTTTGGCGATGAGATTACCGCAACATGGCAAGAGTTACTATTTGTCTTGGCTTTCATTCAATTGTAACAATAACCTGGCAAAGCTATCATATATTTTTTGTAGTTTGTACGTTTTTAAGTGTGTCTTTGTCAATAAGAGGATATTGTGTGGTGCTTCATGGGGATAAGTTTCTCAAATGACAGAACCTATATTTCCGTACCTTATATTTAGAGATTTACTTTTTATGATTTATGGTGTAAAGGCAAAAAACAAAGCTGTGTTACACAGGATTACACTAAAGAATTAATCTAATTTGTAAGGCCAGAATAGCCTAAAGTTTAGATTTCCTTCCCTATAATTTAAGAAATATTTTCCATTTTTGATAGCCGCCTTATTACAATTTGCAGTACAGAGTTGTGTCCCTTTCTTATGCCAGGAACACAAAATTGTGGGTTCAAATCCTCGATTGCCCTAATTATATTTCTGTCATCATCTGTCATCAGCACAATACCTATACTTTTGAGTTTCAATAAAGTAGGGGACGGCGGGGTAGCCTATTGGTTAAAGCGTTCGCTCGTCACACCGAAGACCCAGGTTCGATTCTCCACACGGGTACGATATGTGAAGCCTATTTCTGGTGTCCCCTGCCATGATATTGCTGGGATATTGCTAAAAGCGGCATAAAACCACTCACTCACTTCACCAAAGTGGTAAATGTATGAGACCTATCACTTACTTTCCATGTG